>NC_143059.1:54268166-54572500 GCF_052426305.1 Pelodiscus sinensis
GAGACAGAGTCTGAAACAGCAGATGTTTTTATGAGAACTGGTGGTAGGCCCATGCCACAAGCTTATGCTGATAAAATCAGATATCATGTTTTCCATTTATATATCTAGTCTACATCCTTATAACAAATATTTTCTCTTGATGGACATTACATTCTACCCTTTCTATCGACCCAATGAATACTGTCTGTACTGTGATAGAATGGACAAAATGTGACAGTTTTCTATTAGGGGAAATAAATCTCCATTATATGTGTGACTCCATTTTATTATTATGTTTCTTTTTCTTAGAGCTTTGCTTTCTTAGAGCCTCCTGGCATATTTGTTAAAAACACAGTCCATCCAAAATAATAACAAATTCAGCTGTCTGTCCAAAACAAAAAGTTAAAACAAGAAACACTAACCTTTAGTCGGCTCCCCATTCCTCAAATCCTGGCAAGTATAAAACAAAATATAAGTCTGTTATCTTTCCCTTGGAGTTCTGTATACTAATGTCAGTTACAAAAGCTTTCACATCAAGTCTCACATTCTTAGTCTTATGTATCAGCATTGTTAATGCCCTTCATGTACACTTTACCCAATTCAATCCAAGTTAGTAACAATGCACAATTCTAAGTGCATTGCATTTATATCCCAGTTACATAAAGTCCTATGGCAGATCTCAGTTTATATGAAGCAGCATGGCTCATCTGAAGCCAACAGAGCTGTGTTTATTTGCACCAGCTGTGGAACTGGCCCTTTTATTTCAATCTTTGCAGAAGAAGAGTTGTTCATTTTTACTCTGTTATCAAGCAGTTGACAGCAGAGGGTGAGATATAAGTATTTTAGTATCTAATGTATTAGAAGATTGGGCAGTGGGTGTGTAAAATCAATTTTAAAAGGAAGCCAAGGATTATAGATTATGAGCTCACTTTCACTAAATGGATTTATCCACCTCTAAATGAAGTCAGTTCCAAGATATCTATTGGCTTCAATGGGAGTTGACTCAGACTCCATAAAATATCATGTTTTATAGTTCTTAGACCTCAACAAATTAAGTTAAGGAGGCTGCAGAATCTTTATCTTAGGAGCTTCCCATTTTGTGTGTTTAAGTTACAGCCATATCCTTGCTCTAATGTACTTATTCAATTTAATTTACTTTTAAAAGGCCATTTAACTTGAAATGACATTGTTTTATTTCACTTTGACATTGTAACATGGTTTCTAAGAAGTGAAATGGTGCCTGAAGGTAGTGAAGCCATCACATTACATGAAATCTTTTGCCTGGATAGATGAGACTCAGACACTCTGTTAGTTTGCCCATGATGTTCGTATAGTTTCTATCCAATAGGAACTGATGAGAGCTTTTCTCCTTCTCCCATGAAGTTTAGAGATTCATCATTGCTGTGAGGATTTTTTGGCCTCACATTTCAACTCAGTACAATTGGAAATGGCCCTACTTTTCACTTCTGAGTCTTCTAATGTAGAGTATTTTTACTTACAGCTTTTATCCTTCTAATTTATACTTCATAATACCTAATGGAGAATGATGATGAACACTAAATATACAACAAGGAATAATTTCAGAGTTTTTAAAGCTACTATAAATGTTACGGGGTAAAATGATCTAAAGTGTCTGATTCAGGAGCCTGAGTTCTATTTTCAAAAAGGATTCGGACACTTAGGAGCCTACGTCCTATTGCCTTTCAGTGAGACACAGGAATTTAAGGGCCAGATTTTTCAACATGTTTAGGCATCCAAAGGTGCAGATAAGCACTGTGAGTTTTTAAGAAATGTCTAGGCACTTAACTTCCATTGAGTTAAGGTAGAGCCCATGCAAAATAGCCTTGTGTGGGATATAAACTGATCCTTAACATAGTGTGCATTTACACTACAAGCCTTTTTTTCAAAATAATGTTGAGCTGGAGGACTTCTTACTCCAACTCATGGTAACCCTCATTTCACAAGGAGTAAGGGATGTTGAAGGAAGTGTGTTCTTTCTTTGACTTCCTGCTGTGTAGACAGCGCCAAAAGATGAATTAAGCTATTTTGACTTCAGCTATGCAATTGATGTAGCTGAAGTTGCGTATCTTAATTTGACTTTGGACCCTAACAGAGCTCTTGGTCTTAAAATGCCCCATCTTAAAATTCCATTTCCATTTCAGATTTGTATTTTATTTTCCTCATGTACTAATGCTGTTGTTCAGAGAAAGCAGTTGGCTGACATTTACCTCTTTTTAATATGCTAGGCATTGAATATTTGAATAAGTTTTTTTTTAATCGCACTGGCTTTAGAGCAGCTGTTTGTAAAACTTCATGTGCCAATTATGTCAACATCAAAGTCATTCTCATCCCAGTATCAACAGAATACAGTATTCCATGCAAACCTTCACTTAAGGATTTTATAAAATTGAGCCAGCCTTATTGTTAGTGAGTATGAATTTGAAAAATTGAATTAATTTTCATACCCTAAATGTGACAATTTCAATAGCTCAGTTAATGAAAATCAATGACAGCCTTAATCTCATTTGAATAGCCCATAGTGCTTTAAATTCAAGATCTTTTCCTTCCCTCTAGGGATCTGGATCAGATCATTTAGATATAGTTTTTATTACATATCATGTGTTTAAATGATTACATGGTTTAGTATTGACCAGAGTATGAAAATATTTTGTTCATCCTCCAGAAATGTGATTCACCACTCAATGGAGTCAATAGAAGTTATTCTACTGCCTTCTATGTAAGTTAGAACAGACCCAAAGCACATTTCATACTGTACAAACAAAACCTGTATATTGATAAGGAGCCCTGTGGCACCTTATTGACTAACAGATGTATTGGAGCATAAGCTTTCGTGGGCAAATATGCATCTGACGAAGTGGTCTTTGCCCACGAAAGTTTATGCTCCAATACATCTGTTAGTCAATAAGGTGCCACGGGACTCCTTGTCGCTTTTGCAGATTCAGACTAACACGGCTACCCCTCTGATACTGTAAATTGATGACACTTCCAGTATGACCAGCTGCGTGGAAAAACCTGAACATTATTCTTGTGGACACTACTTTTAAGAACCCATCTATTTTTATGTGAAGCTGCTACACATTTAGAAAGAGTCATCAGTAATGTTACATTCTGCCATTTCTGAGTAGCAACTATTTGAAACTTACCCTTCCTCAAAAAATGAGTTGAAAGCTTTATAAAATTTTCTGAAAATATTTCTGCCTTTCCTCTTTGCTTTTAAGCTAGAACCAGGATGTGCAGATGTACTCAAAGTAGACTAAATAAATACCTAAATAAAAGGTCAGAGAGCAAAAGTAGTCATGTGGTTTTTGTTTGTTTGTTTGTTTTAAATTCTGAACCTCAGAAAGGTTTCTTGTTTGTATTTCTCTGACTGGTTTGGTTCTTATTTTATTGAAATTACTTTCTCCATTTCTGGTATTTACTGTAAAAGATTCTTTCTCTCCCCTGGCTGCTCTGTGCAGATGGCATAAACCAAACAGCAGTAGAGTTGCTAAGCTCCAGCAATGTGAGGGAGAGGAAAAGGAGTGAGGACACGCATAAAATAATCAATAGCCTTTGAATCCACCACTAATGTTCAGCAGGAGATGCAGCTGCTGTTAAAGATGCAGGATCAAACTAGATGATAACAACAATCCCTTATAAAAATATAAATCTATGTGTAATAGGTTTGGGGAAAGCACTATCCCAATGTTAGGTATCATTTTTCTTTCCCCTCCTTTGTACATGATCCTACCCCATATGATGGGCTGTACCAACCAAACACTGAGGCTATGTCTACATTGGCATGATCTTGCGCTAAAGTGTTCTTGCGTTAAAGTGTTTGCGCAAGAGAGCGTCTACACTGGCATGTACCTTTGCGCAAGAGATGTGCTTTTGCGCAAGAGCATCTGTGCCAGTGTAGATGCTCTCTTATGCAAGAAAGCTCTGATGGCCATTTTAACCATCAGGCTTTCTTGCACAAGAAATTCATGTTGCCTGTCTACGCTGGCCTCTTCCGCAAGAACAGTTGCACAAGAGGGCTTATTCCTGAGCGGGACTATCATAGTTCTTGCACAAGAAGCACTGATTTCATACATTAGAACGTCAGTGTTCTTACACAAGAACTCCCCACCAGTGTAGACAGGCAGCATGTTTTTGTGCAAAAGCAGCCGCTTTGGTGCAAGATCGCGCCAATGTAGACACAGCCTGAGGTTGAGAGTGCTAACCCTGCCCACCTGGAAGAGGCGGCCCTGCCCACATAGCCCTGCTGGGCATGCTTCAGCTGGCCAGGTATAAAGGCCTGTGTGGCTGCTCAGTCTGGGCTGACAGCTAATGAAGAAGGAGGTGCTGTAGGAGTGCCTGAAGAGGAAGTGCAGGTGTACTCAGAGGCCATTGTCAGTCAGCAAGAAATGGCAGCAGAAGTCCCTGGGCTGGAGGGGAGAGATGGAGATGACTGTGCTGGAGAAGCAGGTAGGAAGTAGCCCAGCGTGGGGAGATGTACCCTGGGTGCTTGGTGTGTTTTGGTGGTATTTGTTGGTGAGCTAGTGGTAGACCAATGCACCACAGGATAAGGTACACCCAGTGAAGAGTGTGGGCCTAGGTCCCCTACACCATCCTCACCACCCCCATGAGGGGATCTAAACCCTGTTGTTAGTGACTCTGACTGCCAGGCCGTCTGCTCTGTGGGAAGAGGGCATGGATATCGACTTGGGCTGCTGATCCATGCTGCCCTGAGGGGAGAAGGTGCTGTAATTGACTTGGGGCTGCCAGACCCTGTAGTCTGGGATAAGTTATTGGGAATTGTCAAAAGAAGGCATAGCCTGTCCCAAACGGATATACATGTGGAGTTGAACACTATTTAAGGCGCCTCAGATGCTGGATGCCTGCCTCTCTGAGGGGGATGGGTGCATTCACCTTGTAAGATTCTTTCTGTGGCACAGACCATAGTTTAGACTTATTAGGCTTGTGATATGTGTATGTGTAGATGTAGATTTGTCAGTACATATAAATCACCATTTAACCTTTGGTAGGCAAGTGGCACAACCTGTGAAACAAACACTTAGGCTGTGTCTAGATTACATCCCACTTTCGACAGAGGGCTGTAAATTGGGCGCTTCGAAATGGCAAATGAAGTTGGGATTTGAATTTCCTGTGCTTCGTTTGCACAATCACAAAATGGCGCTCTTTCAAAAACATGCTATTTTGAAAGTAAAACCATGGTCTAGATGTGGTTCGTTTGAAAAGGGAAGGCTTTCTCGAAAGATCCTCTAAACCTCAGGCTATGTCTAGACTACACGCTTCTTTTGAAAGAAGCTTTTTCGAAAGAATCTTTTGGAAAAGCCTTCTTTTCCCAAAAAAAGCATCTAGATTGCACCAAGAGATCTTGGTACCTGGAACCACTTCTGGCAGGGTATGGGGGCAGTGTTTACTTCCCGGTGCTGCTGCATGCCCTTTGCAGAGACGGTGCTTAAAGGGACCCCCCCTGGACAGCCGTTTCTCTGCTGCTGCTTCTGGCTTGTCTACCTCTTAGAGGGACAGCAAAACTGTTTCCGAAATTTTTGTCATGGAGCCAGAGCTGCCCCTGGGCAGGCAATGGCCCCACACAGCCATGCTGCAAATTCTACTGCATCTACATGACACCATCATGAGGCTCCTGCCCCATCTGGACCCAGACCAGAGCTATGAAACCTTTGCCCGGGATATAGGACCAATGCCCTTGACTGCAAACCATTTTGGGGAGAGGTGTTTTTGGAGGCACGAAACGAGTTCGGACTGGTGGGAGCGGCTTGTCATAGAACAGTGGGATGACCAGCAGGGGCTCTGCAACTTCCGTATGCTGAAAGCCACATTCAGGCAGCTGTGTGTTTGGCTCACTCCTGTGCTCCAAAGACAGGACATCCACCTGTGGCCTACCATCCTCTTGCAGAAGCAGATTGCAATTGCTCTGTGGAAGCTGGCAACACCCAACAGTTCCCGCTTGGTGGGACACCAGTTTGATGTGGGGAGGCCTACCGTTGGGTCCATCTTGATGGAGGTAAGTCACTTTCGGGGGGCAGTCCCTGCTGAGTGGGGGTGCTGAAAAGGGGGGGACTGTCAGACATGGGCAAGGGGGAGTGAGAGATGGAGTTGGAGGAAGCTCCTCGATTAACCCAGTGCTGCTGTGGGGTAGGGGGCCATCCTGAGAAGGGGAATGCTGGGGTGGGTGGGTGGTTTCTCCTCCCAAGGTCTCAGGCACCCTGTCTAACTCCCTGGTTTTTGTCTATTTGTCTCTTTCTGCAGGTGGTGAGGGACATCATTTCGGAGCTTTGGGTTTTTTTGGGGGAGGGGCATTTAAAAACACCACAAGTTCAGATGTAAAATATAGAATGTGTAATCCTCTAGGGCTGTTTGGACAGATTTCCCTCTCTCTCGGTGGAATAGTGTGCAGACCCACTTCTGGGAGACAAGTAATCGTCTCAAAATCCTCTTTAATCTCCTCTTGAGACTGTATAATTTTCACAGCCTACAGTAAATTCTGCTCTCTTTCTATGAGGTGAAGGCTCCTGCAGTCTTTATAGCAGATTCTTTTGGTCCTTAAGTTGCTTCACTGCTGATCCTGCAGTCTTGCTCCCATCCTTCCTATTTATAATTTCTCCTCATGAGTTCCCATGGGTTCCGCTCTGGGGGTGTATCTACCCAGTTGGGCTTAGCTCAATTTGCTGCACTTATTTCAAGTTATGTCAATTGTGTAGCTTATTTCAAAACAGGGAGCATCTACAGGGCACTTATTTGGAAACAGAGTACTCTTCCTCCGACATCCCTTACTCCTCGTACAATGAAGGGGTATGTCTACACTACCCCGCTAGTTTGAACTAGCGGGGGTAATGTAGTCATCCGCAGTTGCAAATGAAGCCCGGGATTTGAATTTTTTAAATGCCGGCTAGTTCGAACCCAGTGCCGCGTGGCTACACGCGGCACAGAGTAGCTAGTTCGGATTAGGAAGCCTAATCCAAACTAGCTACTCCATGCACATGAAGCCCGGGAAATTCAAATCCCGGGCTTCATTTGCAACTGCGGATGACTACATTACCCCCGCTAGTTTGAACTAGCGGGGTAGTGTAGACATACCCAAGGTTACAGGAGTTGAAGTAAGAAGTCCTCCAGCTTGATAGTCTGCGTCTACACAGCAGGCAGTTATTTTGAAATAATGTTGCTATGTAGATGTACCCTGGGTGTGTTCTACCAGACTGCCTGGCTACAATGGAAGTCACCTACATAGCTTTAAACTGTTAATAAGCAAGCTTAGTGCCCGACATTCCATTTCTGGACATTCCAAGCCCATCCTGCCTGTTTCTGGCAACTCTGCAGGCAGAGTCCCTCATACAAAAGTAAGGAACTGTGCCCTCCTACGAGTTTCTTCCTTTATTTCTAGTACTAAATACTGTGTTCCCCACACGTCTTACAAATCTAGTTTAAAAAAAAACACACAAGCAAGTGAATTCATAGCCATGCCAGACTGGGAGACTTGGAAAGTGGAAAAACTCTGTCTTCCTATAGAGCAGGGATTGCATGTCAGCACACGCGTCACCATGCTGATCCACCCATTTGCCTAAGTCACATTCAGAAGGGATGGTTAAGGACCGCTTAGTCCCTGGCCTCTATTGTTAGCACTCGTGTAGAATTTATCCTTCAAGACTGAGACTACAAATTGGAAACCAAACAAACTTTAGAGGGCTAGATATTGCAGACACTAATGATTTCAGGTTGCTACTCACAGCTGGCCATAGGTAAAAAGCTCCATGTCTCCAAATAAGGTTTGTGGTGTGTTTTTCTTTTTTGAGGGGAAAAAATTGGCAAGAATCTTGAAAACTAACTCCATGAACTGACAAATACAATAAACTTTATCAAACCTGTCTCTGTATTGGAGAATCCTCTGTTTCAATGGGCATTATGTAGATTTTACCGTGAACATCTGCTTTGACTATTCCCATGTCACACAAAGTTTCAAGTGCCCTCTATGATCAGTTGCATTAACCATGAGCTAATAGCTCTTGCTAGAAAAATTTTGCATTCTGTTAAAAAAAATTAAGATCACACTTGTTTTCACTATAAATCTCACTTTCTGTTATGGATAGATTTCAGACAAATAAGTAGTAATTACTGACTAAGCAGCAGTTCTGCAGAAAAGGACTTGGGGATTACAATGGATGAGAAGCTGGATATGAGTCAACAGTGTGCCCTTGTAGCCAAGAAGGCTAATGGCATATTAGGTTGCATTAGGAGGAGCATTGCCAGCAGATCTAGAAAAGTGATTATTCTCCTTTATTCGGCTCTGGATTAGGCCACATCTGGAGTATTGTGTCCAGTTCTGGGCCCCTCACTATATAAAGGATATGAACACATTGGAGAGGGTCCAGTGGAGGGCAACCAAAATGATTAGGGGGCTGGAGCACATGACCTATGAGGAGTGGCTGAGGGATTTGGGTTTGTTTAGTCTGCAAAAGAGAAGAGTGAGGGGGATTTGATAGCAGCCTTCAACTTCCTGAAGGGAGATTCCAAAGAGGATGGAAAGAGGAGAGGCTGTTCACAGTAGTGATGGATGGCAGAACAAGGAGCAATGGTCTCAAGTTACAGTGGGGGAGGTCTGGGTTGGATATCAGGGAAAATCTATTTCCTTGGAGGGTGGTGAAGCACTGGAATGGATTACCTAGGGAGGTGGTGGAATCTCCTGGAGGTCTTTAAGTCTCAGCTTGACAAAGGCTTGGCTGGGTTGATTTAGTTAGGATTGGTCCTGCTTGGCCAGGGGGCTGGACTTGATGACCTCCTGACGTCTCTTCCAGCTCTAGGATTCTATGAAAAATGTGACTAATACAGGTGTTGTCCCAAAATGCTCAAGTTAATTGTTCAATCTGATTTCCACCACCCCCATCTCCATAGCTAATTCAAATCCAGAGCTACATCTCATTTGGATGCCATGCTAGTATCTAGAGAAATTTCAAGCATGGTATCCAAGAATTAAGGCATCTGAAGTCAGTGGCCACGTTTGATAATTTGACTGTAGTTATAATATCCTCGCTCTTGGTCTAATGGCAACTTTTTGGCTTTGTTGATGTGAAATGCTGAACTAATTTCCTTAAATGAGACAAAGCCTTTAAAATGTATTCAGTCTTCAGGCTTGACTTTGAAACTTTGACATTTGCAGTAAGATGATTACACAATATCAGTATCGTCTGCCCTCTAAATTTGTACATGAATTTAATGTGTGCAAATAGCTCTGCATTTAAACCACTAGTTACACTGTAGCCTCAATATGCAATCCCTAGCACTGACAGCTTTAAATGAAGTGCAGAATACACACAATTTAGAGCAAATCCCCCATAATGTCAGTTTTTGAGTAAAGAAAAGCATTCTTACAAATTAAATAATAAATTATTGTCTTGGCTTCAGAAATGATCTACCATTCCTTAATGTAATAAGGTGCTCCAGAGAGTACATTTCACTCTTGTATGTCTCAGGTGTATTTTGAATCATCTGGCTATGGGATGATTCTCTATTAACGTATTGCAAATCTAACTTAATACAGTAGGTACTTGGAAATGTACTGAATTTCATCTGGCCAGATTGCTTGGTGGCTATTAGCTCTGCAGCCTGGGATGCTCTCACATCTTGAAACAGCAGGTGCCAGGGTTATTTCACAAGAACAGCCTTTCTAGGGGCATTTTGAGTTTGCAGACTTGGAACAAAACCAAGCAGTACAGATGCACACACAGTGTGGCACTTCTTCCTCAGTGTTATCTAATATATTTGAAATACTAAAAAAATTCTGTTCAATTTTGGACAAAAGTTATATCCTCAGTCATTTAGCTATTCTACCAGTGTTGATGGAAGTGTTACTATTTGAGTGATTCAGAGCTTGCCAGTATGAGTAAGGATTGAACAGGCTTATCCTAGAAATGCAAACCCATCTATGGATCTGAATTTTGAAAACAGTGTCTCTTCAATTGGCTGAACAAAACACTACATGTGGATAATTCTAACTCTAGAATGTTGGTAATCAATAGCTGATTGCTGCTGCTGCTTGGGCCCATCTTGCCTCATAGCAAAGGAGTGGGAAAAACTGAGAGTACAATATTAAGAGCTACCTGTCCTATAATTCTCATAGAAAGAGAGAATCTCATGACCAAAACTGGTAGGTGCAATGTTCGACCTTGGATTATTTTCCTGGTTTTGTCACTGTCCTGCCTCTCTGCCTTAAAGTCCACATTTGTGAAATGGGAATGATGATACTGACCTCTTTTGTGAAGTGCTTTACAAACAGTGGGTTTACCTAGGCATTGTATGCAATGAACCAACACATGCAAACAGGCTCCTCCGAAGCAACAGCAGTTAGAGAACTCATTCTCTGAATGCCTTCTCCTACCCACAGTTTGTAAAAGCACTAACAAAGGTGTAGATCCTCAACTGAGTCTCAACACAGGGTCTCATTGTTAAGGCATTGTTAACTGTTCTGGGGAACTGGTTTCTGTCCCTGCCACAGCGTTCTTGTGTGCTTCCAGTCAAGTCATTTAAGCTCAGTTTTTTTCAGGGCCTCACTACTGGTGTTACTTTTGACCTTAATCTCTCCATGCTTCACTTTCATCCAAAATAGGTACAATAGCATCTTTCACAACATTCATGGGAGTTGAAGTAAATGCACTAGTGTGTAAGAAACACTCAGATGCTGAAGTCATGAACAGCACAGGAAAACCCATGAGGAAATAATGCTGTCTTCAGAGCAGGGGTTGAAGTAAGTAAGGCTTGCACCCACACAGTGAACAGAATATTGGAGGAGACAACAAAGTATTGACTAGCTGTTCACAAAGCGAGCACAGTCAGGTGTTTATAAAGCTTAAAATAGCTGCAGGAAGAAGCATTCTCCATAAGGTTTGAAGGAGTTGTAGCTAAAAAAAAAAAGTAACATGTTTCATTTCCTTTGAAACTGAGTGAAAGAAAATATCTGTACTTTCCTGTAGCCTAATAGAGAAGAATGTGCCAGAAATGTGCAGGGTGTGATTCTGAGCTCACTCCCCCCAAAGAATCTCCCCTGTGTAGGTCCATTGAGTTATTCCTGATTTACACTAATGCTTGTGAAATCAGAATAAAGCCCATTAAATCTGCTTCACGGGTAATTGCTCACTAGGGTATCTAGCCATTTGTAGCAAACTGCAACAAGAATATTTCTTCTATATTTGACATGCAGACATCTTATATGCTCCTGTCAAGTTGTGTTATCTCTTTGGGTTGCTGACCTATATAAGAAATCATTGTTCACAAAAGCCCAAATGGATAGGAAAATGCCTACAATATTTGGAAAATGTTACCAAAAATACTCTACATCAGATATGATGGAAGCAATATCCTATTCTGTAACTGATTTCAGCCAAATCATAAAGACCCTGTTTTTATTTTGAGAGGTAGCCAAAAAATAGTAGAAATGCTCACACTGTATAAATGTGTTCACATGCTTGCTCTATTGTGTGTGTGAATATGCACATGCACACACACACACCACACAGAGACAGAAACCGAATAAAGGCAAACATGCCAAAGCATCAAACAAGGTTTAGATACACATCTTTGTAGAATTATCTTGGAATTAAGCCACTGGGGATTTAAGCAGACCCAACCATCAAAACAATCATTTGGTTGGTGTTGAAAGCTCTTGGAATGTCTGGAAAATAATGATCACATTCTTGATGGCATTAGGTAGTTACAGAATTTCTAGACTTGGCATTGCTAGCATGATAGTGTTGGTAAGGGAGTATGGTACCATAAAGTAATTAATATAAGAAATGTCCAAACTACAAATATCTCAGCACCTTCAAACAATTTTCTGATTATATTTAGATGGCTTTTCATTATTTTACTTGTGATCTTTTAAAAAAATAATTCTACTGTTGAACGCTATACATTTTAGAAAAATTGCAGATGTGCTCTGAAAGATTTGTATACCACTCCTTTCAACCATGAGGGGTCTCTGTAACAGTACTCTTAATTACATCTAAAAATCCCTCCAATATTTACAGAATATTAAGATTAAAAAATAAAGTACTCAAAAGGCAATCAAGGTCAGAATTCATTCTCTGTGCACCCTTAATTCAGTCTCCTTGTGCATACAGGCAGTCCCCGGGTTACATACAAGATAGGGACTATAGGTTTATTCTTAAGTTGAATTTGTATGTAAGTCAGAACTGGCTCCAGATTCAGCTGCTGCCACTGAAACTGACCAGGGGCTGACTACAGGAAGCCGGAGGCAGAGTTGCTCTGCCCCCAGCTTCCTGGAATCAGCCTGATCAGTTTTAACAGCTGCTGAATCTGGAGCCTGGGACAGAACAGCTGGGGCGCTGCCCGGTAGGTTCCCACAGGACCAACCCGGCAGCACCCCAGCTGCTCTACCCGAGGTGACCCACAACAAAAGCCTGGTCTGCTGGGGGGTGGGGGGGCGCACTAGCTGCTAGCTGCACCCTCTCCCCCCCCAGCAGACCAGGGAGACCCGAGCAAAGCCAAACAGGTGGAGGGACCCCGCTGCCCGTGCGGCTTTGCTCCTTTGCCCCCGCTCAGGCGGCGGCTTTGCTCGGGTGTCCCTGGTCTGCCTGGGGGGGGGTCCAGCGGCTTTGCTGGACCCCCCCCCCCCCAGCAGACCAGGGAGACCAGGAGAAGCTTTTCTCGCCCCGGAGGACACGGGTGGCGACCCGCCGCCCATGAGCTCCGGGGTGAGAAAAGCCCCGTTCGTAAGTGCGGATCCAACATGAGTCGGATCCGCGTAAGTCGGGGACTGCCTGTATATACATGATTCAGTCTTCATTACATGATCGCATACTATTTTTAACATTTCTTGATAAAATCAGTAGTTACTCAATAGCTGCTATTCAGAACATACCCCCAGACTATATTCAATGTGTAGTATTCAAATCCTGACATGAATAAAAATTGTCTTCATGATTGTTTCAGTGTCTCTTTCTCCATAGTATGGGAGTGTTGCATAAATACTGCTGAATTTACTTTTTAAAACACACCTTTGAGATTGGATGTGCCCATTTTGCAGCTGCGAACCAAGGT
Source organism: Pelodiscus sinensis (assembly GCF_052426305.1). Lineage (NCBI taxonomy): Eukaryota > Metazoa > Chordata > Testudines > Trionychidae > Pelodiscus > Pelodiscus sinensis. The sequence continues at coordinate 54,281,220 of NC_143059.1, forward strand.
AAAGAAAGTGAGGCCAAAATTATCACATGTCAATTAGTATTGGATGCTCAACGTGAGACACCTAGGATCTGCTTATTCAGTAAAATCAGCACTTTTATAGCATGTTACACGTTTAAAGCACAGCTTTATTCCATTAGCTCAAATAATGAGCTTCAGTGCTCTGGTTGGAAAAGGCAAGGGTTCAAGGACCTCTGAAAGGTCTTTACAGTTGTATATGATATTTCCCATTTTCTTAATTCACTGCCATGGGGCATACAAACCCCATGTTGGCAACACAGGATCACTGTGGGCTCAGGTGCTCTCACCCTGTCATATCTGTGAGAAATGTCAGACTTGGCAATTCAAACTTAAATGAGCTGGGCTTCTCCCTTTTTGAGGGAAGATCAGACTTTTACCAGTATCTCCTTCTTCCCCCTAGTTAGAGGGCAGAAGCTGCTAAGGTGGCTGTTGCCAGATGTCCCCTTCCTGAGAAATGAGAGAGACAGATGCTAATGTACTTGGGGAGTGGATCATTTCCCCCTCTGTGTTAATACCCCTTGCTCACTATCTTGTAAGGGGAGAGACTTCTAAGCAACCTGTCAGGAGGCCTAAATCACAGAAAGAGGCAGACCAGCACAAGCTGGGAGTGACCACTGACAGGAAGTACTAGCTATAAGATCATGAGCTTTCTTTTGTAGTAGAAACACCCCTGGTGTAGTGGAGTAGATAGACCCCCACCATGAACACTTTATTTAACTCTTTAGAATCCATTCACCTCCCCACCTGCAGGTTGAGCATGAGCTACCCAGCATAGACAAAAAGGCTGCACTCTAGCCAGAACAGTACAGTTGCTGGTGAGACCAAGAGCTACAGTGTGGGGGCTTCATGTGGCTGGACCAAAGGAAGGTGCCTAGTCAAACCAGTTATCTGCCAGTAGGCATCAGATAAGAGTCCAGTAAGGCCCTGTGGTAGGAAGCAATCCATGAAAACAGTGGGTGATTGAAATGAAGAAGTTCCCCTCCCCCTTGGGAGAGGGGTCCACTCCCACCCATGCATGATGGGAATAGAGACTGCCAGGTACCTAACCAGGGTGGGAACAATAATAGGAATACTGGACTTCACTTTTGTGTTCATGCTTTAACCTATAGTTTTATAAGGGGTGCCCTTTAGTTTCTGAATTCATTTCTGTCCTCCTTAAAGAAGGAAAGGAAGAAACCTGTCAAGCACTGATAACGGGGGTTAGGAAAAATCTGAGATGAAAGCCCTAACTCCTGGGGCCACTGCTTGAAGGTTCATTAAAGGGGCTGGTAGAACTTTTGTTGGGACCAGACTCCTTTCAGTCCCAGAAAGGAAGATGTTAGTAACCTAGCCACATGGCTGGAGTTATAGGTGAAGAGTAGATAGAGGCCCCATCCCTCAATGAGCTAAGGGAAACTGAGGCAAGGAGCAGCACAGTTCTGTGGCAGGCTGCAAGGGATGCTATAGGGCCAAGGTCCCTTGGTTATTACTGATTCACTAAGGGTGTGTCTAGACTACAGAGTTTTGTCGACAAAAGTGGACTTTTGTTGACAAAACTATACCTGCATCTACACTACCGCTGAGTTCATTTGCTGGCCAGAGCAGTTAATCCAACACTTTGCATATACCCGAAAATATACCACTCCCCAAGGGATGGCTGGAGTGGAAGGAGCTGTCAATGAGTGACACAGCCTCTGCACAGTTCCTGGTTCAAAGCAGTTTTACTCTTTGACTCATGTCAAAAATCCAGATTTCGTCTCTTAGAAACCATATGATACATTTGTGGTTTAAAAAATGCTGAAAAATAATGAAGAATAAAGGAAAAGCACTATAAATGCCAGCATTTCCAGAGATGGCATAATACTGCAGTATGGCTGTGTGGGCATGTTGTGTACAGTTCATGTGTTGTCTTTTGATAGAAGGAAGCAATTATGGACATGCAGCCCTCAGGGAGTATCAACATTGTATCACTGCCAACTGTTTGACATTAATCCCCCTCCCCACACTACAAACGTAGACTTGTTAGAGAAACAATCAAAGCACCATGTAGGAGTCTGTAGTATTTCTGGCTATTTGTCTTTTCATTTATTCCATGGAGTCTAGGCTGTTTCCTAACACATGTCTGAAAATGTAAAACAGTGGTCTTAAAAACTACCCAAATCTATTGGAAAAATATATTGGGAAAACTCTTTTTTTTGAGTGTCTCAAAATATATATTTGTACAGGCCTTGTTCTTATTTTAGGGGCTATTCAGGAAGAGAGCAGGGCTTTGCAGAGGAAATTACAACAACCTGAACTTGTTAAGACAAATTATCCACTGACAATTCTAGCTCTCAACTTCTCTCACTGAAACAGCAGGGGCCAGACTTACCACTGGTTGCTAGTTACCTGATTGCTGATCTGCAAGAGTGGTGATGTTCCACATCTAAAGACTGTGAGTTTGCAGAGCACTGTCTGTCCCTCCTTGAATATTTAAAATGTTTCTAGCATCTAATGGGTGCCACTGTAATTAAAATAAGTCACCTGAGTAATTTCATTGTGAGTTCTATATATTTAATGTTTCTTCTCAATGTCCAAGCCCAGAAAGTCAAATGACTACATGAGCATCTTTTTAGCAATATATCATCATTGCTGAGGAAGTGCTTAAAAACCTAACCCCATCCAAAAAGCCTCCCACAATAGCTTTTAAAATCTCATAACATTGGCTTTTAAAAAATGATTTTGATGATACCTGACTGATGTCTGAACACTTGAGGTTTTTCAGTATTGATCACAATCTCATTAAACAAAGAATCAATTATAATTGGGTGTTTCTGAGCGCTGTATGATTTCTGATTCACAATGCAAATAGGGTGCTGCACACAATGGAGAAGTATCAAAATGTTACTATGTGCAATTATCTATGTAATTAACAAGAACTATTTGCAGATGGGCCCTAGCCCACAAGTTTAGCTCTGTATACCACCATGTTTTTGGAGGAGTGATGTCTTTTTCTGGTGTTCCTTGTGTTGTTGCTGCTACTGCAAGCAGTAGCAAGGTGGATAGAGAAGCCCATGTTACAACAAAGGCAGATGTTAATAATATGGAAGTTGTCTGAATAGCCAACGCTGCTCTTAGGAGTGGTAAGACTTTGAGTGCTGTTATATTATTATAGAAATGTAGCCGTGTTAGTCTGGTGTAGCTGAAACAAAATACAGGACTATGTAGCACTTTAAAGACTAACAAGATGGTTTATTAGATGATGAGCTTTCGTGGGCCAGATCCACTTCCTCAGATCAAATAGTGGAAGAAAATAGTCACAACCATATATACCAAAGGATACAATTAAAAAAAAATGAACACATATGAAAAGGACAAGTCACATTTCAGAACAGAAGGGCATTCATGCTAAAATTGGACACTCTCCGCAGGGGGCTGAACAAAGACCCCAACTACCTTACCCATTACAAAGATAGCTTCCCCAATTATCACCTCTAATACCATTAACTCACAGACATCTACCCTTCCCCACCTCTAATATCATTAACGCACAGGCATTTACCTTCCTCCCCCCCCCCCCCAGCATCCCCCCTCTGTTCTGAAATGTGACTTGTCCTTTTCATATGTGTTCATTTTTTTTAATTGTATCCTTTGGTATATATGGTTGTGACTATTTTCTTCCACTATTTGATCTGAGGAAGTGGGTCTGGCCCACGAAAGCTCATCAGCTAATAAACCATCTTGTTAGTCTTTAAAGTGCTACATAGTCCTGTATTTTGTTTCAGTTATATTATTATATACCAGTTGTTTAATGTATTGGCATAAACTAGGCAGAGGTGCATATATAAGTACCTCATCACTTTATAAATTGAAAGAAATCAACATTAACCCTTTAAGTACCTATTAGACTAGTTTCTCGACCAGATAGACTTTCTGGCTTGTGCTCATCTCTAGAAATGTTTTGTTTCTACTGTTTACACGTGTAATTGACTTGCAGTGTCAATATAAATTCATAGAACACTTACTCCTCTCTCCCTTCTGGGAAAAGAATAGCTCCCCAATGGTCCCTTTTTAGTACACTATATTAAGAGAGTGTTTTACTGACGTGTTTAAAATGAACTTTCAACGAAACAGATCAAATCACATTTTTCAAAGGGCAGTTCCCACTGGTGGGTTGGTGGTTTAGTTCCTCATTTATAATGAGCACTTGACCCTAACATCCAGATTAGGAAATTGTTTTATTTGTTGCCTTCAAAGGGAAGAAAATGTCACACCTCTCTGGGTGCCATGCAGCTGCAGGTAAAGCTGGCAGGAGTGCTAATTAGAGGCTGCATCAACTTAGCTGACCTGCTTTGGCATCAAAGTGTTTAGCAAAACTCAATCTGTCCCTGCACCAAGGAGGACTTGCATTTTGCCTGTTAGAAAGCTCAGTTTCATGGCTCTGCATGTAACAAACATTTGGCTGGAAGGAGCATACAAAAGTAAGACTTATAATGAATTGGAAAGGGGGTTTGCTTTTCCCTCTTTCAAACAAGCAGAATGATAATGTATATGTACTTCTCTAACAGAGGGGCTTTCAGCCCCCCTTTGAGCTAGGTACAATATACACAAAGACAGTTTCTGCTCTCACCGAATTCATGCTCTCACAGAATTCATACTCTGTACAAAATGGGGAAGGAGAAATTAGGGCTAGGGAATTTCTCAACATGCATCCCTGATACTTCTGGTAAAATCTTTTTTATTTTGAACATTATACCTATTAACTAATTCTCATTGGATGACTAACCCTAGCATGAATTTAAAATCAGCATCTTATTTACAAGTTCTCCAGAAAGGACTAACCATTGGTAAGGTAAATCACCACTTAAAGACACAGGACTTTGAAACATGGCTTTTACCCTTTATACTACTTGTCACAAAGCAAACTGAGCAAAGTTCCTGAACCCTCCTCCCTGTAACCTAATCCTATTCAATACATCCTGCTGTGTCTAGACTGGCCAGTTTTTCCGGAAAATCAGCCGCTTTTTTCAGAAAAACTTGCCAGCTGTCTACACTGGCCACTTGAACTTCTGCAAAAGCACTGACTTCCTACTGTAAGAAATCAGTGCTTTTTGCAGAAATACTATGCTGCTCCTGTTCGGGCAAAAGTCCCTTTTGCACAAAAGTTTTGCGCAAAAGGGCCAGTGTAGACAGCTGAGATTTGTGCAAAAAAGCCCCAATCGCAAAAATGGCGATCAGGGCTTTTTTTGTGCAAAAGCGCGTCTACATTGGCCACAGATGCGTTTCTGCAAAAAGTGCTTTTGCGGAAAACCATCCATGCCAATCTAGACGCTCTTTTCCGAAAATGCTTTTAACGGAAAACTTTTCCGTTAAAAGCATTTGCGGAAAATCATGCCAGTCTAGACGTAGCCACACAGTAACTGACTTGTGTTTCTCATCCCATGCTTTTCTACTCCCCATTGCTAGACAGTCCTCACCCACGGAACTGAAAGCAATCAGGTAGACCACATGAATAAATAAGATCCAACTAGCTGGCTCCAGGCTCCCCTGCTTCACTGCAAACAATTGAAATGGAAGAACATGAGTAAGAGTCATACTGGAAGTGGAGAATAAAGTACAGACTCTATGCTAAAAAAGAAACAGTTTTTACCTGTTTTGATTTACTGACATTATTTTGTTGTGCCCTGTGCTGCTGCCAGTGGATGGGTAATAACAGCACTATCAGAATCTTCTGTTTCCCTACAGCTCCTTGTACCTGTCTCATTCTACTTCTCATACCTTCTACTTTTACCCCATTCATTTGCATTCAGGGGACAGTAACAATACCCTGTTAACCATTTAGTATTCTTTACTATGCATATTATAGCAATGCTCAGATGTCCCAATCAAGCTCAGGGCCTCGTCTGTGATAGATGTTCTACAACCACATGTAGACAAGGCCCCCACCTCAAAACTTACATATCAAATAGTAGGTTCCAAAGTCACATATTTGGACTTGTTGAGCAGTACTTTTCAGGCAATCTGAGGGTAAAGTATCTTCATACAAAATATTCCTTGAGCAACTTCAATAACGAACAAAATATATACCCTACTACAACTTGCAAACAGGAGGCGAAATAAACAGGAGTTCTTCACAACAAATTATTTGAATAGTTCTGTGTATGTAATGAAACTAGATTATGGCAGATCACTTCAATAGAATAATTAAGATGTGTAGCCTCCGAGGGGAAAGTGTTTGAAAAATGTGTGCACCTGCATCCATTAAAAGAGTCAAAATAGGGATAAATGGCAAGCAGGAGCTCCTCACCTCATTTAGGGGTCATGGCATCTGTCAGTTAGAGCTGAAACAGAAGAAAAACAGAGACTACAGTTTGTCAGTCTGCAATTGTGTAATTAAAATGGCAAACGCAAAGGCAGTGTTGGCCAAGAAAAACAAGACTTTATCCTCAACTCCATGGCATCTGGTTGTTTATAAGATGATAACCTTTGAACGCTGCGTCCAATCCATTCCAAAATTTCAGGAAATGTTCTTGGCTTCCATGGGCAGAACCCTGTTTGTTGTAGGGAAAATTAAAAGGGGAAGATTGGGGAGACACTAAGGCTGCGTCTAGACTGGCATGATTTTGCGGAAATACTTTTAACGGAAAAGTATTTCTGCAAAAGAGTGTCTAGATTGGCAAGGATGCTTTTCCGCAAAAAGTGCTTTTCCGCAAAAGCATCCATGCTAATCTAGATGTGCTTTTGCGCAAAAAAGCTCTGATGGCCATTTTAGCCATCGGGCTTTCTTGTGCAAAAAATTAAGGTGCCTGTCTACACTGGCCCTCTTGCGCAAGTATTCTTGTGCAAGAGGGCTTATCCCTGAGAGGGAACGAGAAAGTATTTGCACAAGAAGCACTGATTTTGTACATTACAAAGTTAGTGCTCTTGCGCAAATTCAAGCGGCCAGTGTAGACAGCAGGCAAGTTTTTGCACAAAAGCAACTGCTTTTGTGCAAAGTCTTGCCAGTCTAGACGCACCCTAAGTCTTTGACATCTAATTACACCACACACCAGCTTCACCCAGGTCTGTAATTGCCTATGTGCCAAAGAAGCTTGATGGCAGCAGTTAACACCTTTCACCATAACCCCAATCTCAGCTCTTCTTCTCCTCCCAATAAAGTTTTAAAATATGGCCACTGTGAATTACTTTTTTCAGAGAGGAAGGGAGATTCCTTGGGAGCGAGGGGGTACATGCAGAGGCCTATTGCATGTGAGGGAGAGAACCCCTATTGCCACCTCAAAGTGCACTATCAGGAGAGCACAGAAAGTGAAAACCAAAATTAAAGACAGGAAAGGACCAGAAGTCTCACATCCCTCATCTCCATGTTCCACTTCCATGTTAAATGTGGGGAAAGTTTTGCCACTTTCACTCCAGATGAACAAACACAGTCTCAGAAACAGTAGCCCAAAGGTCCAAGCTTCTAAAGGTTCTCTTGGTAGCCCCGTTCAAAATGTTATCCTGTACTACGTTGGGTTTTTTCTTACTCTGCCGGGGAAGGATTTTCTTCCTTAAAATCTCCAAAAATTGGTGTGTTTCTCCTGGCTCATTTCAAACCCTGAAATGGGACCTAAAAATATGATCCAAGGCACAGACTTTCTGAACCCATTATTGCAAATTATGATGACAGATACTGGGCTCTCAGAATAGGGAGGCCTCCCAGGGCTTCTCTCATACAAAGGAAAAGGACAGAAGAAACAGTCAAATGTGTTTACATATTCAAGCAGATGGCAAGTTTATAAGCTATAGGGAGTTTCAGGTTCTTAGTAAATTGCCATAGTGCAGTACAGGCAGTCCCCGGGTTACGTACAAGATAGGGACTGTAGGTTTGTTCTTAAGTTGAATTTGTATGTAAGTCGGAACTGGTACATATTGTAGGGGAAACTCTAGCCAAACATTTTTTTTAGTTTTGGATAGCATAGGGAAAGGTTAACTCCCCTCTAATGTTTGTTTTGCTGTCTGTTCCCCTGTTCAGAAGATTTCACATCTATTTCTGTCCCTGTGACAAACTCAGGACTAAAGGAGTAACTCATCAAATACCAAACAGCTCTGCACCATGCTTTGAGCTAATAGCTTTTTTCCACACACCACCCAGGGTTCTAGGAGGAGGGTCCTTTTTTTGCTAACACAATGAGGCCAGCACTTTGTTTGTTTTGGTGGAGTCTTTGTTTGCCCAGGGAGCCCAGCATGTATAGGGGGAGGAGGGGCGGAGAGGCTGCTTTTGTCTGCTGTTCGGCAGCCTGTTGCTCAGGGGAGGGGGCAGCCTGTTGCTGGCAGAGGGGGAGGCGTGCAGGATGCGAGGCCGCGGGGGGGGGGGGGGGCAGCGGGCGTGGGGAGGCACTTTTCCTCTGCCCGGCAGCTCTGCGGGATCCCTGTCCCTGTGGCCAGCTGCTGCAGGCAGAGGCCAGTTGGAGCCGGCAGAAGAGGAGGAGGAGGTGGATTCTAGGACCCAGGTGAGCGAGCCCCAGGGACGCTGCTGAGCTCCGGGAGCCCGGCATGTATAGAGGGGAGGAGGGGCAGAGAGGCTGCTTTTGTCTGCTGTTCGGCAGCCTGTTGCTCAGGGGAGGGGGCAGCCTGTTGCTGGCAGGGGGGCGGGGGGAGGGGCAGCGGGTGTGGGGAGGCACTTTTCCTCTGCCCGGCAGCTCTGCGGGACCCCAGTCGGAGCCGGCCAGAGGAGGAGGAGGATCCTAGGACCCAGGTGAGCGAGCCCCGGGAATGCTGCTGCGCATGTGCGGGAGTTGCCTCACCCCGTTCGTATCTAGGGATCCGACGTAAGTCGGATCCACGTAAGTCGGGGACTGCCTGTAAAGGAAAAATTGGACCACTCCCATGTTCACAGTCAGCAGGGTTCTAAGTCTAGTCTCTGTTGGTCAAAAACTAGAGTACATCTATACTGCAAGTGTCTTTTGAAAGCAAGGTTACACAAACATTAACTGGTCATATATGGGTCCACTCTGTCAAAGGAGTAGTAACCTCAAAGGCAAATGGTTGGTGTTCCTTTGAAGAATGTGTTTGACATGACACCTCTGCTTCAGCTGACAAAGCATTTGGATATTGATTGCCTTATACGCACCAGCTGCCTTGCTTCCTGATCATCTTAAATACAACAGTTTTCTGGGGAGATATGTAATTTGCTGGAATTGCATTGCAGAACACCAAGCCAGAATGACTCCCTTACTTGGCCTGTACAGCAGTCCAGGGTTCGACAACAACAAAGTTCCCTTCAGCAATGAAATATTGTTGGCAGTTTTTACTGGATGTCACTCTTACCTAGGGCTTTCCCTCTAAACTAGGAGCTCAAGCTGACTAGTACCTTACATGCACATCGTCACATTAAAATCAATACACTCCAAATAAGGGATACATACACTCCAAAAAAGGTACTACTGTGTGAGGAAGAGTGGCAAAATCTGACCTAAGTAGCATCTTCACTGGTTGTGAAAATGCCACCAGAGAGAGAGATGGTCACAAAATCAAGGTATGAATCCAAACATATAAACACAAATCTTGTGCACAGTGATTGGTTGTGTCTGTCAAGATGAAAAAGAAGTTGCTATCCATTGCATACAAGATAGCCCTCTTAGATTATCAGGTAACTTATATTTGTAACCTTTTTTAGGCAGAATGGCTGCCTACTGGTTCCTACAGAAATGTATACATCACTTTCTCTGCTTGGTAATTGTCTGAGTTCAGCCTCATTTACATTTTCCTTTAGATTTAGACACCATCTGCTGCTCTGTTTTCTTTTGCCTACTGTCATAGTCACAAGCATGTAATTATCATACTCCTACTCATTTTTTCTTGTTCTTTTTCACTACATGCTTAATTTCTGTGAGAGTTGCTGTCTTTAGCTTGTTTAAACCTGTAATTATTAGAAGACACTTAATGAGATCAGCAGCAATATTCCATGCTATATGGATGGTCTTGAAATGGGATAAACAAGGACAGATGACAAGCTAAAAGACCAAAAGTAATCTTTACATCAGACAAATGGAAGGAAAGATCAATCTTCTAAAAGCAGATGTACACACAATTAGTATTTTGAGGTCTCCATATTAGGGGCTTTAGATAGGATGTTTTTATTTGTTCCTTGAATGAGTAATTGCAAATACTGTATATCAATTTAAATTGTAGATATACATAAAGTTCAATGTTGACTTTGCTCTTTTTCCCTGAGCTCAAAGATCTGGATCATGCCACGAGATACAGAATGTTGTCATGTTTGTCACTAGTATCTAATCTTACAGTTGTATTTTTAGTAGGTCACAAGAGACTTGCTAGATATCTCCAGGATACAAAAGCGTGCAGTGACGAATATAACCTCACTGGTGCCTCTCATGGAGCGTTGTGGCTCTGAATTGATGGTGTGATTAAGGATTCTTTCCTGGCAAAGCACCTTCTGAGCAGGATTGCTTTTGCAGTTAACATTAAGAACAGCATGCTTTTTTATAATTAATATTTGGATCCTCAAAATATCCTGGAACTCTTATTATCTGAGCTCTCTGAAAGGTTGCAAGCTGACATCGAAAGCTAAAATTAATACAATGATTCACTAATAGCAGCAATTGACTAAATTGGGTTTAAGTGCACAAAATGGCTACTTGCAGGAAGATTAAACAACAGCTATGTCTTGATTGTGGGGTACCTGGTCCCTGTTCCCTGAACCTCATTGTCTCACAAAGCAAAAATGCACAACCTGATACTGAACCTAATGCTATAATCACTTTCCCATAAGGTCAGAATCTGAATAGAAAGTGGCTCCAAGATTATTTGATGGTTATGGTTACTGTCACTTTATCATTTCAATCCTGGACAGTGTAATTTCTCCTATGCTTTGTGGGACAAAGGAAAAAAATAGGTGTTCAGAAGCACATTTGAAAAGAAGTATTTGGAGATATTTGTAGGTCTTTTATATATTCTGTATGTTGGTTACACAGAGGACTGTGGAGAGCATCTGACCCTAGAAACAAGTCGAAGAATCACTGAACACAGAGACTGGCAGCTCCGTGAAGGCAAAATTAAATGAACTCTCAAAAATACGTGGCATGACAAGCAGATCTAACCTTGATCCTAAGGTGATCAGTGGGTCTGCCTGTATAAATGACTTTTATGGTTGCATGAAATTATGTCTCATGACACTCTAATTTTCTCAGATACTGATTTTCTTTTAATTAAACAGCATGACCTGGATACCAGGTTTGTGGTGACAAAGTGTGTTATGCACAGGCCTCTTGATATCTACTGGTAGCAGACTTAGAGGGCATATAGACTATGATCCCCAGAGTCTGCTATTTACATTCTAGTTCACCGAAGAATGTCATGTCACGTATGGCTTTGACTGAAAATCTATTGCTCCCTGGTCATCACAATCTTCTCAGAATGTATGTGCAGATAATATGTAAGGAGATATGTGAGTATATATTGGAAGTCTTGTTCGTAAGGCCTTGGAGTTAAAGGCAGGTCACCCAGGGCACATCTACACCTGCACACTTACTCCAAAATAAGTTATTTTGAAATTTATATTTATATTTCAAAATAGCTTATTTTGGAAGAGCACATCTACTCAGCAAATGGCCATCGAAATAACATTGAGCTATTTCAAAATAGAACATCCATACTCATTGGACACTGAATCACATTTAAGGTCACCTGGAAGCACTTCAGGGCATCAGGACAGCACTCTCTTCCTGGTGCTGAGGCTTGAGCTTAAAGGGACTACCCTGTACTGCAGTGTCTCAGGCTCCTTTCCTTTGCCTACCTCACTGAAGGACAGAAAAGCCTTTTCTTTGTCTTCTGTGGTTGCCTTTATGGACACCAAAGTTCTCTAGACATGGAGCCGGACCTGCCTCCCAGCAGTTGACGACTCTTTTACATCTTAGTGCACCTCCTGCTGCTGTTTCCGTGGGCTGCTTTTCAGGCTCTGCACGAACAGGACTCCCAGCTCATTGTGGGGAAATTCCTTTCAGCTCTCCAGATGCTGCTCATGCAGCTTGACAGCACCCTCCCTCCCCTGCACACCGTGCACCACCACTTCTGGCAACTGGGCACCAGTTCTGACCAGTGAGACTGGTTTATCCTGAAGCAGTGGGATGACCAGCAGTGGTTCTAGAATTTCCTCATGAGGAAGGACATCTTTCTGGAGCTATGTGAGTGACTCGCCCCTGCCCTCAGATGACAGGACACCGACATGATATCTGCCATCCCCTTCCAGAAGCAGGTCGCCATTGCCCTCTGGAAATTCTCCACACCAGACAGCCACTGATCCGTTGGAAACCAGTTCGGTGTGGGGAGATCGACCATCAGGGCCGTGCTCATGCAGATATGGTTCACTCATGCTATTGTCCCAGGAGGTTGGTGAACTGAACTGCTGGAGTGGGGTTCCCTAGGCTAGATGGATGGGGGAGAGGAGGTGGAAGCCCACACCCTGGGAGGTGCCCTGGCAACCTTGTGATTCTCTGTCTCCTTCTACAGGTGGTAAGGGCCATCAATGCCATCCTGCTGAGCAGAGTCATCCACTTGGGCAGAGTGGACCTTATAATTGCTGGCTTTGCTACCATAGGCTTCCCCAGCTGTGGGGGCGGGGGGAGGGGGACTGTTGACATCACCCACTTTCTCATCCAGGCTTCTGACCACTGGGCATCTAAGTACATCAGCCAGAAAGGGTACTTTTCTATGGTCCTGCAGGCCCTCATCTAACACTGTGGCCAATTCACTGAAATCTATGTTGGGTGGTCAGGGAAGGTGCAAGACGCATGTGTCTTCTGAAATTCCAGCTGCCATCAGGGGGGAAGAAGGTGCGTGCTGACACCTTTTCCCCCCAACCACACCATCATGGTTGGGGAGGTAGACATGTCTGTCTGGGTTGTAGAGGATGCATCTCCTTCCCTGACTCATGAAGCCCTACAGCAGACACCTTGACCCCACCAACGAACGGTTTAACATCAGGTTCAGCAGAGCCTGTTGTATGGTGGAGGGTGCTTTTGGGCATCTCAAGAGAAGGGTCTGTTGCCTCCTCATCCGGCTGGACCTCAGTAACCAGAATGTCCTCCAACCTTTGTGAAAGGAAGGGGGAGATATTCCTACCAGGGTGGGGGGCAGAGGCTGATCTGATCAGCAAATCCTTTGAGCAGCTGCGCTTGGCTGCTATCTGGCAGGCCCATCAGGAGGCTGTACAAATCTGTGAGGCCCTGAGGGAGAGTTTTTCACTAGGACCACAGTGACACACTTTCCCCTGGGCCTCCCCACAAGGGGCCTGTGCATTGCCCCTCTTTCCTTTTCCTTCCACACCTCTCCCTTCTCCTGCCCTCCCATCTCTTCCCCCCCCCCCGCCCTTCCCCTGCAGAGACAGTCGACTCTTATTTTTATTGGTGTGAATGGGACTGGGGAAAGAACCTGAGAGGCGGAGAGGAGAGGCTCAGAGCTGGTGCTGGGAGTGGCACCTGCATCAGGTGGTGCCACTGCCTTGTGTGTGGGGCCCTCAGTAGCCATGGAGCAGGGGGGTTGGGGAGAAGCTGTAGGGATGGGAGCCATCATGGGAGCAGCCACCAAACTGTATGGAAGGCTGTTCAGATGGATTGGCCCTGCTGCAGCATCTTCTGCCAGGTGTCGTAGTGCAGCTGGAGGTCCTTCTCCGGTCCTGCCAGTCCATGGAGCACTGCAGGGCTCACGGGCCAGTGATATGCTCCCTCTGGAGATCCTCGTGGGCCCTCCAGCACCAGCAGATCATCCAGGGTTGGGAGGATGGCACAGGAGGAGGCAACCATTCCCCTCTCACAGCTGGTTCAGCTGTGGAGAACAAAGAGAAGGGAATCATCCTGGGGGACACAGTGCATGAAGCCTGGCTCTAATCTCTGAGCCAAGACCAAAAGATCTCGGTCAGATGAAGATAATGTGCTTCGAGCAAGGCCACCTGAGGCCTAGACAAGGGGCCCATTCCTGCAGGGGTGCAGATGTAAAAGGGGGGAGTCTCACTACCTCCAGATCCTGCAGACAAGCAGGCTTGGGAAGGTGCCAGCCAGAACGGAAGCCTGCAGGCAGGAGGGGGGTCTGTAGGATGTCTGGGCTTCCCTCCAGGCTGCACACATGCTGAGTCTAGCGGTGTTGGTTTCCCACAGGAAAAGGACTTGTATCCCAGGCTGCTGGAGGAGAGGTGGGCAGGGTGTTGCTGGGAGGTGTGTGAGAGTGGCAGATGTTGCTTTGCCTTGCCATGCTGTTGCTGGGAGCGGATGCTGCCCCGAAAATGCAGGCATGCCCGTGTGCTGTGTGCAGCACTCCTGTGTGTGTGTGTGCATATGTGGGTGTCTCCAGCTGTGTCTAGACTACATCCCTCTTTCAACAGAGGGATGTAAATTAGACACTTCAAATTTGCAAATGAAGCGGGGATTTAAAGATCTCGTGCTTCATTTGCATAATTGCATCATGGTGCTTTTTCAAAAAAGTGCCGTTTCAAAAGTAAGACTGCAGTCTAGACGCGGTTCTGTTGAAAACAGAAAATGAGGTTTACAGGATCTTTTGAAAATGCCTGCCTTTTTCAAAAGAACAGCTTCTAGACCGTGGTTTTACTTTTGAAATGGCACTTTTTCGAAAGAACGCCATGATGCGATTATGCAAATGAAGCACGAGATATTTAAATCCCCACTTCATTTGCAATTTTGAAGTGTCTAATCTACATCCCTCTGTCAAAAGAGGGATGCAGTCTAGACACAGCCTCCATGTCTCACCCTCCCCACCCCCCCAAGAAGGAGGCTGAAGGAAGGCCTCTCCAGACACTATGTGAGCCAGAGCACAAAGGATTCTCTGTTGCTACCTCCTGGGTTTCTGTGCCCCAGACTGGTGCTCCACGTGCACAGGCTGAGAAGGCCAAGCAAGGAGCACCTAGCAGCCCCTTACCACCTGCCACCTGCACTGGTGTGTGTCCATGGAAACTAATGGCACTCACCTGAGGGGCCTTCCCCAGCATCAGACAATGCCTTGGAAACATCCAGGGTTGGGGCAACCGGCTCCAGAGAGAGCAAGGTCTCCTGGCTGATGGGGATCATTACACTGCTGGCCTTGTCCAGCTCTTCCGTCTCCTTCCCATCTCTGCCCCCTGGGAGGGCGATGACAGATGTCTCTAGCCCTGAGTCTACTAGCAGGGGTGGGGGAAGGGGCTGACCTTCCCCTTAGGATGCGGTGGTGCTCATTATAGTAAGGGCAGGCCTGGGGTGCCAACCTGGAGCGGAATCTGTGCTCCCTGACCTTGGCATAGGCCTGCCTGAGCTTCTTCACTTTCATGCGCACCTGCTTCTGGGTGCACATGAGACCTTTGCTGTCCAGGCTCTCAGCTATCTGTCCATAGATGTCAACATTCCTGTATCTGGTGCAAAGATCCTGTAGGTTTGCCTCCTTGCCCCAGACCTTATTGAGATCCAGGATCTCCACACCAGACCAGGAAGTCACCACCCCTCTTTTATCCCCTGGCAGGGTCCTGGGAGTTGTCTGCCTTCTTGGCTGCAGCTGTAGAGGGCTTGGACGGAGCATAGGGGTGGCTCATGGCTGCAGGGGCAGCTGTGATGGCTTTTGCAATGTGGCTCAGGACTGTCAGAGCCTGCCTTTTGCCATAACATAATGAATGCTATTGGGAAGGGGGTAGTTTTAGAAGATAAAATAATAAAAAAAATAAGTTAAAAATCACCTAGAAAAGTTAGATGGCTGCAAGTCACCAGGGCCTGATGAAATGCATCCTAGAATACTCAAGGAGCTGATAGAGGAGGTATCTGAGTCTCTGGCTATCATCTTTGGAAAATCATGGGAGACAAGAGAGATTCCAGAGGACTGGAAAAGGGCAAATATAGTGCCCATCAATAAAAAGGGAAATAAGAACAACCCAGGAAACTACAGACCAGTTAGTTTAACTTCTGTGCCAGGGAAGATAATGGAGCAAGTAATTAAGGAAATCGTCTGTAAACACTTGGAAAGTGGCAAGGTGATAGGGAACAGCCAGCATGGATTTGTAAAGAACAAATCATGTCAAACCAATCTGATAGCTTTCTTTAATAGAATAACTAGTCTTGCGGATAAGGGAGAAGCGGTGGGTGTGGTATACTTAGACTTTAGTAAGGCATTTGATACTGTCTCACATGATATTCTTATCAATAAACTAGGTAAATACAACTTAGATGGGGATACTATAAGGTAGGTGCATAACTGGCTGGATAACCGTACTCAGAGAGTAGTTATTAATGGTTCACAATTCTGCTGGAAAGACATAACAAGTGGGGTTCCGCAGGGGTCTGTTTTGGGACCAGCTCTGTTCGATATCTTCATCAACGATTTAGATATTGGCATAGAAAGTACGCTTATTAAGTTTGCTGGGAGGGGTTGCGACTAATCTGGAGGATAGGGCCATAATTCAAAATGACCTGGACAAATTGGAGAAATGGTCTGAGGTAAATAGGATGAAGTTTAATAAAGACAAACGCAAAGTGCTCCATTTAGGAAGGAACAATCAGTTTCGTACATACAGAATGGGAAGCGACTGTCTGGGAAGGAGTATGGCAGAAAGGGATCTAGGGGTCATAGTGGACCACAAGCTGAATATGAGTCAGCTGTGTGATGCTGTTGCAAAGAAAGCAAACATGATTCTGGGATGCATTAACAGGTGTACAAAAATATGAATCATTAGTGAGGCAGCAAGACCTAGTTCCATAAAAAGTGTTGTGGTTCTACAAGTAACATAGGGTACGTCTAAACTACATGGCTCCATTGACGGAGCCATGTAGATTTGTTTGTTCGGCAAAGGGAAATGAAGCCACGATTTAAATAATCGTGGCTTCATTTAAATTTAAATGGCTGCCGTGCTGAGCCGACAAACAGCTGATCAGCTGTTTGTCGGCTCAGTGCGCTAGTCTGGATGCTCCCCTGCCGACATGAAAACCCTTTATCGACCTCCCCGGTAAACCTCATTCTACGAGGCATAATGGGGAGGTGGATAAAGGGCTTTCAGGTCGGCGCGAGAGCATCCAGACTAGCGTGCTGAGCCGACAAACAGCGGATCAGCTGTTTGTCAGCTCAGCGCGGCAGCCATTTAAATTTAAATGAAGGCCGATCAGCCTAATCTACATGGCTCCATCGATGGAGCCATGTAGTTTAGACACTCCCATAGACAACTTAATGTCTTGGGAGCAGTGTAGGATGTATTGTAGATACCACTGCTTCTTCTCTTATCCTGTTTTATTAGGAATCTCCTCTTCATTTCTTTGACAAGACAGCACTTCAATGTCCTATGCTAAAAAGAACCCTCAGATGTTGTAATCTCCTCTTCTTTGAAAGTTTCTTTCCTTTCTATTGACCAAAGGCTAAATATGGGTAACTGCTTATTTGCTGCAATTTGCTTTTCTTTTTTCTAGTCTTGCCACTTAGGATTTTTTTTTGCCCCCTCAAAAGATCCTGAAAATATGCAAAGGATGCTAATATAAGTGACTTGAGTAAGTGGCCTTAGATACTAGCAGTTATATGTTGCTTCCTTGGCATATCTGTATGGCATGTGACGATGAGCTTAGCCCAGATATAGCTGGAGGGGTGGGGGGGAATAACAGCTTAGGTGAGCATAAATATGAGACCTCTTCTCTGTCACAACTGCAATCACTGGAAGTCCAGGGGCTGGATCTGCTTTCAATTGAAAGAGGGGGCTGATATGGAATGTTCTCTATCAGAGGCTTTTAGCTCTGGAACAAGTCCACCCTCCCACTAGTACACAATTCATGAGTGTTGACCTTCAGGATATGTGGCATGGTGCATATTTGGGCATGCTGCTGCAGGAAGAGAGGGATTTGATGGAGGTTAGAAAGCATGAAGAAGAGGAGTTTTTATATTTCATTTTATATTGGTGGAGGATTAAGCTGTTTCGTTTTTGTTTGTCTCAGAACTTTTATCAGAGGCAGTTGATACTTTAGATAGGATATCCTTTAATTTTGTAGAAATGCAAAGGAATAAGAAATAACTAAGAATGTATATTGGTGGTACCATGTTTGTCCCTCCCAGAGTAGGGGTATGCATTTTGTGCTGTTGAAATTGCAAGCAGCTTTATTATGAACATCAGGTAACAGACACTGGCATGAAGCTCTAAAAACTGGATTCCAACAAAAAAGCAGGTGAAAGAGAAAAAATGTCAATCATCCAAATGCTGCACTCTTTTAAGAATACTTAGTCTCCAAAGTGAATATTCTGTCTCTGTTAAGTTTCCATGCAGAGCCTTCCAGGAATTGGTATCCTTGTGCACCAGCCTCTATGACATGAAAGGCAATGTTTGATATACTTAGAGTGATGCAACCAACTAGTTGTAATAGAGACCAGGACTAAAAACCCTCCAATAAATTCAGAGAAAATTACTTCCCAGAATCCCTCTCATTGTTCTATTATAAAACTTTACTCATTTTTTAATTTCAAGCACAGAGCATTTCATCTGACATATTGATTCCCCAGGTGCCTCTGTATTCTTCACAAGGGATACTCATTCCACGAGGAGTAATGGTAGATCGAACTAGGAAGCCTAGTTCGAACTACCTAGTTCGTGCCGCGTGTAGCCGCGCGGCACGGGGTTCGAACCAGCCGGGATTTAAAAATGGCGGGGCCCGGCTTATGCAAATGAAGCCCGGGAAATTCAAATCCCAGGCTTCATTTGCAATTGCGGTATGCCTACATTATCCTCCTATTTTGAAATAGGAGGGTAGTGTAGACATACCCTAAAGACTAGAAAAGTAAATCATGTCCCCATCAAATAATCAATATGGAAAGTCTTCTGTGTGATATGCTTACTCCATAAGTCTGAAACAACCCCAAAGGCCCCAAGAAGAAGAATAGGGGCTTCCTTCTAAAGTATTGCATTCTGGGGGTTTGATCCTATAGAGAGAGAAAATGGCTCTGTCAATAGCTTCAGTGGGGCCCAGAGAACTTTCAGCTCCAACTGCTACAGAATGAGAAATCAGGCAGGATACTCACCCGGATTCCCAGTGCCTCAAAGAAAGACAATAATATGGAGAAAGTGGCCCAAAGTTTCAGACACGAATCCTTAAGCTGTGCTTGCAAATCCTCTATCAGTTCAGGCAAAAGGATGTTTCAGCATGCAAAATGGGTAATAGTTTCTGCAAAAGGGGCATTTATGCATGCAGTTATCCATTTTCCACATGCATTCAGGCATGAAGTTTCTATATGTTCTATGGTGTACAAAGAATACATGCATGCATTGTGCGGGTACAGTTTATTCTCCATATGTTAGCTTTGCCCTGATCACCTAAAGGAGAGTTTACAATTATTACAACCAGAGATGG
Source organism: Pelodiscus sinensis (assembly GCF_052426305.1). NCBI lineage: Eukaryota > Metazoa > Chordata > Testudines > Trionychidae > Pelodiscus > Pelodiscus sinensis. Next base: position 54,300,539 of record NC_143059.1, read on the forward strand.
ATTCAGAATAAAACCTGGATCCTTTTCCACCTCACCTGTTCTTCCCTTTGCCACAAATTTGGATGCTGTTTGAAATTTAAATGTAGTGCAGAATTCACATCTGGACTATCTTCACGAGCCAGTCCAAAACCTCAATCTGAGCTGCTCTAAAATTGGTGGTCTTCAAAACACAGATCAGACTGTGAAATATACAGTTTGAGATCTCTTAGGCTATGTCTAGACTACAGAGTTTTGTCGAAAAAATGGTCATTTTTCTGACAAAACTTGAGTTACGTCCACACTGCAAGCACATTTTTTTTTGACAGTAAATCGAAAGAACAGAGGGAGTTTTGTGCAACTGATAATCCTCATTCTATGAGGAAGAAGCCTTTTTGCGAAAGAGCTCTTTCACAAAAATGCGTGTGTGGACGGGGAAGAGGGAGGTTTTTTGGAAGACGGGGAAAGAGGAAAAAGCATAGGTGCCCTGGTGGCCATTCTGTCCATAGCAATCACTGCTTACATGTGAGAGAGCATCCAGGCAGTCTGGACACTCTCTTTCGCAAAAGTGCATTGCTTTTTCGAAGTTTTTTCAGATGATCTCTTCCAAAAAAAGTTTCTTTCAAAGGAAGCCTGCAATCTAGATGTAGCCTTAGTTTCTAGCTGGAATCCATATTAACTGACTTCACCACCTCTGACTTCTAAAGACTTGGGACATACTTCAACGTTGTGGGCCTGATCTTATGAGGAATTGAGGGAAATCAGTATCTTGCAGGAAGGACTCAGCAAGTTGCAGGATCAAGTTGTGTGAATGCACTTAATGGCTTGGACAGAAAGACACGGCAGTCACTCAGCAATCACCCTTTTATACTAAATGACTGCAAGATGACAAAAATAAAAGGAGAGGCAAAATTGGTATGCAAAATGCTATATCATACTTATTGGACTACAACACTAGTTTGGTGTAATATTGGGCCTGCATGTTGTGTAACAATACATCTGAAATGGCTTGGTTTATCAAGGCTACTTTTAAAAGATAATTGGTGAAACAAAATAATTTCTTCCCAAAGTAATAGTTGATCGCTAACCTATTCTCAAAGGTGATCGCCAGTCCACATCACTGGAAACATGTCCCCTCTCCCCCATGTGGCTTATTCCTATAGGACAAAAGAGCATTACTGGTACTTTTGGTGTTAACTTGAATGTAAGCCATCTGTTTTCAATTATTTAGCTACCCAGGATAATCAAGAGTAGCAGAAGCTACTGTTTTATTTACTGTATTACTGCAAAACAGAAAAAACAAATACACTGAAATTGTTTCATGTGGGGACTCCTATGGTAGCTGGCACATGAACAATTTCTGAAGTGGTAGCTGCCAATTTATCATTTGCTACTTGGCTTGCTAATTTGAAATGTGGGTGGGGAAGAAGCACAACATTAGGCTTTTCACTCTTGGGATCAGTCATGGAAAGCTGAAACCTCCCCTGGAGTAGGGAGGGTGGACTGTCAGTTGATTTTGGCACTGGATGGTGGATCAAAAGATCTGAACTCTGTCACAAAGTTCCTTAACATGTCACACAAATTAGTTCACTACTGTGGGCCTCCGTTTCCCCATCTGTAACAAGGAGATCATTAGAATCATAGAAATGTAGGGTTAGAAGGTAGCTCAAGAGGTCATCTAGTTCAGCCCCCTAAGCAGAGGTAGGACCAAAGATACCTAGATTGGGGTAGGCAATAACATGGTGGTGGTTCGCCAGCTATATTTACCTGCATGACTGCAAGTATTGGCAATCACAGTATCCATTGGATGCAGATTGCTGTTCCCAGCCAATGGGAGTGGCAGGAAGTGGCACAGGCCGGGACACCACTTCCTACAGCTCCCAATGGCCGGGAACAGTGATGCATGGCTGACAGGAGCTGTGAATGCCAATACCTTGGGCCATGCAGGAAGATATAACGGTGAGGGTCCACCAGAAGCTAACCCTGTTTGATTGGACCCAAGCCGCAGACTTGCATTCGCCCATCCTAGACCTACACCATACTTTACAGTTGTTTACTTAATCTATTGTTAAAAACCTCCCATGAAGGGGATTTCACAGAATCCCTTGACAGCCTCTTGAAAATTTAACTGCCCTTACAGTTAAAAAATTTCCCTCAACCAAAATCTTCTTTGCTGCAGATTAAACCCATTATATCTTTTCCTACTTTCAGTGGACATGAAGAATAATTAACTACTGTCCTTTTTCAAATAGCCCTTAACATGTTTGAAGATTATCAGATTCTCCTCCATACACACATACCCTGCCAGTTGTCCTTTCACAAGTTTTTTGAAAACTGGTCAGTTTTCTACACCTTTAACTATGTTTGTTGCTTGCCTTTGAATTTTCTCCAACTTGCCCACATCTTTCCTAAAGTGTGACACCCAGAATTAGACACAGTACTCCAGAGGAGGCCTTACCAGTGCTGAGTAGAATGGGACAATTGTCCTCTTTGTCTTACATGCAATACTCCTGTGAATACACATGAAATATTAGCCTTTTCCCCAACTACATAATATGTTGACTCTCATTCAGTTTATGATCCATCCTATCCCCCAATTTGTCAAGGTTGTGTTGAACTGAATCCTCTCCTCCGAAGTGATGATAACTCCTTCCCACTTGGTGAAATCTGAAATACTAACCACTCCATTATCCAAATCACTAATGAAAATATTAACAGTATTGACCTCAGTCAGAATCCTGCAGGGCAGCACCAGATATGTTCCCAGCAAATAGCTAATAACTGCTATTTAAATATGTTCCTGCAACTAGTTTTGCAACAACCTCATAGCAATTTAATTTAGACTTTATTTCCCTAGTTCGCTTATGAGAATGTCATGTGGGACGGCATCAAAAGTCTTACTAAAGTCATGAGATCTCACGTATACAGCAGGGTCTGTCTATTCCCACCCACTAGGACAGTGATCCCATCACAGAAGAAAAATAGGTTAGTTTGACATGATGTTTTTGACAATTCCATGCTGGCTACTCCTTTATAACCCTATTAGCCTCTAGGTACTTACAAATTGATTGTTTAATGATTTGCTCCAGTATCTTTCCAGGCATAGACAACTCATGGATTCATTGCTCAACATGATGCTCCCTCATGCCCCCTGCTCCTCTGGATGGCCCTCCCTGCACCCCGTCCTCTCACACGTACCAGTCGTCCATATTTCCAGGTTTCAAAGTTAAGTTCTGAAAACAATAGGAGTTTTGGGCATATAAAGGAGACGAGATCAGGCCTTAACATAACAAGGTAGGGAAAACTAAACAGCTGCTTCACTCAGAATAAAACTTGTACTGCTCCAGCTCCTCTTTGTTCCCCTCTTCAAACATCCAGGTTGAACCTCCCAAATCCAGGACTCTTTGGTCCAGGAATATCCATGGATCAGCAGGACCATGGTTGTTGCTGAACCAAAGAGCCCCAGAGGCCAGGTGTTTGAGCCAGCTGGGAGTCCCATGGGTGCGGAGGAGCCCCAGATGGGCTGTTGGTGGCTGGGGAGCCCCAACCCGGTGAATCCCAGTGGCAGTCGGGGAGCCCTAGCTGCGAACACCCTGTGGCAGTGGGGCCACCAGCCACTGGGGAGTCCTGGCTGGTAACCTCCAGCAGTAGCAGGGCTGGTGGCAGCCAGAGAACCCCATCAAGAGCAGAGCTGGTGATAACTGAGGATGCCCAGCACCAGCTGGGAACCCCAGCAGCTGATGAGCCTCATAAGAACATAAGAACGGCCGTACTAGGTCAGACCAAAGGTCCTTCTAGCCCAGTATCCTGTCTACCGACAGTGGCCAGCACCAGGTGCCCCAGAGAGGGTGGACTGAAGACAATGATCAAGTGATTTGTCTCCTACCATCTCTCTCCAGCCTCTGAAAAACAGAGGCCAGGGACACCATTTCTATCCCCTGGCTAATAGCCTTTTATGGACCTAACCTCCATGAAATTATCTAGCTTCTCTTTAAACTCTATTATAGTGCTAGCCTTCACAGCCTCCTCTGGCAAGGAGTTCCACAGGTTGACTACACGCTGTGTGAAGAAGAACTTTCTTTTATTCGTTTTAAACCTGCTACCCATTAATTTCATTTGGTGTCCTCTAGTTCTTCTATTTAGGGAACTAATAAATAACTTTTCTTTATCGGCCCACACCACTCATGATTTTATATACCTCTATCATATCCCCCCTCAGCCTCCTCTTTTCTAAACTGACCTCAGGGAGTCCTGGCAGCAGGGTGGGGAGCCAAGGCACTGGAAAGCTCCAGAGAGCCAGAGAGAAGCCCAGGAGTAGGGTTAGTGACCATCAGGGGAGCACTGACCTCCCCTGGTCTGGCAAACTCCCTGGTTCAGGACTGTTTCCAGGTCCTGAGCATGTCAGATCAGAGAGGTCCAATCTGTAACATTGGCTTTCTCCAGTCTCTTTTGTTCTGACCCAGTCTCCAGAAGTTCTCAAAGATAATCACTATTGGTCTAAGGTTGCTTCAGCTCGTTCCTTTAGTGTGTTAGGATGAATTTCATCGGCTCCTACCAACTTCAATACATCTAAATATTTTCTAACCTGAGTTTTAGCATGCTCCCATACCTCTGTGAGGTAATGCCAGATTATATTCGCTTTGCTCTAGCATGGCAAAGATGAATGTTATTTGAAAGTCAGCAAATAAGATTGGAGTCTTCCTTTCCACTTGTTCTTTTGGGAGAGCCACACTTTAGAGAACATGCAAGTATTTGGTTGGGTTTGGGGGTTTTGTTTGCATTCTGCCATTCACTTGTCTACACCTTCATTTTTCAACCAACAATAGGAGAAATTCTGTCCTTGGATGCATACGTGGAACTCTGCACATGCCAAATGGTACTCTGTGGACATGTCCAGAATCATTTGTCCCATCAGGTGAACAGAATCATGAGTAATGATGTCCACGTTGTCCCAGGAGTTATGTCTTTCTTCTCAGACAAATTATATTCTTGTTTACATTGGTATAGAACCAGAGTAATGCCATCAACATCATTGGAGCTAGTCCAGTTTCTCATCTGTGTGAGAGCATATCATACCCCAAACTTCTTATTTTATTTTGAATGAAGCAGCTGTTTACTTTTCCCTACCTTGTTACATTAAGGCCTGATCTTGTATCCTTTTTATGCCCCAAACTCTTTTTTTTTTCTTTTTTTTAAGAACTGGTCTCTCTCCGAATATCCAAAGGTAACTTTCAGGCCCAGATTTTTAAAGATATTTGAATGTTGTTTTGCTTAGCACAGTAAGATCTAAATCCCTCTTTCAAAAGTGAAAGACATTTTAGAGGCTGAACTTTCTTATTTTACAAATGAATTCACAGAAATTATACAAAAATACACAAATACAGGGAATGATGACACTGTTGGACAAGTGATGGTGAGATCACATAACTGTCTGAAATTTGTTTTATGACTGATGATCATAATGACATAGTTTCCATTGAACACATATAAAAAAAAAGACACCCAACTTTTCTGAATCATTTCCTTTTTGATGAAATTTTACTAGAAAGGACCCAAAATGAAATGACATGTTTTGACCCATTTCAGAAAAGAATGCTTCAATTTTTCTTTTCAAAATGCTTTTTTGAACAAAAGCTTAGTGGTATTTTATATACAAAATGAAAATTAGAAAAGTAGAAACCAAAACAAAATAGATCAGTGCTTTCAAACCAAAATATTTTAATTGACCCTTCTTATTTCCCTCTGAGAACTTAGTTTAGTGGAAACTTTTGTTTTGTTTTTTCTATTCCAGAAAAGAGTGCTGGGGAAGGCATTCTGTGGTTTTGAAATATTCTATCATAAAATTATGCTCACTATACGTTCATTTATGTAAAAGCACTTTCTCTTTCCCCATGGTATTCTCTCACTATTATTCTATCCTGTTGGATTTCATTTTATGTTGTGCATTCTTTCATATCATGATCTGCTGAAACTTGTCTCCTGCTTTTTTCCCCTCTCACATTTTATGCAAAAAGTATTTTTTTCTATATTCATATCTCTGCTTATAGTCCTTTGCACATTTATGTCCAGGCACTGTTGGGGTATGTCTACCCTAGCTCGTTAATTCGTAGGAGCTATGAGGAAAATGAGGGCAACTGGGGTGGAACGAGGTGTACCGGTAGTTCAAATTAGAGATCCTAATTCGAACTACCTACTCCGTGCCGCGTGTAGCCGCGGGCACGGGGTTTGGACTAAGGGGGATTATAAAATGGCGGCACCCGGGAAGATGCAAATGAAGCCTGGGATATTTAAATCCTGGGCTTCATTTGCAACCCTGGTTGCCCTCATTTGCCTACCTAGCTCGAACTAACGAGCTAGGGTAGACATACCCTTGTTGTGTAAAGGCTTTTACACAGAAAACAACTAAAATGACTAACTTTTCACATGAGACTTATGATTATGACTTAATTTTTTAAAACTGGGAGATGGTGCCAAGCTACAGAATTCTCATCTCTATATCCTCCTTCTGCTTCAAAGGGGCATTCAATCCAGAGTTATGACTGAGTCCCATCCCTAATCACAACAGTTGTGAAACAAGAATCTTCTTCTTCTTTAGAGTCCCCCTCACCTGTTGTTCTCTTCCTCTCCCTTTCTCTCTTCTTGGTTTCTCATTTTACCAATCTCTTTTCTTCTTTCCCATACCCTTCAAATCTATTTCTCTCACTGTTCCTTTCTTCCTCTCCTTCATCCTCTTTTTTGAAAGCATATATTTGTTTTCTGCATCTCAGTTGCTTTCTTCCCAAGCTCTCATTAGAAGGTCATCTCCCTCTTGTATGTATATGCTGTTAGTCAGGGGAATTGACTCCTTTGCATAGACTCTGTACAGCTTATCAAATTTTACTTCAGTGGAGTCTGACAATGGGAACCGTAAATTCAGTGAGATGCATTGCATTGTTCTAAAATCAGCTCTTAGGAGGAGCTAGAAAATAATAATAAAAAAAACCCTCATCCGGTGAATTTCTTGAAGCAAAGGAGGAAAATAGGATCCAAAGCCACAGAGTACATAAAACTGCTGACTTTCTCTGAAATTAACAGGCATTTGGGAGTGCTAAATTATCTTAAGGTCTTTATGCACTCCCACAATGGGAACTGCGCATCTGTAAGGAAAGCAGAACTAGCCCCGAGAGAGCTGATGTATGGACCAGAGTAGAGCTTAGTCCTTAAGTCCCAATCCTGCCAAGAACCCTGAATATGTGTTTGAAGAACTCATCAAGACTCATTTTTTGAATGTTATTTCTCTGTGAACTTTCAGTTATTGTATTGCTGGCTAAAAGGTAGCTAAGAGTTATCCTGAAGAAATGGCTGTAACATTGTAATGAAACATTACCTATTGATAGAGTCTACTTCCTTTAGCCTCAAATGGGCCACTGGGGAATGAAAAGTTCCTCCTTCCTCCTCTGGAGAAATGTGTAAACTAGTTAGGTCAGGTTCAGGAGCCATGCTTAAAATCTCAGATTTTTGGGCAGGGACTGCTAAGTAAAGGACCTTTGATTTGGCTGAAAGACAGCCTGGGTCCTGAGGAGGAGACTGACTTGGTTGAAAAGACTCTCAGGTCATGTTTACACTTCAGATAAGATCAAAGCAGCTGCCTCAGATCTTCTGGGGTTTGAATTAGCAGGTCTAGTGAAGACACACTCATTCGAACTGAGAGGGTGTTCCTATCAATGCCGGTAGTCCAGCTTCTGTAAAGAGTGAGGGTACGTCTATACTTGCTCCCTAGTTCGAGCTAGGGATGCAAATGTAGGCAACCGAAATTGCTAATGAAGCGGAGATTTAAATATTCCACACTTCAGTAGCATGGTCTTGCTGGCGCATTACTCCCCTTGGTTCAAACTAACGTTACTCCTCAAAAAGTGAGTCATTTTTTTGAGGAGTAACGTTAGTTCGAACCAAGGGGTTTGGTTCGAACTAATGCATCCAGGAGCGCACTTTCACTTTTGAATCAGCTGGTGAGCAGAGTAACGCGCCGGCGAGACCATGCTACTGAAGCGAGGGGTATTTAAATCCCCGCTTCATTAGCAATTTCGGTCGCCTACATTTGCATCCCTAGTTCAAACTAGGAAGCAAGTGCAGACGTACCCTGAGGGAAATCGAAGGGAGAATGTGCCCCCTTCAACGTCCAACAGTGAGGATGTCACCAATATTTGAGTTAAGATACTTTGACTTAATCAACACAATTCACGTAGCTGAAGTTGTGTATCTTAATTCAAATTTACCCCTAGTGTTGACCAGTGGTCAGAGAGGCAGAGGCTGCAGCCTGCAGCATCCAGCTGCAGTGCAAAGGAGGCTCCTGCAGCAAATGGAATCTGTTTAAGCTGAGAAGGGAAATTTAGAGAAGACAATATGAGTTTAGGTTTTTGTTATTTTTAACCATCCGCTTGTGATGTTCCTATGTGTACATAAATAACACATTCTGATTTCATTAATCTCTTCTGCTACTGAATTCACCCCTGTTCCCAGAGAGGATTCTGAATCATGAGCCAAACCCAGCTGGAGATGCTAGAGGTATTGCAGATGGGGAAACAGGAAATGTTGTACTCTTGTGGTGCAGACAAAAATGGAGTGCACTGGACTTTACTTTAAGACAAATTCAGGTATAGGCCTGGCATATGTAAGTGATCAAAGACTAAGATCATAGGTACAGCCTATCACCTGAACTGTAACATGGTGGGGACCAACTGAAGTCACTGCAGGATTGAGGATGTGATTACTAATTAGTACATCGGTGGTGCTCATACTGGTTGAAAAAATTTATCGTTATCACAATATACCCTGACCTAGCTACCTATTAATAAAATGAAATGATTTTATGTCGTTAAAAATAAATGATCTGCATCTTTCCAATAAGCAAGAGACAAATTTTATATGTACATTTTTATATAAAAATTGTTCACACAAGTTCATTTAATAATAGAATCACATTTTATAACAGAGTAACAAAATCACAATATACATATATATTTTTCTGTATTAACAATTAACTCTAGATAATAAAAATAGATTACAACATTTGCTATGTATTCACAAAGCACAAGCCATTGTAAACAGAACAGGCAGCACAGGCCTCTTGTTCAAATATATGTAAGTTAATTATATTAGTATGTAACCTTTTTTAATTCAAGGTACTATTGTAACAGAGTAAGTACATTTGTCAGTCTGTCTTTACACAAGCGATTCAGTACATCGGAAACATAAATAGGACAAAATAAATAAAGTAGTACATCAGTTCGCCTATATGGGAAATTGATGTTTTTATTACATGGCAGTTTTGTTCAGTTTGTCATGTGACATTTATTTTGATGTAAATATTCTCTGACATTTAGAAATATTTTATTCATTTAGCTATTATTTAAATAAATCCCTATAAACACATAGTATTATCCAAGAAAAATTAGTTTTAAGAATATCAAATCTAAATTTAAATGATATGGCACATTTAATGCTGAAGTAGTCATTCTACAGGTACAGTAGCTGTTAACTGTATTTCAGAACTACCTGATACCAAACTTTCTAGGTACTACTAAACATGAAAATAATAATCTTTTATATTTATTAAAACTGAAAATCCTGGTCCTCCAAACCTTTAGTCATGTGGTTGAACCTTACTCATCCATATATTCCCAATGGGACTTATGTAATGGTTCCTAAATCATTGTTAATGATTATTTTACAAATAACCTAATTCTAATGAAATGGGTGTTTTTTGTTTTTAGTTTTGGGGTTTTTTTTTTACTGGACTGCATCTGGAAATGCTGGCAATATGTTACATTCGTGTAAAAATTCAGAAGTGATTCACTTGTGACTGCCAATCTACGGATTTTGTTTTCTAAAATGATTTTAAAATAAAAACATTGTGGGGAAAAATTCTGATATTTAGAAAAAATGCCCTGTAGCTAAAGAAAGGTAACTCAAGGCACCTTTTAGTTATATATATATTTCTCGTTTCCAAGGCAATTTGTGATACTGAGTTTTCAAATATCACCTTTGGGGAAGCCCTCTTGGTTTTCTTTAGTATAGTAGCTCCATTTTTACACTCTCTGGTTAGAAGGTTTACTGGGGTGAACATAGGTTTGGGAGTTAGCATACCTGAATTCTGATTCTTACACTGCCACTGATTTGCTGTGTAACCTTGGGTAAGTTACTTGATTTTGTTTTGTCACAAGTGACCACCCATTATTCTGGATCCTTTCACAGTTAACATCTCTGTGCCGCAATTATAACATCTGCAAAGCCTTGTAATAGGCTTTGAGATCTGAAGATAAGGGAACTCTATAAGAACTTGGTCCAAGAATCATTGAAAGGAACATGAGTCTGTCAACTGACTTCAATGGGCTTTGGATCAGGCTCCATAAGAACAAAATAATTAAAGTAAATGGGACTATCTGTAATATGAACAGAAGCAGGTCCTATGTTAGTATTCTTATTATTAGATTTGTGTTTGCATTTTCATTGTAAAGCACTATTTTAGTTTTTCTCTAGCAGCTCTGGCTGGGCTGAAAGCAACAGGTGGTTGGTGGTGTTTAGGGAAGTTTTCTAATACTCATATAATTTTTTTTAAATACTGGACATTTTTAAGACCTAGGCATTCAAATACCTGGAAGATAGTTTTCCAGCATTTAACAATAACCACAACATTACATATTTTTCAAATACAGATTTCATAGAACATTAGTCAATTATGTGAATTAGTGCCTTTTGGGTACATTGAAACCATGTGCGATAACACCTCTTAAACAAAGTTTCATATTTTTACTATACAGAATTACTGCACATGCATGGTGTAGTACACATGATATATCACCAAACATGTATTTGCTTTTCAGGACACATATTCTTGACAGTGCATTTAGTCTATTCATCCAGTCATCTTCATTATGAATGTAGATATATACGATAAACCATAACAACCATTACAATTTGTTAAATCAGTATGCTTTGTTTAGAAAAAAGTAAACCCTAAATACCTATTTACATGATACACAGCAATGACAATGGAGTCCAGTAGTAGATATTTCGTACAGGCCTTAACAGCTGTTCCTACCATGTGAACTCTTATACATCTCCTTGAGGTTCATTTTTAGCAGTAGATTTTAATAAGAAGTTCACACACAAATATTTAAAAGTATCATCAGTGGCCTGATTTAAAACATAGAAAGTAATTTATAAAGAATTAAGGCTAATACTTTATCCTTTGCTCTCTCTAATGGGTTTGAGTATTGGAGAGATTGCTAAAAATGTACTCCCTGGTTCTGCAAACGCTTATGGCTAGTATTTGGCTAGTCCCTATTAAAGCACATGAATAAGTATGTGAAGAATCAGGACCTTATTTGCACTACTGTCTTATATTACATGCTCAATTACAGTGATGGGTGTGAGACTTTTAAAAATTTTCTTGGATTATTTGAATATAGTTTTGGCTCATGACTGCAGTACCGCACGGGCAACAAACATTCTCCAAGGTGCTGTGTTAAGATCATACGCTACGCAAGTTGAAAGTGTACAGGACTAGATATTTAAACTTTTAGGTGCTTGTCATGTCTAAAGCCTGAGTAGTAAATTACTGGAAGGTGAACTACAAGGCTGCGTCTACACTGGCATGATTTTGCACAAATACTTTTAACGGAAGAGTTTTTCCGTTAAAAGTATTTGCGCAAGAGAGCATCTATACTGGCATGTGCCTTTGCGCAAAAGATTTGCTTTTGTGCAAAAGCATCCATGCCAATGTAGACGCTCTCTTGTGCAATAAAGCTCAGATGGCCATTTTAGCCATTGGGCTTTCTTGTGCAAGAAATTGATGTTACCTGTCTACACTGGCCTCTTGCGTAAGAACACTTGCGCAAGAGGACTTATCCCTGAGCGGGAGCGTCAGAGTATTTGCACAAGAAACACTGATTTTGTACATTACAACATCAGTGTTCTTGTGCAAATACTCGTGGCCAGTGTAGACAGATAGCAAGATTTTGCGCAAAAGCAAAATTTTGCCAATGTAGACACAGCTCCCAAGTGTTTAGAAATTTCAGATAAAAGTTGGCTGTTTAATCAGACTGTTGGAGCCACATGGGTTTACCAAATTGATCTCAGAATTTCAGGAAAATAGATTCTCACAAGACCAAAGTGTTTCTGATCCTCAAAAGAGAATTTGGTTTGATTTATGTGAATAGTTTTGGTGGAAACTTGAACCCAAATGGCCTTGAAACATGAGCCATTTGGGTCATTCCAAACCCACTTTGATATAAACATTCTGTTGCTTTGAATCAATACTGTTCAGAGCTTGATTCCTCTCCATGCACTGCTCACTAGCTGGCCATTCAGGTTGGAACCTCCTATGCTTTACTATTGGATGATCTTTTGGAGGATGAGGAGCAGGTTGTGCAACTTTCAGGTTTCAATAGAGAGACTAGGTAACAGTGTCCTACTGCAGATATTGAAAGCCCTGCTGAGAAGCATCACTTTCTGGAAACTGTTTTGAATATCTAGTTCCTAACAAGTTGGGAACTGCAGCTTCTCAGAACAAGTCTGATCCCGGACCACTGAAATTAGAGGGACCATTGTCATTTTACTTAATGGGACCAGAAATAGACCCTATGTACCTAGGCCCAGATTCTTCCAAGATATTTAGACCTTAAAGATGCAAATAGATACCTAGTGGGATATATACAAGAGCCTAGACACTTCTCAATGGAGATTTGGTGCCTATGCACATCTGAAAATCCCACTACCCGTTACTGAATCTTTCCACACCTAAATACTTTTAAAAATCTGACCTGAAGCAATGTAATGGTTGGGTTAAACAGTATTTGCCAAATCATACATTCATACCTGTGGGGATAGATCCTCACAGCTCTATTGAAGTGAGTAAAAATATGATGACTTTATGCCAGTTGAATATTTGGCCTTTATATTCACTACAATGGTAAGTTTCAATCTTTTGTGTTTTTTTTCTTGAAATGCATTATTAACCCAAATACACCTGTTCCATTGTTGTTAAGACATAGATTCTATAAACCTCTGTCAAAGGACAATGAACATAAAAGAAGCTCGTGCTTTTAAAAGGCTACATGCCATACTGGGCTAAATTTTCATAGATATCCACTGAAGTTCTGCCTTCAAAGCACAGAGTTTCATGGTAGGTAATTGGATATGTATGTGAAAAATGAATACAGAATTGCAAAATTAAAACAATAAACTGCATATTATACAGGCAATTATGCAACTTTTGCCAAAGCAGTGGTGTTTACTGAGCACATTTTATACATTTTTTTAAAAATTACTCAAATAGTTCAAAATAACAACTGTATGTAAAACATACATACACAGTTGTGCTTCTGACAGGAAGACTATGATTCCGCTTCATGGTCAGAGATAAAGTATTGTGCATTCCATCATTATTCTAACTCACTGGAACAAAAGTATCATATAGTGTATATGATAATAGACAGACACCTAGTAACTTGAATGTACATTCATCACTCAGGCACATATTTTAGAAAACTTTGCCCATTGCCTGTAAGAATTCAGCTTAAAATCTAGCACTTAATGAGCCATTGAATCATATTTCTAGCATCCTATAAAATATCAGCAAAAAGTTAAGATATTACTTTTATTTTTTTATATTGAATCAGTTTATTGAGCACCAGAATTTACAGCTCTAGCTTGTCTCGGATGCTAGAAATATGGCAATGTATAAGATAGCTATATCAAGTTTTTAAAAAATGCAAGTATGAGGAAATTAAATTTGCTTCCCTTTTAAGGTTAATTCTGGAAGAAAGGCACCATGAAAGAAAGATAAATTGCTACACAACATACAGGGGGAGAAATTTATTGCTCATGATGACACATGAATCAACCATGGACTGGGTGTGACACGCAGTTGTAATGAAACAAACCTGTCTATATTCTTCTCTGTCTTTTACTAGCAACCTTAATCGTTCTACTAGAAGTTAGCTCAAAGGTCATCTCACTCTTTTTGAATGATTGCTCTTCTTAAAAAGTTAATCTGTGGGGACAGTATTGAATATTTAACCAGTCCTATTGTGGTTTTGCATGCAAAATTCCTATTGACTTCAGTAGCAGTCCCATGCGTAGATTGACAGCAGGAATGGGCCTTACGACAGCCAATTACAAATCACTTAACTAAACATGATCACTATGGAACTGACAATTATCTATGCTAGTGGGCTACGCCCCATCCTAGCTGTGATCACCTCTCTGGCCACTTTCGCTTTCATGGCCAGAGAGTATGAGAGTGTGATTATGTCATTCTGTCACTTGGCAGGAAAAACTTTTTGAAAGAGAGAGAGAGAGAGAGATTATACCCTTTACAGTTTTAAAACTAATAATGGTTAGTCATAATCCCCAACATTCTTGTCAGAATACAATCAAGCCATTAAAGTAAGTCCTTAAGAAACAAATACCATACAAAATGTTACTACTTATTGCACCTGAGAAAATCATGTTAAGCCTGATAATCAAATTATTAAAATGAGGTAGAAAATGTAATTTGGGGGGAGCTAAATTTGAGGTGTTTGATCAAGGGAAATTTAGCTAAATTCTGTAACTTTTTATGTCATTTTGATTGATTTGACTACTATTAATAGTTAACACGAGACTATTTACAGTGCAGTTATTTAAGATTTCCTTTTTAAAGTATGTGAATGTTTGCTTATTTACACGTTACTATAAAAGGGTATGTCTACACTACCCTCCTAGTTCGAACTAGCGGGGTAATGTATGCATACCGCACTTGCTAATGAAGCCCGGGATTTGAATTTCCCGGGCTTCATTAGCATAAGCGGGGAGCCGCCATTTTTAAATCCCCGCTGCTTCGAACCCCGTGTAGCGCGGCTACACGGGGCTCGAACTAGGTAGTTCGGACTAGGGTGCCTATTCCGAACTACCAGTACTCCTCGTTCGAGCCCCGTGTAGCCGCGCTACACGGGGTTCGAAGCAGCGGGGATTTAAAAATGGCGGCTCCCCGCTTATGCTAATGAAGCCCGGGAAATTCAAATCCCGGGCTTCATTAGCAAGTGCGGTATGCATACATTACCCCGCTAGTTCGAACTAGCGGGGTAGTGTAGACATACCCAAAGAGAGAACTTTATAGCAGGGGTAGCCAACCCGTGGCTCGCAAGCCACATGAGGCTCTTCTCCCCTGAAAGTGCAGCTTGCGAAGCCACTTCTGTGCCCCCCTTACAACCCTGCCGGCTCCCCTGTGCTCACAGGGAAAATGGCGCCCAAGCCTAAGCTTGTTTCTTAAAGGGGCAGCCTCCTTTTTTTTCTTGACAATTATGGGGGGCTTTCCTTTTTTTTTTCCTCAACAATTCTGGTGCGGCTCTTCACATTTTTTCTGCTGCTGTTTCAGCTCTCTTTGTTAAATGGGTTGGCCACCACTTCTTTATAGAACAATGGCTAAATTCACCATGGTTCTAAGCAGACATGGATACCTGCCCACATGGATATGTAAGGTCTGATCCAAAGCCAACTGGAGTTAATGGAAAGATTACCATTGACTTCAATAGGCTTTGGATTGGGTTCTTGCTAAAGCCTCAACAGTAGACATTCTCCCAAGGTGCAGGAGGTTGGAGAAAACACCTATGATCTCCCTTGAATGGGACAGCTGTATAAAACTAGTATTTCCAAAAAATGGACACAATTGATTGGAAAACATGCATGGCAGCATCAGCTAGGACCATACGTTTAGTTAGTCGATCAGCCTCTGCTAATGGAGCTGATAGATCAGTATAAAGTTCTCCTCACATGGCAGAAATATAAGGAGGAGCAATATCATTGCCTACCTTACTCCAAGAATAAATCTGAGCCTTCCAGTGCTGAGGACTTCATCAGTCCAATATGGCGCTCAGATTGATATTTATCTGCAGAATATGAACACAGCAAAAAAGTTTCAGTCTCATCCAAGGCCCTGAACCCTTAGTGGAAGATGCCAATCGTATGGAGATGCCAATCATATGAACAAAGGTGTCTTATTTTATTCATTCCATTCCAGATTACTCTGGGCGCATATCTGCAATCATCTCATCACCAAAACATTCAGTTGGTTTTGTGGAGCAGACTACTTTTAAATCAGATGCTACACACATATGTTCTGCAACAATTAATTTTTGTTGTTAATTTTTGCCTTTGTATTAAGTGACTGGACTGTAAATCACCTTCTAGAGATAAGTGTGCAGATCTGTGGCAGAATTTTGTCTCTATTAGAAAAAAATGGACTGTAAAATCTACTGAGAAGCATTAACTCAGTATTGGAATACTTCAGATACTGGCTCAAAGAGTGAGTTTATAAAAATCTTGTTGATATGTTTAACAAATATATAAATGCCATGTTAGGATTTTGAAGCCAACTGTGTTTGACTTAAAATCAGTCTTGCATCATGATGAGGACATCATGTGTTATGAATTGATTTTAAAATTACAGTAGCAAAAATCAGGAGTTATTAATTATTGTCCTTGTATTTTACATGCAGTTAACTGGCAAAACATTTGGAAGGGACAGACATAATTTTATGCCACCTTGGTTTTAACTGACTCAAAAGGAAAATTGCTGATAAGCTACATAGTCAAAATGATCAATGAATATAATTCTGAATGAAAGGCTGGATGATGGCTTCAGGGTCAAATATGTACATACCACTTAATTATAAGTCATCTACAAACTGTAGTTAAAATTAAAGGAACACAAATATTGTGTTGCACTGAACTCAGTAACAATTCTTTATCTAAGTACTGAACCAAATGTAATGTACACAATGAAGTTCCCATAGAAATATTATACATAGGATTAACTTGATTTTGTCTGAATGTTTTGCCAATTTGTATGTCTGCATTAACAGCCAGTTGAATTGAAAATGCAGTGATTGCTAATGACGGAGCTGTTTTTTAAGAGTGTCTACATTGCAGGGCTTAACTCAAAATAAGCTATGCAAATTGAGCTATGTCAAGTGTGTAGCTTATTTTGATATAGGCTATTTGAAAATTGGGAGTGTCTACACAGCACTTATTTCAAAATAGAGCTTTCTTCCTTTGACTTCCCTTACTCCTTGTACAATGAGGGTTACAGAAGTCAGAGTAAGAAGTCCTCCAGCTTGACAGTATTTTGACATTATTTCAAAATAACTGCTTACTGTGTAGATGCAAACTTGTTATTTTCAAATAATGTTTCTGTGTAGATGTACCCTAATAAAAGAGGGGGGAAAATCATACCTCTAAAGGAGAGATGGGATTAGCTTCAAAGTGGAGTTCAGATTGAAGTCTCCAGATTGAATTTACTTCTAGAAGGAGCTAAATTTAATATCTTCAAGTTTGGGAAGTTCAAATCTTGATCCAGATTTTGACCCACAAATTCAGGAGAATTTGGATACTTGATTTTTGGCCAATCCATTTTGGAAACATGAAGTTTAGGCCCAGGGTTCACCACTGGGCCTAGCTCTACTTCAAATCACCTCTTACTTCTCCTAAAAAACTAATCATCAAAACCATAACCATGTAAAGCTTTTCAGGATTAATAAAGGTGTGGTGAATAAAATGAAGATACTCATTGAAAACTTTCTGGGAAATCAGTCCAGCCCTGCAGTCAGATGGGATGTGTCTAGACTACATAGCTCCATCAACGGAGTCATGTAGATGAGTTTACTAGACATAGGAAAATGAAGCAGTGATTTAAATAATCGCCGCTTCATTTACATCAAAATGGCCGCTGCGCTGTGCCGATCAGCTGTTTGGCAGCACAGCGCAGTAGTCTGGATGCGCCATGGTTGTCAAGGGAAGGCTTTGTTGACCACCCCAGTATGCCTCGTGAAATGGCTCCATCAACAGAGTCATGTGGTCTAGACATACCCTTATTGGGTAAAATCATTTCTTATACAATTCAGATAACTAGACAACGGAGTTGAAGAAAGGGACATAAATACCAAGATCTCTTATTCCCATATATTCTATAGAAAATCTGCTAGAATTGTATGGGAAGAAAACCAAGAGGGTTCTATAGAAATTAGTCTGAGAACCTACATGATTTCATAAGGAAATATGTCCTCTAGCACTCTATAGAAGACATCATTCTCTGTTTAGTATTACAGGACAGATCCAAAGGGTATATAGAAAACAGTCCTCAGGTCCTACTGCAAAGGAGCCAAATAAGGGTACATCCACTCAGGTAAACAGATAATTTTCTATTAAACTCCATAGGGATCTATTCAAGCAGCTAGATTATGTAATTCTAGCAAGAGGGTTGGGGCGAAGTATCACATAGAGCTGGCAACTTGTGCAAACTGGGGATACACACTGCAGCTTTTTGTAGTAGCATTAAAATGGACACTGCAACATTTTTGCTCCTGCCACTTCTTTGACTCCTTCAGCTAAGGCCATGACCCTTTATGGATGCATCAGATTGCATTGAAGTCAATGGGATATTTGTGTCTGAAGAGCCTGCAGGTCAGGTATGAATCACAACACTTCATGTCAACCGAAGGACGTGTGACGCTGCTAGCTTCACTATGAAAGTTGTTAGATAGGCTGATGATGAGGTACAAGCTAGACTGTGAACTTCAGCGCATAACTTTCATAACCATTGCTAATGAGAGCTGTGTGTGACTTTCCCCTCTCTCCTTTGTATTCTTCCATCTTTCATGGAGATTCTGTGCCAGCGTCCTCATTCATTCAGTCTGCAATATATTCTGATTGTGTGATTCGCTTGTGAGGGCTGAAGAATTTATGGAGCTTCTTTTAAGAATCTTGTTTATTATGTCCTTCCATGTCTTCTTGTACTGATGTCGTAATAAAGAGTACACAAAAGGGTCTGAAACAGCTTTGCTGTAAGCCAAGCACTTGGAAATGATTCCCCAGTGGGAACTGATGGGGACTATAGATGATAACTCTACCAGTCTGTCAAGAAACAGGGGGAAAAGTGTTACTTAGAGAGAGACATAACAGGACAGATGGAAACAAAGTCCTAGTGGTACACCAGTTAGCTCTGGGAGGGGAATTTGCTCTGTATTTTTCAGTTCTTACAATAGAGCAGAACAAGAGCTACAATTTTAACATAGCACATTGGTTCTACACAGAGCTGCTTTAGTATAAGTGGAAGTGACATGCGTACCCTCTTGTACAAATTATAACTGGATGACTAATTGTGCGCCCAAGTACCAGCAGTATTGTTAAGTGGTTCTTTATAGTGGAAATCACCTTCCCTCAGATGGTCATAGACAGCGGCTTTCTTGGAATCTTGAAGCTACTGAAAGATAGCATCAAGAAGAGAGAAAAAAACCCCATGAGCCCAACTCCCCAAGATCTTTAAACTAAATGCAAGAGGCCAAATGTCAGGTCTTTCTCAGTCAAGTCTCCATTTACTGGAGTCTAACATCCTGAGGAATCATCTCTGGATCTGATCTGAGATGAAATAGTCACTATGTTGGGCCACATGCTGCCCAGCTGTAAGCAGTTGCAGTCCACTGGCTTCAGTGAAGTTGCATCCTCGTGGAGCAAGGTTACATTTACTGTTCAAGCTTCCTTTTTGAAAATATTGTGTAAACATAACTTTACTTTTTAGACCTCTTCTGTATCCTTTCTAGTAACAATGAGCAAACAAAGGTGGTATTTCCCATTCAGCGTGGGTCTCACATTGAGCATTTAGGGACCTCCCACAAGTTTTATGATACATAACATATATTCAACAATTATTCTTTGATTCTCCAGATCATATTCCAGCTGTATGCCCCTCCTGATACATGTATATTGATTTCTTTGATCTCTACTGGCATACTATCCTTATAAGATCTTGCTCTAGTAAAGAAAAGCATGAATTTACCCTTGGGTTTCTTCACAAATTATTTTTAGATAGTGATATGTCATCAGGTTCATGTTTGTTATTGGTTTTGCTTAGTCACAGACCCTACAAAATTGTAAGGGGGATGAAATGAATACAATCTGCACTGAAAAATTTCTATTAAATATCACACTATCATCACACTAATTAAATGACTTGTGCATAACAAATTAATCTCAACTCTTACAAGATGCTTTTTCCAAACTGACCAGTATACTTTTCTAAACAGTGTCATAAACTTTAATCCAAACAGAAGGGAAAAGAGTTTCTCATATTAGTTACCTCATTTTGTGCTGAATCAAATACAGATACTTCACTTTGTGATTTCAGGAAATGTTGACAAGACAATATTGAATATTCTGCAAGCTTCTCTCGTGCATTGTCATGAGAAGCAAGCACTGAAAGGCAGTTCTGCTCAATGCGTGTCCAAAATTGTTGAAAAACATTTTTTTTTCCAGATCAGTGTTTCAAAAGACTGCTATTTGAGACTAAAATGCTCTAATCTACACTGGGAAATTAAATCTTTACTGAAAACAGTTTTCAGCAGCAGGTCCCCCTAAACATGTATGACAAATGGATTTATTGCTAGTGTTCCTGCAAGGAAAAAAATGTCAGTATTGTTTCAGTGAGCATGTCTGAGGCATAGTTTTAGAAGCAGTATTAAGAGTAGCTTTGTCTTACTCAATCATCTTACAAATGTGTGAGTCTTCTCCCTTGATTTAATAATTTCATGTTCACTTCCTTTCTCAATCATGCTTTTTGCAAGAAAATGGAGAGGCAGCAATGTCCAGAGGTTAGGGCACAGGACTGGGACTAAGGAGACTGGGTTCCTTAATTGGCTCTTCCACTGAGCTTCAGCAACTCACTTAACCTCTCTGGCTACGTCTACACTGGCCCCTTCTTCGGAAGGGGCATGCTAATTTTGAAAGTGGGAATAGGGAAATCCATGGGGGATTTAAATATCCCCCGCGGGATTTAAATAAACATGTCCGCCACTTTTTTTCCGGCTTGGGGAAAAGCCGGAAAAAAGCGTCTAGACTGACCCGATCCTCGGGAATAAAGCCCTATGGCTTTAAAGTAGGAATAAGAGATTCCTCTGGAATAAAGCCCTATTCAAAGTAGGAATAAGAGATCCTCCGGAATAGGGCTTTATTCCGGAGGATCGGGCCAGTCTAGACGCTTTTTTCCGGCTTTTCCCCAAGCCGGAAAAAAAGCGGCGGACATGTTTATTTAAGTCCCGCGGGGGATATTTAAATCCCCCGCGCATTTCCCTATTCCCACTTTCAAAATTAGCATGCCCCTTCCGAAGAAGGGGCCAGTGTAGATGTAGCCCACGTGTTTCCCTTTCCCTTTCCACCCTTTGATTGTCCTGTCTACTTAGACTATAAACTCTTTGGCACAGAAATTATCTCTTTTTATGTCCTGGTTTGCACTACAAAATCCACACCTCTAAGTGATGTAATTATACTGTCCTATCCCCTGATGTAGACAGTGATCACTAGAATTTGTCCTGTTGACATAGCTACCGTCTCTTGGGGAAGAGGAGTATTTATGCCAACAGGAAAACCTTTGGGTAGGCTTCTTTACTAAGCACCACAGAGGCATCACTGCAGTGTTGTATAGAGAAGCCCTTTGTGTTTGTACAGCACCTGGTTCGGAATCATAGAAATATAGGGATTGAAGGGACTTTGAGAGGTCATCTATTCTAGTTCTCCGTGCTTATGCAAGACCAAGTATACCTAGACCATCCTCAACAGATGTGTTTAACCTGTTCTTAAAAGCCTTAAATAACAGGGATTCTACAATGTCATTGGAAGCCTAACCTAAGCCAAGAGAGCTCAACTACCTTTATAGGTAGAAAGATTTTTCTAATATATAATCTCAACCTCCCATGCTAGAGATCAATTCCATTACGGCTGCTACCTTCCGGGGAAATGGAGAACGATTGATCACTATCCTCATTATAACAGCCCTTAGTGTATTTGAAGACTATTATCTGGTCTCTTCTCCATCTTCTTTCCTCAGTGTTAAACTTGGCCAGAATTTATAACCTTTCCTCATATGTCAGATTTTCTAAACCTTCACTCCTATGTGTTGTGCTCCTCTGGACACCTTCCCTAAAGTGTGCTGCTCAGATCAGAAGATACTTCTTCAGCTGAGGCCTCACCAGTGCCAAGTACACAGGGCAATTACCTCCAATGTCTGATATGTGCCATTCCTGCTAATACATCCAAGAATATTAGCTTCTTTCATAACTGCATCACATTGATGGCTCATATCAATTCAAGTAATATTCATTTTACTTTCCGCTCTACCTCTTCATTACATTTTGGCAATACTAGCATCTAGTTAGGTATTCCCCATTTTTGTAGTTGTGCATTGACTTTTCTAAGTACAGTACTTTGCATTTGTCTGTACTGAATTTCATCTTGTTGATTTCAGATCAGGTCTACAATTTGTCAGTGTCACAACTGTAAAAATGGATTTCAATTGGGGTCTCTAGACACTGTTGTAAAGTAGATAATAACCAATAGTTTTATGACTTTTATACTTGCATTTAAATACTTTTTGTATGGGGGTTGTTTATATGAATGGTAAAACTTCTTAGTATGATCTTGGTTGTTGCAGAAACAGTGAAAGAAAGGGAATTAAGGGGTGACACAGCAGAAAGATGGATCCCATGATAGAAATTCAGGTAATTCATAGCCCGTCATCTTGAATTCAAGTGAAACTAATCTTCCCAAAATCAAACTTGTCATCTATGATAGCTGTACTCTCCAACATGTCAGTTTTCATATTTTTGTTTCATTTGACGTGAAAACCACTTTTGCTCTCATAGGGTACGTCTAGAATACATGCCTCTGGCGACAGAGGCATGTAGATTAGGGTACCGGACATAGTAAAATGAAGCGGCGATTTAAATAATCGCCGCTTCATTTACATTTACATGGCTGCCATGCTGAGCCGACAAACAGCTGATCAGCTGTTTGTCGGCTCAGCGCGATAGTCTGGACGCTCCCCTGCCGACATCAAAGGTATTTGTCGACCACCCAGGTATGCCTCCTGGGATGAGGCATACCTGGGTGGTCGACAAATACCTTTGATGTCGGCAGGGGAGCGTCCAGACTATCACGCTGAGCCGACAAACAGCTGATCAGCTGTTTGTTGGCTCAGCGTGGCAGCCATGTAAATTTAAATGAAGCGGCGATTATTTAAATCGCCGCTTCATTTTACTATGTCCAGTACCCTAATCTACATGCCTCTGTCGCCAGAGGCATGTAGTCTAGACGAACCCATAGTTTCCCAGTAAATATCATGATGATAAACCTCTCATATTCCAGAGGAGGACTTTTCATTTTAAAATCAGTTGACAAACTTGCCTTCAATGTCTGTCAGTTTGTGCATTGCACAGTGTAATTACTTGTACTCTGTGAGCAGCTACTGTCACCTGTTGCCAATACTATGGGGCTGTGTCTACATTGGCACCCCTTTCTGGAAAAGAGATGCTAATGTAGCACTTTGGAATAGGCAAATCCATGGGGGATTTAAATATCCCCCGCGGCATTTGCATTAATATGGCTGCCGCTTTTTTCCGGCTTGGGGAAAAGCCGGAGAAAAGCGCCAGTCTAGACGTTATTCTCCGGAAAATAAAGCCTTTTCCGGAGGATTTCTTATTCCTACTTGAAAGGAATAAGAAATCCTCCAGAAAAGGCTTTATTTTCCGAAGTATAACGTCTAGACTGGAGCTTTTCTCCGGCTTTTCCCCAAGCCGGAAAAAAGCGGCAACCATGTTAATACAGATGCCGCGGGGGATATTTAAATCCCCCGTGGATTTGCCTATTCCAAAGTGCTACATTAGCATCCCTTTTCCGGAAGGGATGCCAGTGTAGACACAACCTGGGTGTTTAGATGAATATGAACTAAGACAATCATCATCCTTCCAGGGCAGTGAGTGAAGACAATGTTTGGCTATTGAGTTGAAACCTAAAAGTACCATTCTGTTGATTGCCTTTCAAATAATTGCATATTGGTTGCTGCGTAACTATCAGGTTTCAAATAAGATTTTCTTTTCATCTCACATAACCAGGATCCCTTCATGTTGAAGATGCCAACTAACAAAATTCTGTTTGGGTTCTCCCATCCAGTGGGTTCAAACTAGGGATTGTGACCTAATACTGGGTCATGGAATGTCAGTCACTGGGTCTCATTGATGCAGGGTGATCAGTGGAAGTACAAAGGCAGATTTCCTGCCTATCAAGGCACTGCAGACTGCACTGCACCCTAGACGTGGCCAGCAGCAGACCTGGCTCGTAGGTGTGTGTCTCGGGGAGAGAATGCATAGGGTTCTGCACATTGCCCTTATCCAGAGCATTAGCTCTGTACTCCTATTGGTTGGGAATCTGATGCTGGCTGCTTCTGTGGCACAGCATAGTCTGCAGTGCTGGGACAGGCTGGAAGCTTACCTTAACACCCCTGGTGCACTGCTGACCAAGCTAAGCCCCTCATGCCCCAGCCCTGACCCTCCCCAAAGCTGGAGCTCCCTCCTGCAGTCCAAAGCTCTCATCCTCATCCCCACCCACACTTCAGTCAAATTATGTTGGGTCGCAGGTATCAACAATTTTCTCCAACTGGGTCATGAGAAAAAAAAATTGAAAACCAATGTTCTAATCTTTAGTTCATATAGACATTCTAGAATTGGTTGGTGACAGGCTATATGCTGCTCTTTCAGATAGAGGGACATTGAAATGTGGAGAAGATGTCCAGAGATCATCTAGGGGAAGAACAAATCATTTGAATTCTAGTAACTACAGTATACTTCACTTTACCATTTCATTTTCTGATAGAGTTTGATGGAACTTCATTAAATTCAGTGGATGCCCTCAATAACCGAGATGTGAACTTTGTGTTTGACCCTGTCAATCAATTCCATGAATTACAATCAATCTTCCCTAAAAGCACATCAAGTAGAAAGTTGGAAGAAGCAATCCAAGATTCACTGTTACGTTTTTTTCAGTGATTGAGATCTATTAAAATTTAATGAACCGAATTTTAGTACTTTGTGTCCTTGAAACTTACAATTTCTATAACTCAACGTATTATTTTAGCATCTATCTATATAATATATATATTTCTATGAATGTGGTTTTATTACATGTGTAACATATGTAATAAAACCACACATATATAAATGTACACAAACTCAGTGCTGAGTATTGTGCAATGAACAGACAATTCCATGATGGATATTCAACACATATTGTATTTGTCATGATCTTAAGAGGGAAGATTTTTTCCCCATTGATAAGGAACATTCTATACATCCAGTTTCAATTTACACAAAACATTAGAGCCAAAAAGTGACATTTTCAGTGAAGCAGCATTAATGCTTTAGTACCATCTATAAATTAAATTCTATTGCATCATCTATATAATTCCATTAGCTGGTTTCATAAGCCATGATTGTACTATGTGATCTTCAAATGCCTTAATGCTTTAAAGCTATAAAGCTGTATTCCTTATAATATTTTGTTAATATTTTAGAATATTTTATAATAGGGTGTCATGTAGAAAACAGATATTTTAACTTCACTTCAAGTGAACAGGACAAAATGTTTAGTTTGAGTAGAAAGACATTAATCTCTTAGGCACTACGTAGTGAAACCCCTTTGTATTAAGTCAATTCTTGCCTCTGTGTCTAAACATTTGTCATAGTGAAAGCTTTAACTGCAAACACACTAAAGAAGCTAGATAATGGTGCTGTTTCAAGATTCTTGTTTTTCAGTGTGGTAATTTTGGAACAGAGCTCTAAGAAAAAACAATATAAGGCAGATAGTCTTGAACATTTTACCATGAGGCAAAACAGACATTTTCTGGGCCTTAGAGGATCATATCAGAACAAATTCATTCATTTCCCAGAAATATGTTAGGACTGTCTCTAGTGTATTACATCAGGTTAGCCCAAATCATGATTGTTTTAATATGTGTCCAAGTGCTAAGGTTCAACTTCTGCCCTCAGATATTTTCACACAATCCCCGTTGACATCAGAGTTTGAATGGAATAGTTTCTGATTAAATCTGTTCTACTGGTGAGATTGTTATTATCAAGGCTTTATCAGAGAGTTTTAGTGCTAAATGTTGATTTCTGTGTTAAATGTGGTAAAGCAGGTCTGGGCATTCAGTTCTTCATCTTATTGTTTGGTAAAATGGAAGTCTATTAGTATGGTGGCTACCGTAGGTGCTGGAACTCGGGATGTTGGGAGTGCTGCAGCACTTCCTGGCTTGAAGTATTTTCCATTATATACAAGGTTTACAGATTGATTCAATGGTTCTCAGCACCCCAACTGTAAAAATTGTTCCAGCACTTCTGGTGGTTTCCTTTTGACAAAATGCTGTTCTAATAGTCACTGCCCTGCCTAACCTTCCAAAGCATGAAAATGACTGATTCTCAGTGATTATGAGTTTGACCCAAAATTGCTTCTGAGAATCATGCATTTATGTGCACAAACTAGCAAGTGGGAACCATGCATGGGAATTCTGCACCCAACTGCTCATTTGTACAAAGAGGGTTCTGTGTGTAAAGATCAGACAACCAAGTTTGAAAAATACAGCATTGTTGGTTTGTCAAATGCCCCCAATGACATCAGAGACTTTTTACCTTTCTTCATTTAAAATTAGGGGATTGGTTTGTTGGGGATTTTGGGTTACTTTTTACTGATATTAGGGGGTAGTTCATTAATTTAAAGCCAGATTATGGACAGACAGTCCTCCCTGACTCATAGGAGTAAATGTGGAATATTTTAAAATAATTTGAAGGCTCTAGGGTCTGCAATAGTTGCTAGAAAATTTAAATATAAGTGTTTTCATTTTCCTATTCAAAAGCTACAGGGAGAAAATGGGTGGGTGTGTGAGAATGTTATCTAACAAATGATAGGTATATCTAGTGATCTAAATACAGAGATATTCAGAAAGGAAGGGAAGCATGAACTAGCAGCATTATTATAAGTCAAAGTTTATTAGCATATCCTAGAGAAGTTACAGCTATCATAATTATTACACTAGTAACTCTAGAAATATAGACCAAAATCCTTCAGAAACAAGGGGTATTAGTAAATGTCAGTAACTGGATCTAATGAGGTTTGTTATAAATTAAATATGCATTTAATAGCATGTTTCTACTTCCAAGCTAAACACAGTTGCCTCCATTTCTTGCTTGAATCAGTAAAAGTATTGTTTTAACCTCAGTTAGATGAGCTTTTCCCTGGGTAAACCCAAGTTACTTTGAGATCCTTTTACTCTAAACCTAAATTAATCCAGTTTTGTAGCCTCAATTCAGCAAAGCATTAACCCACATGTTTAATCCATCCCTACTCTGCATAGCATGTAAGCACACATTTAATTGAAGCAAATGCTTAAGTGCTTTGCTGAGTTAGGGATGGATTGCTGAAAGAGCGACTGAGTGATTAACTCTGTCTTTACCTCTCCACCTTATATTCACTCTTTATTTAGAAAAATGACCAGAGGCTCAGTCCTGAAAATTGTTGAGGACTCTGTTTGCAATCTGGAAAAACACTCAGAAAGCTGGTTAACTTTGAGCACTTGATAGACCCATTGACTTCAACAGGATTACTCACATGCTTAAAGGTAAGTATGCATATACTGAGATTTAGTGGATTGAGGACAGGATGCTCAGCACCTTGTTAGACTGAACCATAGGCTACTATAGAGAAGAACCCTAAAAAAATCATCATTCGCCATTATATTGAATGCTTTAGAGTAAAGTGAAATTATCCTCTTGAAATCAGACTACTTACTTTAGTTCTGACGTTTTAAACCATGTGACTGGAGGCTACATGATAGTAATAATCTAAAAAGCATCAGAATGGGTTCCCTAGAATATCCTATTGCATTATTAAGTGGAATTTATTAATAAATACTCTCACATTCTGTTAAAAATAAATGCCATGTATTTAAAGCTCTTTGTCATAGGCTATGTCTACACTATAAGGTTTTTGCGGCAGAGAGCATGCTAATGACGGACTCATTAGCATGAGTTGCGATATCATTAGCATATTTTCTGCCAATGCTTTTTGCGCAAGGGTTTTTTTTCACAAAAAGAAGCAATGTAGTCGCTTCCGTTTTGCACAAAAAAAACCCTTTTGTACAAGATCCGGAAGAGGCATAAGGATTTTGTGCAAAAGTGTTTTTTTGTACAAAATGGAAGTGGCTACACTGCTTCTTTTTGCACAAACCCCCTTATGCAAAAAGCATTGGCAGAAAATATGCTCATCATAGAATCATAGAATACTGGGACTGGAAGGGACCTCGAGAGGTCATGGCAGGACCAAGTACTGTCTAGACCATCTCTGATAGACATTTATCTAACCTACTCTTAAATATCTCCAGAGATGGAGATTCCACAACCTCCCTTGGTAATTTATTCCAGTGTTTGATCACCCTGACAGTTAGGAACTTTTTCCTAATATCTAACCTAAACCTCCCTTGCTGCAGTTTAAGCCCATTGCTTCTTGTTCTATCCTCAGAGGCCAAGATGAACAAGTTTTCTCCCTCCTCCTTATGACACCCTTTTAGATACCTGAAAACTGCTATCATGTCCCCCCTCAATCTTCTCTTTTCCAAACTAAACAAACCCAATTATTTCAGCCTTCCTTCATAGGACATGTTCTCTAGACCTTTAAT
The DNA here is from genome assembly GCF_052426305.1 of Pelodiscus sinensis. Lineage (NCBI taxonomy): Eukaryota > Metazoa > Chordata > Testudines > Trionychidae > Pelodiscus > Pelodiscus sinensis. Next base: position 54,329,085 of record NC_143059.1, read on the forward strand.
CATTCTTGTTGCTCTTCTCTGGATCATCTTCAATTTCTCGACATTAAGTAATATTCAAGAAAAGATTTCCTTCTCCAGTTCCAGATCAGAATTTTCTGGAGTCCTTTAATAACGAATGCAAGTTCTAAATTCCTTTCCAATACATGTAACTTCAGAATGTTTGTCTGGGCTTTAACATTTTTATCACAGGATTAATTTTGGGCTTTCTATAGGACCATTTTAAAAGATAAGATAGCTGATGGCAAATGGCATCTTATCATAAATCAAAATAATTTTTGTTTTAGCTCTGAGCAACGAAATCTTTGATATTCTGTTTATGACTAAAGGCTCTGTCCAGTCAGACAAGATTCCCATTTAAGTCTATGGTCTAGATTATGATCTAATTTAACCAGATTCTCATGGTTTTACTCAGGATGTGTAGTACCTGACTCTGTAAGGTATCCCACTGAAATCAGCGAGACAATTTGTGCTGTGAACTAAGTATAGATAAGGACAGCAGATCTTCTGACCCATTGACTTTCCTGCAGTTATTCATGGTGGTGTGAATGAGATCAGACTCCTGTCCTACTTGGACTCTGAAATCAAAGTCTGGCCCATTGCCTGACTGAGAATTGGACAGAATAAGAACTATAAAATATGTACAACACCATTAGTTCAGTAACAGCAACCTCTGTCATTACAGTGAAGATGTTTGACAAAATCTTTGAAGATAGTAGGAGACTTGTGGACTAATGCTCTGTTTTCTGATTCAATGATCTGACAGTGCCTTATTTTTCTGAAATAGTGACTATGAAATTTCAGTAGGTAGGTTTGAACTTACCTTGTAATTACATAAGGTGCAAAACAAAGTATAAAAGTACCAATAAAGGTACTAATTTTCTTTGTTGCTCGTTGTCTCCGTCTCTTTTGTTCTTCTAGACAACGTTCTCGTACACTGTGTAACATTTAACACAAACAAGAACATGAATCACAATACCAAATAGCAGATTTAAATTTTACTCCTGGAATGATTTATACAAGCCTTCCCAGATATGTTGTAATTTTATGGGGACTACTGTCTATTAATTCACTGTATCACATAACTTATGTATCTCCCAACAATATTTACTTTCAATTTTATTTTATAATAAGAGTTGGTCAAATTCAACCCTGGTGAAAGTAGCTATAAGTCTTACTACACTTGGTTAAAGTTGTCTTACTTGCTTACATCAGATCTGAATTTGGCCCTTTGTGTTCAATGGGATTTGGAAACAAAAGTGGTAAGCATGGAATTTTAGTCTATAAAAAGACCATTTTAAACAACATAATATAGGGGAAGGGGAATAAAAGAACTAAGAACTTCCCAAAGTGATAAGCAATAAATACTTAGCATACGAGTACTATAGTTAAAAACAGTAAAAATGTAACTAGAAAAATATATTGCACAAATCCTGTATGACATTAGAAATATCATAGAATCATAGAGCTGGAAGAGACCTCAGGAGGTCATATAGTCCAACCCCCTGCTAAAAGCAGGATCAATCCCAACTAAACCATCCCAGCCAGGGCCTTGTCAAGCTGGGACTTAAAAACCTCTAGGGATGGCGATTCCAACGCCTCCCTAAGTAACCCATTCCAGTACTTCACCACCCTCCTAGTGAAATAGTTTTTCTTAATATCCAAACTAGACCTTCCCCACTGCAACTTGAGACCATTGCTCTTGATTCTGTCATCTGTCACCACCGAGAACAGCCACTCTCCATCCTCTTAAGAGCCCTCCTCTCAGGTAGTTGAAGGCTGCTACCAAATATCCCCTCACTCTTCTCTTCTGTAGACTTAAATAAGCCCAAATCCCTCAGCCTTTCCTCATAAATCATGTGCTCTAGCTTCCTTATCACTTTTGTTGCCCTCTGCTGGACTTTCTCCGATGCAGCCACATCCTTTCTGTAATTGATGGGGGGGAGGGGAGAATTGGACACAATACTCCAGATGTGGCCTCACCAGTATGGAATAAAGGGGAATAATCACTTCTCTAGATCTGATGGCAATGCTCCTCCTAATGCACCCCAATATGCTGGTAACCTTCTTAGCCACAAGGGCACATTTGACTTATATTCAGCTTCTTATCCACTGTAATCCCCAGGTATTTTTCTGCTGAACTGCTGCTTAGCCAGTCGGTCCAGAGCCTGTAACAATGCTTGGGATTCTTCTGTCCCAAGTGCAGGACTCTGCACTTGTCCTTGTAGAACCTCATCAGATTTCTTTTGGCCCAGTCCTCCAATTCGTTTAGGTCACTCTGGACCTATTCCTGCCCTCCAGCATATCTATCTCTCCCCCTAGTTTGGTGTTATCTGTGAACTTGCTGAGGGTGCAATTCATCCCCTCATCAAGGTCATTAATAAAGAAGTTAAACAAAAACTGACCCTTAGACCATTCTGGTTGACCATGCTATCACCTATCTATGAATTGTATGGCTATATGCTTTGTATCTACTTGTAATTTCTGTGCATAATACTAGAAAAAAGTTTATGTAACATTGCAAAAGACAATTACATATCAAGTCCAAATAACCATGACATCCTGAACCTGGACTAGAAACCAGCACATTTGATTATATAGACTGACTAGAGAAGTAGAAATAAGCTAACTATATATTTCCTCCAGTATAATATTTGGCATGTTAGGACATGAACTACTCCTTTAAACTCACATTGGGCCAGATCTGGAAGTGTTTTTTGAAACCTAGGTTCTATGAGCCATCTATGAGTTCCGAAGGAGCTTAACCCAAATTTAAATTAATATGAGTTAGGCTCTCCTTCACTTATCTGAAGTGAGCCCATAGTTTTTGCTTGCCAAAACTCCCACTGAAATGAGTGACAATTTTTTAAGTTACCGACTAACACGGCTACTCCTCTGAGGCTACCTAAATAAGGAGTGAGAGCTTTAAGATCCATTTAAGGCCCATTCTGCGCATCTGTACATAGAAGTAACTCATTCTGCTGGCTACTCATTCTGAGCATAGCAGAATGGAAAAAAGAGCATGGAAAAAAGAGTGTCTCTAAGCTGTTATGTCGTCATTGTGCACATGAGGGAAATGAGCTCTGTCTCCCTCACTGTCCTAGCTAGCATGACTACACATGCTGTGGCAGGTACAGAGCTAGCAAAGAATACATTTCCCCTCCACCTGCCCTTGAGCAAGAGAAACTAGAAGTTGGGATCCCACAGTTTGAGTCAGGAGCAGCACTTCTGTAATTGTTGTTTATCAGTAATTGTATTGTAAATGCATTATTCATTGTCAGGGTCTAGCCATGTATACAATAGTAGGCATAGGGCTTACTACTGTCTCTGACTCTGATATCACTTAAGTCTAATGTTATCACAAGGTATTTTCATCATCACCTATGGTAAGTTTCTTAAACGTTTTTGAATCCTACTAAATTCTTGCTACCTTGTGGCAGCAGACCTGCCAATGGGAGTCAGGCTCCCCATCTTTCTTGGGGCCCATGGAGGTATTAGTACCCCTTCCCCCACTCTGTGGGAATGAGTTCCAAGACTTGCCATAGATTTTGTTAAGAGAAAAATGATTTCCTTGTATCAGATGGAAATGTATTCTTACATGGACAGCTCCCTGAGCATCTTGAAGCTGCCACTGGTTTTAAAGGAAACATGCCGAAAAGTTTTTCCTCCCCTGAAATATGTGACTCCCCTAGTAACATTCCGCCCTCCCCCAAAAAACCCTCCTGCTAAGGATGGGGAGAATCACATCTCAACAATGCCACATGTGCAAATTCTTGGTTTTGATTTTTGATCTCTTCAAAATTAGAAGTGGATATTTTTACCTTTAAATGCAGGATTTGCTTTCAGTTCTTAGGAACAGAGAAATATGTAGCATTGATAGATCTATACTATCTAGAAGTCTTTAGTGCTTCCTCTTTGCCCTGCACCGATTGCCTCATGGCAACTAAGCTGCTTGATTTTGTGGGTAAAGAGGTGTAATAAAAAAACACCCAACAACAACAAAAATTAGTTCCCATGCTTGCCTATGTGCATATGCAGAATAGTTATTAGCACTCAGCTGGGACATTGCATATCTCACTCAAGACCCCTACTCATGAGTAACACAACAATCTCCAAAGCATGTGATAACCACATCTTAATATATTTTCTTTTACTCTTTTTCTTACACACATACACATGTATTTAAGGTACATATGTATATTTTCATTTACAAATGCATGTATATGTATATAAATATATATGTACATATGCATGTGTTTTGATAATGGTGATAAAACTGCATTAAGAATTTTTCATTAATGTTTCTTCAGAGCACTGAGATCCTTAATTAAGGAAATTTCACAATTATGCTATCCTCTGTGGGAGAGCTGGTATAAAGCATTTCATTCCAGAATGGAAAGTTTATGAGATATTGGACCTTCAAATAACCACAATGTCATATATAGCAGCTAATTTTGAGGCAGGGATAAAAATATTCTAAATTTTCTACCAGTCTATTGTGGTAAATAAGGCAACATGGCTTTATGAGTAGAGAGATGAAAAACAATAACAATAAAAATGTAAAACAATGTTTACACAAAATACATGATTATATAAGGTGTGCTAAAGGTTTTCTTAGCGCTCCTTGTGGAAGACCTTCAAAGATTACTTGTTGCTTTACAACTTATGAATAATGTGGTCATCCTTTCCAGTATTATGTACTCTGTGTGCTTATATATTAGTATCTAAGGTCTGAATCCTGAATTATATAAAGGAGGCAGAAGGATGTGCGTATATGTTTCTCAATGCAGAATCGTGGCCTAAATGTATTCCAGCCAAAAAGCAAGTGTTAAGATTGAGGAATTGGGCATAGGTAAATCAGGAAAGGTTAAATTAATGACAACCAGTCAGCTTGTTGAACTTTGTATCCTCATTCATATTCATCATCATATAGTCTCTGTTTGTCATTATAATCGATAATGCAATAAAAACTGAGATTTCATATAAATCCCAGATGCAGGCCATATGCTCTACCATACTGTACTGCCGTGTAATATAAATGGTGCAAGATTTTGGGGGAAAGGACTAAGTTGAAGGGACCCATTTGTATGCTGTGGCTCACTATCATTTTTAGTATAAACATTTAACAATTATAGCCCAGATGAAAGAGGCAGAAAAATAAATGAATATTTGTTATGGAGAGGTAGACAGAGGGGAAAAGAAAGACAGTGCAGGCAAGGAGAATGAAACTGGAGGACAGACATGGGAAAAATGTAAATAGAAAATGGGAGATTGGGGACATGGAGAGCAACTTACTGAATCAAATGAATATGGAGAGACATTGAAGGTTACAGTATTTAAAAAAATTGAAAGGTCTGTATAATGATTATGCCTTGTATGGAGCCTACATTGTAGCTTTCAGGATCTCATACTATCTTTTTAGTTACTAGTTTGTACAGTGCCTCCTAATGGTCTTGAGTATGTGCCAAACAAGTGCCAATGAGATATGAAAACTAGATGACACCATTACATCTGGGTGCCTCTTATTTGACAGCTTTTAATCATTTCGAAGGAACTTGGAACCCTGCCTCTCTGTGATGGGAGAGTTGTTGCTTTCCTTTCCTTCTCTATCTTTATTTTCTTTTGTTCTCTCATTCAATTGTCTTCTCACCTCCAGATATTTCCCACTTTTATATTCCTGCCATATTTTTCTATTTCCCACATTTTCTGTATATTTTTTCTCTTCCTCAGTCTCTCTACGTATCTGTTTGCCTCCTACATTTGTAATTGCTATTAATAAAATTATAACTTTTAAAATATTGAACCTAGGAACCACAAGCATGGATTTTTGAAGTTTATAGGTGTTACAGAAGGAATAATAATTAGCAAATGGGCTATCTAGTGGAAGAGGGTTAACTAGAGGTACAGTATATTCCTGACAGATTCCATATATTATAGGCGTGAAATGTTGTTTATAGCTGTGCAAGCTATAATGTGATGATGTATCAGATAGAAGCAAAGTGTCTTCAAATCTAACTCTGGATCCAAAATCCTGTGTTAAACACTGCAGTTAAAAAGAGTTCATTAAATATACAGGCAGTCCCCGGGTTACGTACAAGATAGGGACTGTAGGTTTGTTCTTAAGTTGAATTTGTATGTAAGTCGGAACTGGTACATATTGTAGGGGAAACTCTAGCCAAACATTTCTCCAGAGCTCAGTTTTATTCTCCCACACCTCACTTCCTTCAGTCCTTTATTCTCAAGCTGAGGTGTCTGCTGAGAAAAGCCGCTCCGCGTCTCCCTGGTCTGCTGGGGGGGGAGGGGGCGCTAGCTTCGCGTCTCCCTGGTCTGCTGGGGGGAAGCAGCTAGTGCGGGGTTGCCTCACCCCATTTGTAAGTAGGGATCCGATGTAAGTCGGATCCATGTAACCCGGGGACTGCCTGTACGAAGTATTTATACTGCTTAATCCAAAAAGGGTATTTCCTATTTCTGAACCTTTTGTAAACTGTTGGGAAAAAACTACCATATATTAATTTTAAATCACTACCGCATAAAATAGATCAGAATATAATTGCCATATTCTGTATTTTATTTTTCAATTTTCTTAGCCAACTAAATAGCACTATTTTGAGGAGAGTAAATAATAGTCCCTTAAATATTTGCAGCATTCAAGATTGTTCCTACAAGAAATATCAGAAAGCACAAGGGAATATGGCTGATACTAAGATAACCCTATCCAATTATCTTACTTTAACTGTCAGATTTGGGCGGGGGTGGGGGGGAAAGGAGGTTTGGAATTTTAACTCCCATGGATTCCTTTGAAAATCCCCACCTATTCCTTAGGCCTTGATCCACAAAATAAATCAACGAGACAACTTATGTATTTGAAGTTATGCATCTGCTGAAGTGCTTTGCTGGACTAGGGCTTTAAAGATGTATACAGGGATGAAAAGAGGGTCTTTGGCCTTTTTATAGGCTTCATATCATTGGAGTTCTTCTAGTGTACAACTGATTCATATACAGCATTTTTTACAGCAGTACTGGACAGGACAGCTACAGATTAAAGTCAGACAATGTTTCTGTTATTTACAACAGGATTTAAAATTCATTTTACTGTGCAGTGTATGGGCATTTGATATAATGAATGGATTATAACTATCACTAATGGACATGTTGTGCACCCTGTTATTCTGTCAGTTTGCAAGATAAAGTGTGTAACTTGCAAAAACTGCTTTGGATCAGCTCCTAGTGTCTGGAAACCGTTGTTTCAATGCTTTGTGCAGAAACATCCTCATGTTAATGTTGGCTACAGAAAATCACAATAACTTCTGTTAGCAATGAGTAAACTTTTCACAAAACAGAAAATGCTTACTTCTTTTCAACAATTATTTTTCTAATCTTCTAAATATTGTAGATACTATTTTAAGGCCCAATACTGCCTGAGGAGTCAAGAACAGGGATGATTATTTTAATTGGTCCCAAGGTAGTCTATGGCACTGCTAAGGGAAGGAACTATTACACTTGGTAGTATTTAAAAAAATAATATTAGGAACTATTTGGCAATGTTTTATCAACTAATGGCACATGTGGTAGGGGACTACTTAGTCATGTTACTGCTATGGAGTCATAAATAAGGGAGAGATTTAAGTCCTGCTGGCACTACTTTTTTATCTGCTTCATATCCTTAGTTGAAAACAACCCTAAAATTGTTGCTTAACTGAAAAATAGAAAACAAAATCTGAGCTAAGGTTTCCATTTCACTCTCTTTTCAGTCAACTGCAACTGAAGCAGGTACCATAGGTGGATGAAATCCTTCCCCTTCATGTCTTTGGTACTTGGGAACCCAAGGCTCAGTGGTATCAGAAATTTGACTTGTGTTCTTGTCCCCACAAAGGAAGGCTCTCCACCAGTGGAAAGCAGCAGTCTTGGGCTTCTGGAGCTCAACTGCTAGCCAGGTGCAAGCTGAATATCCTCTCAGCAGGGAAGCCTCTGTGTTTGCTTTGTAAGGATTCAGGCTGAGGTTGATCAATAGCAAGGAAAGTCACTGTGGACGGCTGGAATGGAATGCCCTTTATCCCACCCAGAGCTCTTCATCCACACCACTTCAGTCCCAGCCACATCAGCTCCACTCTAACCCCTCCCCAGACAGATGACTTTGACTCACCCCACCCACAGCCCAGAAACATCTTTTCCTTTCCAGCTTACTCCCAGCTCCTCCCCTTTACCACATCCTTATAGACTTTCCCAGACAGATCTACTCTCTTATACACAAAGGTGAAAGCAGCCAGTGCACCCGTAAGAGACTGGCCAGCTGGAGGCTGAGCTTTGGATGTTACTGGCACCCTGGGCTGCGTGGTCCCTGATGCCCTGGGGATCTGGTGTCCAGGAAATGCTTCCCCAGACAGCCCAGTGCTCAGGCAACCAGGCAGCACAGTCCCTGCTGCTCCAGAGATCTAGTGGTTGGACAGTATGGTTCACTCCAGCCAGTCCCGAGGATCCATCAGCTGGCCAGTGTAGTGGCCACACTTCCAACCCTGGGCTCCCCCCATCCTCCTGGCCTGAGCCCCCCACACCTTCGAACCCCCTTTCCTGATTCCTGCACACACCCACCCACATCCCAACTCCTTTCCCTGACTGCTGCACCCACCCACACTCCAGCTCTTAGCTCCCCTACTGCCCCTAGTTCCCTGTCCTCTACTTTCCCACACTTACAGGCACCCCAAGCACCTGCCCTGAACCCCCTGCCTCCCCCCATCAAGTTTTGTTGCCCTGTTCAGTTCCTTTTTTTTTTTTTGTTCAACAAGTTTTGCTGCTATTGGGGGGGGGGGGAAGGGGAACCTGAGGGTTTTTCAAAAATCAAAAAGGGGGGCGTGATGCCAAAAAGTTTGGGACCTGTTCCCCACCCCTCCTCTCTCTGCCCCTCCAAAACCTCTCCCCCTCTCAGTTCTCCCCGCAGCCAGGCACCCTTTCTTCCACTCCCTGCTCCTCCACCAGACGCCCTCACCCAGCCAGTGTAAGGCCCTTCCTGACTATTGTCCATAGGCTTCTCCCTCTCCACCTGCCCCACTACACCCCTCACTTTCTAACTGGCCCAGGAAGACCCCCTCAGCAAAATCTGCTTCCCTCCGACCTCTCTCCCCAGCCAGATCTTCACTCCCCCCCCCCTCGTATCCCCTCCCCACACGCTGCAGCTGCCCTCTCCAGAGCCCCTGAGTCAGGCTGGCGCGGAAAGGTCTCTCGAGTGTTTTACCCCTAGGTCTCCGCTCGGGTTTCCCGGGCACAGATTTGGCGCGCTCCCTCGCAACAGGGCCGAGGTACTGAGTGCGCGCCGGCACTGGACGGCTCCAGCCAAGGGACGGCAGCTCCCCTCTGGGGATCTGCAGAGTTAAGGGCCCCCTCTGGTACCAGCCCGGTGCATTTGAGAGGGTCGGTAGCAAAGCGCCGGCGAGTGCTAGATCCGCTTTCGGAGACAAAGGGCAACGTTATTTCCAGGGCAAGTGCCGTCCTATGCGCGCCCTCCCCAGGCACAACGGGGCGGTCAGTGCCCTTGTTTGCCATGATCCCATCCCGGGATCCGTCGGCAGTTAACGTCTTAGCAAAGGGGAGCAACTCCCATGAGCAGGCTGCTTACACCCGGAGCGGGGCGACATGTGTGGTATCCTACCCCCTCCCCATGCCTTCCTTGTGATCCGGCTTGGATCCGATTTCCCTGATCTGGCTTCCTTTGCAGCGGGACCCTCCTCTTTCCTTGCGCCCAAAGACACCGCCTTACCTGGGATGGATGTCCACCAGCAGCACCAGGGTCTGCATGGTAATCACGTCAATCCGTTTACAGTGAAACCGTGCCACCTTCAGCACTTTTAGGTAGGTGAAGCACAACACTACGAGGGAGAGGAGGAAGCTGAGGGTGTGAAAGACCCCAGTGAAAATCACAAACTGAGTCCTCTCCTCCGGTCTCTTGCTGTACAGGGTGCAGGAGGCATAGAGGGGATGGAAACCCAGCCAGGAGAGAGACGCTGCCACGACTGGGAAGGACACGGCGTGTAACCACGTGTAGCTCAGTATCAGAGCAGCATCCTTGTACCGCATTTTGGAGTGGTAACTTAGAGGGAAGACCACCGCGATCCATCTGTCTATGCTCAGCGCGGCCATGCTGAGCATGGAGTTAGTGGTCAAGAAAGTCTCCAGGAATCCCACGACGTGGCAAAGCTGATCCCCTCCGGGTTGCTTCTTGTAAATGATCCCGGCCAGGGTGAGGGGCATGTTCAGAACAGTCATCAACAGGTTGGAGAATGTCAGATTGAGGATGAACAATCCGGGGACCTGCTTGCGGATGTCCGCGCTGTACAAGAAGCAGATCAGCACCAGCACATTGGACAGCAGTGACACGAGGATCAAGACCACAACCAAGAAAGCCAGGGTCGCTTCCCAAATGTTCATGGTGCGGCCATTCACAGGCGGCACATTTCCCAAACTGCACCCAGCGGACACCCGGAGAACAGGGTGCGAGGCGCTCTCGCCTCCTCCGCCTCCTCCTCCCCAGCCTGCTCACACTCCGGCATGCCCGCGGTATTTTTAGAAGAACTGCAGTTTTTTTCTCCCCTCCTGCTGCTTCTTTCCACGTCAACGCTTCCAGAGCCGCGCACAAAGGCGCTGGGAATGCCCATCAAGAGGCGAGGAGGGCTTAAAACATATCAGCAGGGCTGAACCACTGTTTCCACTCGCCCTCCGCCCCTCCAATCCTCCCCCCCCCCCAACAAACGGAACAGCAGGTTGTTCTGAGAAGTGACTCTCCTGAGATTTCTAATTATCAATCCGAATTTTCCCAGCCTCTCACCGAAAGCGTTTACACTCTCCCTCTGCCCTACCCCCTTTCCGGCAGGCGGAATCTAACCTGCTGCTAAGATCACAGATAACCCCCCTGATGAACTGATCAAAGCGTGCACACTCCCGGTGATTCGCGGACAGGAACTGGTCCGTATATCCCCCTTCCCCCACTTGCCCCTTAGAAAGCTGCAAGAGTGACTAGACTTTCCTCAGGAAAAATCCCATGCCTCTATCCCACCGATTTGGCCGTTAATTTACAAACAGGCATGTAATCGGAGCCAATATTGGTCACGCACTTTACTGCGTTGGTTTGCACAATCGCTAGTTTTCGTCTAAGCACAGGAAAAGGCTCTTCTTTGTATGTATTAGTTATGCTCAAAAGGGGGCCCAGGAATACCTATTCTCTTTCTATTCTTACCCTGTTACTGGGATACTGTAATAATTCTACAGTTTATACTTAAGTGCTTTTCATTCCTGGATCTCTAATCTCTGTACACCTCTTTACCCCCCTTTTATAGAAAGGGGGAAACCCAGGAAAAGAACTATAAAGTAACTTGCCTCGTGGTCACATATCAGATCAGTGGGAGAGCATCAGGACTCAAGTCTCCTGGACTCCCTATGACTGCATTTGTTCCACCTCAGTCGTCACCTGCCCCCTGTAATAGGAGGTGAGCAATTCTTGTGTGGGCATAAACAAGATGCAGGTTGACAAAGCCAAACTGAGCCCGGTAGGAAGTATATGCAATCTGTTGTTAAAATTAAATCTGGTTGGCGTCTTGAATTTTGAATCGAAGGCACGGAACAGTTTTCTGGGCTCAGGTTTCCTTTCCTATCATTTTAAAATTTCTCCAATTCAAATTCTTAAATGTAGAAAGCAAGCAATGCTACATTCTCAACAAGGCAGTCAATTCTTAATACTCTTGCTATAAGAATTCAAAATATACACTGGTGTGGGATTATGGAGGCTTAATAAGCACATGGGACTTGTGTGCAGGGGGTATCTTTTTAGAAGGACTATTTACTGCTTACTTCTAGCACTTGTCTGGTACAATGCATGGTTGATTTACAGTGTCTATTCATTTTAAAAATACTCAACCTCTAATTCACACAGTAGAACAGCAGTCACTATCTACTATCTCAATGGGTTGGGTATTAGAGAAGGGCTCCATATTCTTCCATCCAGATTTTTTTTTGCTTAAAACAGATTTAGCAAGGAGAAAGAGAAAGGAAATGAACCTATTGTGACACATTAAAGACTCTTTTGAATTCCTGGGCACATTTAACTCTAATGTGCAAAGGACACAGGACCTTTACTTAGGGTGTGTCTAGACTAAAGGGTTTTTTTGAAAAAAGTGGCCTTTTTGAATAAAAACTTCCCTGTGTCTACACTGCCACCATGTTCTGTCAACAGTAAATCAAAAGAACACGGTGGTTTTGTCGATGATGGTATACCTCATTCTACGAGGAATAACACCTTTTTTCAAAGGTCGTCTTTCGTAAAAAGGTGCTATTGCATGAAAACAGGGCTTTTTCGAAAGAGAGCGTCTAGACTCTCTTTCAAAAAAGCGAGCTGCTTTTTTGAAAAATCTTCTTGATGTCTAGACACTCTTTTTCAAAAGAGACTTGTAGTCTAGACGTAGCCTTAGTCACAAGGCATACTGGTAATCAAATGATCCAGAGTACAGAATCCCTTATTTCAAAATGGTCTCCTCTTACTCCAGGACATAAGTTAAGTGTATTTGTCACAGGGGGAATTGTGACTGTACAGAAGCAACACTCCAGGTTTAGGTCTGTGACTGAGTCAGGTGACTAAGGGGCACATGACAGCAGCTTGCAGGAAGTGCCTCCTGTCAGAGGGAGTGTTGCTTAGTCAAGGGATACTAAGGACTGGGAAAGACCTGGTGTAGATCCTTCCATAGAACCCAGTATGGGACCAATGTATTTCGCAGCCCAACTGAAGCAGGAGCCTAGGAAAGGATTGATGGAGCATGACAGTACAAAATCCATGACATTCCAGAGTGCCTCCATACAGAGGCCTGGAGAAACTCCTGTTTGAGAGAACTGGTGTCTGAAACTGGAGCATCAGGGGTAGCTGTGGAGACTTAGGGTACGTCTAGACTACAGGCTTTTGTCGACAGAAGTTTTGTTGACAGATACTGTCGACAGAGCTTCTGTCAACAAAGAGCATTTAGACTACATCCAGTTCTGTCGACAAAGCAAGCCGCTTTATTGACATGACAGTATAGACGCAAAGGATAGTGTAGATTCAATAACGCCTTCTGTCGACAGAACTCTGTCGATAAAAGGCGTTATTCCTTGTAAAATGAGGTTTACAGCCGTCGACAAAACTGCTGAGTTCTGTTGACATTGTGTTGACAGAACTCAGCGGCAGTGTAGACGCAGAACTCAGCAGCACTGTAGACTTTTGTCGACAAAACCCTGTAGTCTAGACACACCTTTAGGAAGGGGGCAAATGGACTGGGGAAGAGCTGCTACAAGTGTGGGCAGGAAGGAGTTAAAGAACGTAGAGCTACACTCCCCTGTGCCCTCTCCTGATCCAGCCACCCCATCCTGCCCATGCATACTCCAGGATTAGTACTGAAGGGCAACTCCAGGAAGCAGTGCCTCCATTTTGTTTCAAAAAGCTCTGCATGGCGGCTGAGAATGAATTCATGTAAGAGGCATGTGGGTTGATAGCACTGGAGGAGGAGGAGGGGTGGTAGGGGGGAGGGGATAATGGGATTCTGTGGAGAAGAGGGAATATACCAAGGGAAAGGGGGGTCTTTCTGGGAGTATAGAAATGGGAAGACAATGTGTTGGGGATATATGTGAGACAGAAAAGGGACAGAAGGACTAGGTCTGGAGGGGGGCCTGGATGTGAGCAGGTCTGGGTTGGTGATGGAGAAAGATGGTATGTCAGTCTGTCAGGAGGGGCCCAGTGCAGAGTGGGTTTGGATGAGGAAAAAAGAAAAAGGACTTGGGCAGTGAGGGTGGAGAATATGTATCAGCCAGCACAGGGGACAGTAGGTCTGCAATAAGAGTGGGGGCAGAGATTGAATTAGTTTTTTTCCCCCAGACTATGCTCTTGGCTTTTGAAGCAGATACATTTCTCCACCACAAAAAACAGATTGAACACTTGCTTTAATTGCAACAGAGTACCCAGCCTTAACCATGGAATCACTGCTGCAGCTACTAGTGCATTCCACAAGAAAGAAACAATTCTTAACAGCTAGGAGCTACTAGTATTAAATGGGGATGAGAGCCAGCCTTTGGATGAGACATTAAATCGAGCTATCTGTGTATGTGCTACCTTTATGACACAGGTTATTGTGAAGAAGGGAGGAGAAACCCAAGGTCCTGCTGACATTCCCTCATTTGGTAAGATATATTCAAATGCCCAAAGGAAGTATAGGCCATTGCTACTATTCTACTTGACAATTCAGCTAATAAAGATTAGTGAGACTTCATGAGTAATTTAGAGTGAAGTAAATCCTATGCCAGATCAGCAGACCTGTGTGGAGAAGGAACATGATGCAGGGAATTCACCTGCCATGAGGTAGTGGATCAATGACTAGGGGTATCTTATAGCCAACCCCCACCCTGAGTACAGGTGCCACAGAAACCATGGGGTCTATTGAAGATGAGAGACTTCTAAAGTAGGTATGTGTTGTCTCTGTGACCTCTCTCTCTGCTATTAAGGGAAAAACACACCATTCACCAACCAATAGGAACAGCCTCATTTGTAGTCCTTTGCACTCTGCTGAGGGTGTGTCTACACTGCACTGTTTTTTTCCGGAATAATGGCTGTTATTCCTGAAAACCAATACTAGCATCCACACAGCAATTGCGTTATTTCAAAAGAAAATTGAAATAATGGACAGCTTTTTCCACTGTTGGTAAACCTCATTCCATGGGGAATAATGCCTCTTCCGAAAAAGCTCTTTTGGAAGAGGGCGTGTGTGGATGCTCCACAGCTGCTATGTCAAAATAGCTCCTTACCAGGGGCATTCTAAAGTTATTCCTGCCCAGTGCCTCCTGGGGCTCTAAATCAAGACAGCGCATACACATTAGGGGAGCCTGCCTTGGACTAATTTTGAGGTTTCCCTGTAGTGTGGATGCTCTTTTTCGAAATAAGCTATTCAGGAAGGTATCTTCTGGAATAGCTTTTTCCGAAATAAGCTTGAAGTGTAGATGTGCCCTGAGTTCATAACTGTTTTCTGAGAGAACCCTCAGGGGCGTGAGACAATCCAAAGGGGGTATGGAGTAGCCAGCTCATTCCTCCCTCATGCCCAGGAGTTCTTATCTATAAGGAATTGTGGGATCAGAACCTGGATCTGTGAAATCTGAAAGAGCTGGTATTCCCACATCACCACTAGGAGGCCTGGCAGAGCTATCTTCAAAAATGCAAAGTAGCACGTAGGTGATACAGCAAGTACAACCCAAAAGGTCCAGGACAGCACCTTGTGGCCCTCTAAGACGCCCACTCGCTATTTAACCCTGGAAGGTGCCTGAGGAAGTTGCCTTGGCAACCATGCAGATTACTGGCATGCTGTGACTCCAGATCTCATCTCTTTTTCTGATCTCCAGCTGCTGACCTCCAGCCCGATTCTGATCCTGATCCTTGCTTGTCAGTCCTGGCTCTAGTGATTACTGTGATCCCACTAAATGAGGGAACCTGTGTGTGCAGAATCTGGGCTTCAGCAATTTATCCTAGGTATTGGAATTTGAGTGATAGCAAAGCTCAGCTCTTTGATTTTAGAGGATCAACAATCCACTGGCATTTAAAATAGTATTGCGAAGATTATCCTACTAGAAAAATGTTTGTTGCTATGTGTTTGTGCAGTGAGAGCCTGATCTCAAATGTGGAACCATTAGTACTATTATAATACCAATAATAAATAATCATCAACATACTACCGTTCATAACTGTGTATCACACTTTTTATGTGTAATGGCATATAAAGCAATACTTTTTCTATGTAACAATGTATCATAATTATTCTGAGGGCCCGCTTCCTTTACCTAGACATCACTTTAGTTATATAGCAGAATCACCATAATGTTGTATTTTGAAACTTGCCCGGGCAAGAATTTAACTTCTGACTCTCCACAAAACCTTTTCCATTACAATTTTTTCTATATTATGCCTTGGTCTTAGGCATGAGGATAATTAAATATTTATTATTTTAGGTTCATTGCTGTAGTTTAAATGCTCTTTGATCTTCAAAAGCCTTTGAGGAGAACGCAATTGTATTACATCACTGGTAAATAAGTTGTTCAATATGCTTTAGTGAATTTGGGTCCTTAGTGGTATAATTTAGACGGCTTTTTTGGGAAGGTGGCCCTCACTGAATAAAACCTTTAAACCACTTATTCTACAAAAAAAACTAATATTAAGTGTCTAAACAACCGAGCAAACAAGTGAGGGCTGTACTCTGAGCTACTCAAGAGATCAGATGTATTTTGCTAGGAATGACTATTGCAACTTGGAAGTTCCTTTTCTTGGTCCCTCTTTCACTTTCCAAATGCATTTTGCCCCACCTTCTCCATTAACAATGTCAGAAACTTTACAAACGGGTACCTTATATTTTTGATGAACAAAGGAGTCTGCTCACCTGCTAACAGCAGTATCTTTGCCCATTCAAATGTCATCAGACATCAGCATTTCTGGAGATGGTATAGGGACATTTCCTCTGCTCTCTGTCCACTGTGATTTTTAATTCCTACCTTTAGGTGAATTTGAAAATCTGCAGGATGTATTAGATTTGCTGCATATCCCCAGCTTATGATCAATTAACTTAAGTAACAGTTTTATTATTCTGACTATATAAGTATCAGATGACATGCACTCTCTTTTCAAATGAGCTGAATGAGATCCTGGTTATGCCGAGACAATGGTAACTTCTACTGACATCAATAGGGACAGAATTTTCACCTTGGTCAGATATCTACAGCAGGTAACATGAGTACTGATTTTCATAACACCTACATCTTATTTGGTGATTAACAAATGTAATGGGGCAGAAGGCACAGATGTGTACTCCTTTTCTGAGATGAAAGGGTCAGAAGCAGCAGAGAACCCTTCCTCCTCTGTTCTTACAAGGACTTACATGCTAGAATACTACAATAGTGAAAGTGTTGTGAATCTTCTGAGAAGCACTGGCAAATGTGGGAGAGGAAAAGGCAAGAGGAATCTCTTCTCTTTGTATGCTTTCTTCCACTCAACATTTAGGTTTGTTGGGGGCAGGTGATAGGTTTGTTGGGGGCAGGTGAACAAAGCCCACAGGTAAGTGCTGCATGTGCGGGACTGGGAGATGGGTTGGAAATGGGGGGGACTACGGCCTATAATGGGAAGGAGAAAGGAGGGTCAGGGCACAACAGGGAGGCAAGATCAAATCAGTATCTTAGATGCCTATATACAAATGCGAGAAGTATGGGTAATAAGCAGGAAGAACTGGAATTGCTAACCAATAAATACAACTATGATATCATTGGTATTACAGAAACCTGGTGGGATGGGACGCATGATTGGAATGTTGGTATGGAAGGGTACAGCTTGCTCAGGAAGGACAGACAGGGAAAAAAGGGAGGAGGGGTTGCCTTGTATATTAAAAATGTACACACTTGGACTGAAGTGGAGATGAATGTAGGAGATAGCTGTGTAGAGAGTCTCTGGGTTAAGCTAAAAGGGGTAAAAAACGAGGGTGATATCATGCTAAGAGTCTACTACAGGCCACCTAGCCAGGTGGAAGAGGTGGATGAGGCCTTTTTTAAACAATTAACAAAACTATCCAAAGCCCAAGATTTGGTGGTGATGGGGGACTTCAACTATCCAGACATATGTTGGGAAACTAACACAGCGAGGCACAGGCTATCCAATAAGTTTCTGGACTGCATTGGAGACAACTTTCTGTTTCAGAAGGTTGAAAAAGCTACCAGAGGAGAAGCTGTTCTGGATTTGGATTTAACAAATAGGGAGGAACTAGTTGAGAACTTGAAAGTGGAAGACAGTATAGGGGACAGTGATCACGAAATAATAGAGTTCATGATCTTAAGGAAAGGTAGAAGGGAGACCAGCACAATTGAGGTAATGGATTTCAGGAAGGCAGATTTTGATAAGCTCAGAGAACTTGTAGGTAAGGTCCCATGGGAAGCAAGACTGAAGGGAAAAACAACTGAGGAGAGTTGGAAGTATTTCAAAGGGATGTTGTTAAGGGCCCAAAAGCAAACAATTCCGCTGTGTAGGAAAGATAGAAAATATGGCAAAAGACCAGCTTGACTTAACAAGGAGATCTTGCATGATCTCAAAATAAAAAAGGAGTCATATAAAAAATGGAAACTAGGACAACTAACAAAGGAGGAATATAGGCAAGCAACACGGGAATGCAGGGGCAAGATTAGAAAGGCAAAGGCACAAAATGAGATCAAACTAGCTACAGGCATAAAGGGAAACAAGAAGACCTTTTATAAATACATTAAAAGCAAGAGGAAGACCAAGGACAGGGTAGGCCCACTGCTTAGTGAGGAGGGAGAAGCAGTAACAGGGAACTTGGAAATGGCGGAGATGCTCAATGACTTCTTTGTTTCGGTCTTCACCGAGAAGTCTGGAGGTGTGCCTAACGTAGTGAATACAAGCAGAGAGAGGGTAAGTTTAGAAGATAGGATACACAAAGAACAAGTTAAAAATCACGTAGGAAAGTTAGATGTCAGCAAGTCACCAGGTCCTGATGAAATGCATCCCAGGATACTCAAGGAGCTGATAGAGGAAGTATCTGAGCCTTTAGCTATGATCTTTGAAAAATCATGGCAGACAGGGGAGATTCCAGAAGACTGGAAAAGGGCAAATATTGTGCCCATCTATAAAAAGGGGAATAAGAACAACCCAGGAAACTACAGACCGGTCAGTTTAACGTCTGTCCCAGGGAAGATAATGGAGCAGGTAATTAAGGAAATCATATGCAAACACTTGGAAGGTAATAAAGTGATAGGGAATAGCCAGCATGGGTTTGTGAAGAACAAGTCATGCCAAACTAATCTGATAGCTTTCTTTGATAAGATAACGAGCCTTGTGGATAAGGGAGAAGCTGTGGATGTCATATACCTAGACTTTAGTAAGGCATTTGATACGGTCTCGCATGATATTCTTATTGATAAACTAGGCAAATATAACTTAGATAGGGCCACGATAAGGTGGGTGCATAATTGGCTGGATAACCGTAGTCAGAGAGTTGTTGTTAATGGTTCTAAATCCTGCTGGAAAGGGATAACAAGTGGAGTTCCTCAAGGGTCTGTTTTGGGACCCGTACTGTTCAATATCTTCATCAATGATGTAGATATTGGGATAGAGAGTACGCTTATTAAGTTTGCAGATGATACCAAACTGGGTGGGGTTGCAACTTCTTTGGAGGATAGGGACATAATTCAAAATGACCTTAGCAAGTTAGAGAAATGGTCAGAGGTAAACAGGATGAGGTTTAATAAAGAGAAATGCAAAGTGCTCCACTTAGGAAGGAACAATCAGTTCCATACATACAAGATGGGAAGCGACTGTCTAGGAAGGAGCATGGCGGAAAGGGATCTAGGGGTCATAGTGGACCACAAGTTGAATATGAGCCAACAGTGTGATGCTGTTGCAAAAAAAGCAAATATGATTCTAGGTTGTATCAACAGGTGTGTTGTAAGCAAAACTCGTGAAGTCATTCTGCCGCTCTACTCTGCACTAGTTAGGCTTCAGCTGGAGTACTGTGTCCAGTTCTGGGCGCCACATTTCAAGAAAGATGTGGAGAAATTGGAAAGGGTACAGAGAAGAGCGACAAGAATGATTAAAGGTTTAGAGAACATGACCTATGAAGCCAGGCTTCATGAACTGGGCTTGTTTAGTTTGGAAAAAAGAAGATTAAGGAGGGACATGATAGCGGTTTTCAAATATCTAAAAGGGTGTCACAAGGAGGAAGGAGAAAATTTGTTCCTCTTGGTTTCTGAGGACAGGACAAGGAGTAATGGGCTTAAAGTGCAGCAGGGGAGGTTTAGATTGGACATTAGGAAAAAATTCCTAACTGTCAGGGTGGTCAAATATTGGAATAAATTGCCAAGGGAGGTGGTGGAATCTCCCTCTCTGGAGATATTTAAGAACAGGTTAGATAGACATCTGTCAGGGATGGTGTAGACGGAGCTTGATCCTGCCTTGAGGGCGGGGGGCTGGACTCGATGACCTCTCGAGGTCCCTTCCAGTCCTATTATTCTATGATTCTATGATTATGCAAAACCCATATAGCAATTGGCTTCTGCAGTGAGGATGGATGGATGAAGTGGACATGGCTTGGTTCCCCTTCACTGTGGCCAGCACAGCTAGCATGCAGGAGAAGTTAATGAATTTTGCACCCTCTTCAAGTGTGTTATAATGGCCACAGTCCCTCATATTTCTCTTCCCTGGTGCACACACATCCATGCTGCCCTCAATAAACAGCTTTTGCCCTCAAGAGTGAACAAAGCCTTTACTCAGGAATCTTTTTATTGATAACTCTTTTTACACTGAAATACATTTCTTTTAAAAGATGCATGACTACTGAGTAAAATGATTTCCATCCTAATTCCTCTATAACCTGCATTGTTCAGAGATTATCACTTCTGGACTATATCCTGAATTTGAAATTGATTTTTTAGTTGCAAGCCTGTTCACTTCTCATAAGCCACTGCTTTCTTATAAGCCATTGCTTTCTGAAGCTACATAGGGAACTCTCTCTGTGTTTTGGTACCCAGCTCTTTGTATGCATGATTTGAAACATGCTAGTGCAGTGACAATTACTACAATGTTATTTACTAAAGCTCTTCTACTGAATGATTAATGCTCAGAGTGTCACTATTAGTTTGCTTCATGGACTTAAAAAACCCTGTCAAGTCTTCAGGCACACGGATGCTGCTTTTGGCAGTTCTGCCTTGCTGCATAGATTTTTTTTTAAAGGCTCTTAGGGTAGACTCAGGAATCAAATCAATCCAGCAGTAGCAGCAGCAACCCACATGAATCTTTGACTCAGGAACTTTCTGTAGGTGGTTGTACATGTGTGGGCGGAAGGCACTGCACTTTCTGAGGTCTGTTTTTGAACAGTTTCTGAGTTTTATTCCCTATAACCAAGTCAGTGGCTGAATTATGCTCAATTCCTCAGTTTGCGTTTGGAAGTAAATGTAGTTGTCTTCTTTCTTTTTGTAATTATGAGTGATGATATCAATACAGATTTTTGTAGCATCCATGAAATATTTAGTTCTTAAATTATGCTTTTAAATCTCATGGGTATAGTATTGTAAGTAGCACAAATATTGCCAAGTCACACCTCTGTTTTATTTCAAAAGTGCATTGTATACTAGTACTGCCGTTATTGGCATTTTGTTTCAAGGATAAACTGCATTCTGTTATTTCTGGGAATGTTAAATTACATTTCACAGGAAACAGGTTTAAATGAGATGATGAGGCAGGCATGTTTTAAATGAGATTAGCTGGCTTACCCCCAAATTGAATGTACTCTTGGGGTGGGGAGGAGATGAAATACTCAGACCATATTTTTTTTCATTTACAATTTTTTTTTTCAAAATTGAAAATGTTTCTGTTAGTATTAGTGCAAGTTACATATTTCACTTTTTGACTAAATTATTCTGGAGAACAAATGCCAATGTTTGTTTAAAAGAGGATTGATGAAGGTCGAAACTATATTCCCCATGTGGAAAGAGTGTTAGCATTCCATGACATATTGCAGTTGACGCTACAGGAGTGTTGAAATTCATTTGCCAGAAGTGGTGCATTTTGTCTGTCCTGCCACCCATATCGTGCATTGAGGGCTCTAGGTGAAGTGTAGTTCTTTCGTGCATATTTGACACATGGTGAGGGGAGTGCATGGGATCACATGTTCCCCTGATGGGTCAAATGTCTTCCCTAGATTTTAACTGCTGAAGTTAGATGCCCTCACTCTCCTCCTCTGCCCCTCCTAGGCATGGATCATCAGTGCTTTCATGTAAATGGAGTTATCAATATGAGCTGTACTAGGGTTGCATTCTGAACTTTGAGGACTCTGTCCCAGCATAATTCCTACTCCATCCTGTGTTTGCTAAATGTGAGTACCAACATTGTTGTTAGTAGTCTAGTACATTATTACAGTAGTGGGAGAGGGCCCAAATAAGATCAGTGATCCATTGTATTGGTCACTTTATATACACATATTAAAGGGCAGTCCTTAGCCAAGATGGAGGGGAGGGAATTTTCAGAAGTGTCTTAGGTTATGTCTACACTGCCACCCTAGTTCGAACTAGGGTGGCTAATGTAGTCATTCAAACTTGCAAATGAAACCCGGGATTTAAATATCCTGGGCTTCATTAGCATGATCCTGGGTGCCGCCATTTTTAAATGCCCAATAGTTCGAACTACCTGCCCGAGGCTACACGCAGCACGGGCTAGGTAGTTCGAATTAAAGCTCCTAATTCAAACTACCGTTACTCTTCCTGCAATGAGGAGTAACGGTAGTTCGAATTAGGAGCTTTAATTCGAACTACTTAGCCCATGCCGCGTGTAGCCGCGGGTAGGTAGTTCGAACTACCGGGCATTTAAAAATGACAGTGCCCAGGACATGCAAATGAAGCCCGGGATATTTAAATCCTGGGCTTCATTTGCAAGTTCGAATGACTACATTAGCCACCCTAGTTCGAACTAGGGTGGTTAGTGTAGACATACCCTGAGAGATTTAGGAGCACAAGTCCCAGTCAAAGTCTGTGCCTAAGGCAATGTTGACTTCCAATGGGTATTATGCTCCTAAATGCCATAGATGTTTCTAAAAAATAGTTCTGAAGTAAACAAAGAAACCTGTCCAACATCACACAATATGCTTCTGGTAAAGCCGGGATTAAACCACGGGTCTCTTGACTTTCATGCCAGTATTCTGTCCAATAGACCATTATTATTAATTAATTAATATTAGTAAGTCTGAGAAAGGAGGGTTTACTATTTTGTGGAAGGGGGAAATTAATAGATAAGTTAAAAAAACACTATCAATAAAAAGAGCAGCAATTGAAAAATAGTACAAAAAGACAGATAAGGCTAAATTCATGCCTGAAGCCAATAGAGGTCCACCAGGGCTGAATTTGGAACATGAGAGCAAAGTATTGTATTTTATATCACTTCCAGTTTCTGAAAACAAAGCAGTATCTGTCACATCCATACTCCTTGAGACAGAATACATGTATTCCTGTTTTCCCTATAGTTCTTCAAGATGTTTAGAATAAATCACATTTGTCATTTTTGCCCTTTATAGATGTGTGCCTGGTAGCTCTATTTAGGCTTATTGGTTGCTATGTTAATTGGGACTGTTTGAAATACAGTTCTTGTTAAAAGTTCATGGGAGGAAAAGATACTTTAGCTATAAAATACACCTGCTCTGTTAAGGCAGGTTTATTTCAAAAGACCTTGGATTCACAAAGTTTGCATACATGATGGGATCTCACGACAAAAATGTGCCCATCTCTCCCCCCCGCTACTATTCTTTGAGCAAAGGTTTTTAATTATATGTCAACAATGACTATTCAAATTATTCTTTACAATGTGGTTTGGTTTGCACTTCTCAGTATTATTATGTTGCCTCCTCGCCTAGCTTTGTTTGGTCTATTCTGAACTTCAGGATTCAAATAATTGGGTGCCACATGCAAATTCTGCTTTTAGCTCTCTGATTTAGCTTTCCTCCATTAATATATAATGTCAGTCCTTCCAGATACATTTTCCATCTACTTTTTCCTATATGCCATCTGCCTCTAACCTAGTTTATAATCCATATCAGAACTTTACCTCTAACCCAATCGCTGCTTAGCTTACTTTAATAGCTCCTTGTCAGGACTTATTCAAAAAACTTTTCAATGTCCATATAAATATTATCTTTTTCTCTGTTTTGGATAATTTGCCACTACTTTGGATAAAGAATTCCAACAGACAAAAGAAGAAGAATTTATCTTTACATTGGCCATGCTGTTTAGACCCATCATACCATGATCATGTAGGTATTTTATAATTCTATTTTTGGTTATTGCCTTGAACTGAAATAAAGCTTTACTGCTCTGTAATGCCCATGATCAGTCCCAGGGTATGTCTACACTACAGAGTTTTGTCGGAAAAATGGCCATTTTTCTGACACAACTTGAGTTATGTCCACACTGCAATCGTGTTCTTTTGAAAGTAAATCGAAAGACCAGAGGGTTTTTTTCTGACAGAAGTACTCCTCTTTCTACGAGGAAGAATGCCTTTTTCAAAAGACCTCTCTCGGAAAAAGGTGCATGTGGATGGGGAGAAGGTTTTCTTTTGAAAGAAGAGGCCTCCAGGAAATAACACAGGTGCCTTGGTGGACACTCTATCCATACTAATCACAACTCTATAGTTCCTGTCCCCTGCCAGCTCTTAAAGCTGCAGGCACTTGAGAGAAGCCTTGTGGCAGGAAGCCAGCCATGGAGCAGCACCTTGACCGCTTTGCCCTCCCTGCCACACAACTTGGAGGTATGGCCGAGCAAAAAGCCTCCTGAGACCCCTCCTGGACCTCACAGGGAGCAGCCCCAGGGCTCCCAGGACCCACCTAGGGGCAGCAAATGCCCTGTGCCCTCCTGGTATGGGGTGGAGATCCTGTCTCTCCTGGAGTTGTGGGTGGAGAAGGCCTCCCTGCAGGATCCCCGTTCCCAGAGGCGGAATGTTAACATTTATGGATGGGTAGCTGAGGCATTTACTGAAAGGGGCACCATGCTCGCACCTTGGACCAAGTCAGGTACAAGGCCAAGAACTGCACCAAGGATATGCCAGGGCCAGGGAGCACAGCTCTTGCTTTGGGGAAGGACCACACTTGTTCCCCTATTTCAAGGAGCTGCACAGGATCCTGGGGAGTGGTGAAGCTCTTTCTCCACGCGTAACGGTGGACTCGGGACTCGAGACACCTGTGGTCACTCGGCCTGAGCTCCTTGACAAGGAAGAGGAGGAGGAGGACGATGAACAGCAGCTGCAGGAGGAGGAGGACATGGCCAGTACAGTCACCCTCACCCTGGAGCCAATGCCCCAAGCCCTGGATATCTCCCAGGCATCCTCTCACACCAGGGAGGGATCATCAGGTGAGTGCTGTCAGTTTTACACACACACACACAGGGCAGGGGAGGCGGTGTGCAGAGCGGAGCAGTCGTCGCTTGGCCTGGGCAGCATGCTGCACTCCGTACATGTGCAAGCATGTGCAGTGGCAGTATGCACCCATGGCCTCAGAAGCTAGCCTCAAAGGATCCAGTGGCTCGTGCTCACAGGCTGTGTGGAGGCCCCACACAAGTCTGAGACACCACTGGAAGCAGACTGGGCACAAGAGCGCAGGCATGACCCCAAGCACTCCTAAGAGTGCTGCACACAGCACACAGCCATGCCTGCATGCTTGAGGAACCACCCACTCTTGCGGACAGCGCTGGCAGAAGCATGTATGTTTGCAGCCCCCAGGGAAGGCCAGGCAGCTCCAGGCCCCTCTCCTGCCCATGAGATCCCACTGTGGCTGGATACTTCCCTTGCCTGCTTGTCCATTGGTCGGGGTGAGGGGTAGAGAGAAGTATGGTCCCCTGGGCACCTTGGGGCCCCTGTGAGGCAGGAACTGCTGTGCAGGCCACACATAGCCTGGCTCATGAAACATCACTGTCCTCTGGCCCGAGGACTGTTGGTTGCTGCTTACACAGGAGGGCACGGCCTCATGCACAGTGTCTGCATGGATGACTGACCACCTCTCCTTCTTTTCCTCCACAGTGGGACCAGCCATTGCGGAGGGGCGATCCACGCCATCAGAGGCAGCCACCTGATCCTAGAGGAGTCACAAGCGTAGGAGAGTCCACGAGGACCTTACGAGGAAGCACGTGGCCATCCTGCATGATGTGCAACGAATCCTGGCCCAAAAGGTCCTGGATGATGCCGAGTGACTCAACCAAATGTGGGGCCAGCTTGTGCAGCAGAGCGAAAACTTGTGTGCCACTATCCAGGAAGCGATGGCACACCTGGCTCCTGTCCCCTCTCCAGATCCCCCGCCACGCCTATGTCCCTTTCTCTGGCCCCCACATCCATCCCTGACTCTGCTCCAGCCCCCCATCCTGCCCATCCCCTGAGATCCCAGGTCCCAGTCACCCCTGACTTTGCTGAGGTCCCCGAACCCAAGGAGGTTCCACCAGCCACCCCACATGCCACTCCCAGCCCTGAACCTCCCTCTTCTCTTCCCCCCTGCAGGTTCTCTGCCCCCATCCTCCTCAGTTACTGCTATTTGAAGAAAATACATTTTTTGTGTGGTTCCATTCAAAACTGGTGTGTTTATTGGGAGTACAGGGAAGGGGAGAAGGGAGTGGTTGTGGTTGGAAATGTATAGGGGGGGCAAGGCAGAGACCCCTAGTGGGGAGGCCCTGGGGAGAGTTACTGGGATCCTTCAGAGATACTCTCCTCAGGGCCTCCCGAATGTGCATCCTGGCCTGATGTGCCTGGAGGATGGCAGCTGTCTGCAGCTGCTCGAAGGTCCTCCTTTCATGGCCGGCTTCTGTCCCCCATCCTGGGAGGAAGGCCTTTGCCTTGCTCTCCACAATGTTGTGCACAACATGCTGCCATCACCTTGGAGATGTTGTGCTCTCCCATGTCGAGGTGGATCAGGAGGCACCTGAACCGTGCCTTGAGGTGTCCAAAGGCACATTCCACCTGCATGAGGGCCTGTCTGAGGTGCACATTGAATTGTTGCCTGCTTGGGTCCAGGTGGCCAGTGTAGGGCTTCATGAGCTATGGCATGATTGGTTAGACCACGTCCCCAATGATGCACAGTGGCATATGGACATCCCCCCATGTGAAAGTCCAGCTGAGGGAAGAATGTCCCAGCCTCCAGCTTGTGGTAAAGGCTGGAGTTTCAGAATACGTGGGCATCGTGTGCCCTGCTCGACCACCTGATGAAAAATGTCCCAAAACTGTCCACGGTGGTCAACCAGGGCCTGCTGCATCATGGAGAAATAACCCTTCTTGTTGATGTATTGGGCTGCTCAATGATGTGGTGCACAGATTGGGATGTGGGTTCCATCAGTGGCTTCCCCATAGTTGGGGAACCCCAGGGTGGCGAATTCTGCTACGATGGGGTCCAGGTCTCCAAAGCGGATGACCCTGAGCAGCAGGAAGCGAGCCAGGCACACAGTTCCATAAAGGTGGCCTTCCACATGTGGAAGTTGTTGAGCCACTCCTGGTCATCCCACCGCTCCATCAGCAGCCAGTCCAACCCGTCGGAACTGGTGTCCAGCCTCCAGATTCGTCTCACTACCGTGGGGTGCGGGTGCAAAAGCATTGCTCCCGCATCCATTCAGAGGGACTCACAGATGAGCTTGGAGTTGAGCTGGGGCAGGACCATCAAGACGGTCTATACAAACTGCTGTGGAACCTGCAGCATTATACTGTGTGGCCATCGTATGCCCAGAGGCAGCTCCAGCTCCGTAGAAAAAGAATGCTGTGGTGTCCAAAAGCTGGGCAACCAAAGCATACACTGCAAGAGCTTTGCAGTCCCTCAGAGAGGTAGGCAAGCATGCAGAAGAACCTGTTAAATGGCTGTCCAGGGAAGTCCCTTTAAGCATGCATCTCAGATAGCCTTAGGCAACAGCACCCAGAAGCAACTGCTGACCTAATGCCCTACCTGAAGTGGTTCCAGGTGGCCTTTTATGCAAGAGAGCATACAATCAGTGTGGACACTCTTTTGAAAAAGCAGATCACTTTTTTGATGCACTTGTGTGTGGACGCTCTCTTTCTAAAGAAGTTTTTTCGGAAGATCTCTTCCAAAAAAAACTTATTCTGAAAGAAGCTTGAAGGTTAGATGTAGCCCAAGTCTCCTTTTAAAAATAGGCATAATATTTGCTTCTCTCTGGCATAGTGATTTTAAAGAGAAATTGCTTATTTTTGTTATCAACTCAGCCATTTTATACTGAAATTATATCTCTTGGGTGTTGAAAGATGTTCAGTTTGAAACTGAAAAGTCAAGTAGTTCTCTTGCATTGAAAACTGAACTATTTTCAGTGAGGTGTTTTTTTCTTTAACATCTTGGGACACCAAGCTAGTTCTGAGCAAGTAATTGTCCATTATCTTGCAACCAGATTCTTGGACTGAACTACAACTGTCACAATATATTACAATACCTGCAGCTGCTCCAGTTATCCTGTATTGCTTTTGGGAAAAGGAAAGGCAACAATGATACTTGTTTAAGAAAGATCTTTTTTGTTTTCAGGTGGCAAATTGACCCTTATAGACAGTGAGCAGAATATTAATGTTGTTGAGAGATCTATTTTCTTCAGTGTAACTATTCTACAATGGAATGATTATAGGAAGCAACGCCAAGATACTGATATTATTTGTATGTATTTTTATTACAATAGTGCCCAGAGGCCCCTACTGGGGATGGGGGTGGGGGGTATTGTGCTAGGTACTGTGCACAGCCATAATGAAACATATAATTTATCAACAATTACAACTAAGCAGTTCACGTCTCCTGCTTTAATATTTTTCTGAAACATTGTGTATGGCTAGGCTGTTATGTTGTTTCCTTGTTCACTCTATGGAACCCTAGTACTTTAAGGTATTTCTAGTCTTCAATTTAATTTCCATATACAGAATTCATGGTCCTGCCATGAGTGCAGGGGACTGGATTTGATGACCTCTTGAGGTTACTTCCAGTTTTATGATTCTATGATTCCCTTTTCTGCCCTAAGCCACAGCTGTCCTGTGAGAGAGAAACCAGAAGTAAAAAAAAAATAAATAGTACCTTTACACCCTTTCCTGCTTTGCATGGAGAAAGTGTTCCAGAAAAAGAACTGAAATTAATTGGAGAGCAACTGAGGATATGGTACTTGAAATACTCAGATGCCGTGATCTGGCTCAGGGAAAAGCAACTATGTCTGACCTATAATCACTGATAAAAGCCAGAAAGCACTGTGGCACTGAAAGCAAAAGCAAATTTGTTGGGCAATAAAAGTGCCAGTGGCATATCAGCAGAGATGGGAATATCAGTGAGCAATTAGGAGAGTGCCCCTTGGACTTCTTTGACTAAGCAAACACAAAATGCAGCATATATAGTTGGTCTGAATATACTGAATAAAACATGGTAAAGATGAAGCATTCATTTAAACTACCTAAAGGCTATTTACTACCAAGGAATATGATAATAGCATTGGATTAATTTCTTTAAACTCATTTTGCTTAGCTTCCTTTGGTTTGCTAGAGATCAGTTATGGCTGGCTTGATAAAGAGGATACTGTTATTGATTATTAGTATGTTTTTAAAATATTCACTGATTTTCTCATAAAACACACAATGCAGGAAGTTTTTAATTTACTAGTTCTAATTTTAAGGATTGCCCTGTGTCCCAAAGGCAGGGCCAACCACTTGTTAGGGAAATTGAAATCCCTGTTTCTCCTTGGACCTCATCGTGTCCCAAAGAGAGACAGATATTCAAGGATCTGAGACATTCTCTGTAAGGGTCTCAGTCATGAAAATTCAAGTTGGGTCTAACTCCCTTTTTTAATGAAGTCAGTGACAAAACTCTGTCATTTCAAAGTGTCAAATTTGTTTGAGGTATTCCTGAAGAGCCATGGGTTTTTAGGGTGGGGGAGGGAAAGACCAAGAAAAATTCAGAGAGACAAACAAAGAGTAGAACTTACTCCTTTTTCAAGGAGGTATATAATGAGGAAGGGGGAGGGGAGGCAAAGCAGGGAGTATCTCTCCCTTTCTGCTAGTAGGGGTACAGACATAACCTTACATACTACCAACTTTCCCTCGCTTCTGTGCTGCTAGTTGTGGGGGCTTTGGTGACACGGATTTTGCTCACTGGCGACTATACTGAAGTTGTCAAATTCATTTCACACAAGTCATCCATTTGTAGATATCTGTGAGTAGACAATGTTGAACTTTGGGCATCAAAACTCTGAAAATTTATTTTCAATGCATGGAATCAGGCTAGTTGACATCATTAGTAAGTTAGGAATGGAGATTTTGAATGTCGATTTAATTAATTCATTGGAAATAAAAAGGCCCAATTGCTACGTCTGAGCCTGCATAAGGAGGAATGGGAAAGCTTCCTATCATATTTGAAATGGATAGCCTGAGGCTGCTGTGCACAATGAGGCTCATCTTACTTTTTTTTTTATTAAAGATCATAGGCTAAATTAATCCCTGGTGTAACTCCACTAACTTCAGCTCAGTGAGGTTACACCAAGGATACATTTAATGCAAGAGATGCAACATACAGCAGCTTACAAAATGCTCCTTTGGGGGATAAACTAACCAGTGCCCTATTACTCCAAGAACTTAAAAAGTTGCCTTACATGCTGTTCTGTGAATATTTTCCATGTGACAACTACTAATGCACGTTAAAGTAGAGCATCACAAATCTCAAGTTACTATCATTTATAAGTGACCTTTAAAGTTTGATATAGCAGGTAATGAGAAAAATGTTAGCAGTGATGTATTTCTGCACACAAGACTGACACAAGCTATATACTTACAGTCAGAAGACTTGTTTTAAATGAAGGAACACAACCGGATAAGAAAGAACTAAGGTAAAGTCTCTATGAGAGAGTACAGTGTGTATGACTTATTCCAAAACAGCAGCCCTCTTAACACGAAAATGCCTTCTAAAATGGAGGGCCCACAGCTGGAGCATTACAAACTTAAATATGCAACACAAAACAACAGACACAGCAGATTCTATATGCAGCTTACATACCAACTGTACCATTCTAACCAAACTATTTTAGGAAATATCCATCTGGTGCAGCCTTTCCTCCTATTGTGTAAGTTGTCCAAAAGTATGCTGGAAATAACTTCTTTAATATATTGCACCATATTTAGTCAAAATTCTAAACTGCCCCTGCTGTCTGGATTCAATAAATTGCCATAGTTCTTCTAACTCCCTTTTCATAGTCATGTAAAAAAATGGATGGAAAATAAAAACTGTCATATGGACTTGGCAGTTAGCCAATGTTCCAGTAAGCTATTAAATATAATCTCCTGCCATGACACTTGTTCTTGCATTCTTTTTTTAACACAGAAGCAGCTTAAAATAATTATAAGTGATGAAATAACAAACAAAATAAACAGCAAAGGAAGCGACTGCCTATTTAAATAAAAAGCACCTGTGAGCGAGACATTTCTAGACATTGTCTTTTCAGCCCTAAAACACTATGCAAGAATTGCTAAAAACAAAATGAAAATTACTTCACGGTTATGGAAAGATCTTGGTCCCCCGTAACAGTGGAAAAATAGATTATGTACAGAAAAATTTGGAGAGCTATGAAATTCATAGTTGTACTGGGGAATCAGTTTCAGGAGAATGCTTGGAGTAGTTTGGGGTAGCCTCTGTTTGTTTTCACATGGATAAACTGCCACATGTCAGTATTTTCTCACGTTCCAACCTTTCTAAAATTGCTGCAGTGGCAGAGAGATTTTACTCCACATTCAATTAAGCTGTTTTGAGTGGCTATTATATTTAAGCTAAGTATTGAAGAGCTACATCTCTCCTGAAAAAGCGTGTGTGCAAGAGAGAGATGCTTCAGGCACCAGTGAACAGAAAGGATGTTTTAAAAAAAAAGAGAGAGGGAGAGAGATTTCAGCTTTGTGGAAGGGGCATGTGAGGACAAAATCTCTGGAGTAAAGAGTAATGCTCATTACATCCCAGTAGCCTAAGACAGTCTTAACTTTTTTAATGTTAAATGTCTTGTCTTTTCAAATATTTAATTTTCCTTGACAGTAGACAATCTAGCTCTAAAGCAGATGATAAAGAACATAAAAAAGGCTTGGTTTTGTTTCCAGACCCACTGGTTCATTTTGTCAACCCGAGGAACACTAGGCATTTTCTGTGAGCAATGATTCAGCATGTCTTTTTTTAAAAATAGTCAGAAATTCTTTGTGATAAGGTATTTCAAATGCAATAAAACCATAGTTGCAGGTCCTGTTTCATTTTAGAGTTCTTAATAACACTCCTCCCCCCTGTTTTGGTGCCAACAATGGAACTTCAAGCTGGTTTCTATACCTTTTTTCCTATCATGTCCCTTCACTTGAGTTGAGAGAAACAATGGAGACTGACCCCTGATAATTTACCTTGTCCATTGCCGGAAGAGAATTTTTAAAGTCTAAGAATATGTCTGTTCTTCAATATTATCTCTAGAGAAGCAGGCAGTATAAAAATGAGTAGAGTTGGAGAACATATGGTGAGAATAGAAAACTCAATCCAATTAGTACAAATTACATGTTCTGTGCTTAGAAAAAACTTGAATATACACTGTCAGGGCATAGAGACAAGTGTCAGTGACATGACTGTCACTGAGTGTCTTAAAGAGACAAAAGACACTTCAAAACAGTAAGGCTATGTCTACACTGCAGGCTTCTTGCACAAGAACTTTTTGCACAAGAGTTCTTGCGCCAAAAGTTCTTGCACAAGAGTGAATCCAGACTGCCATGTGCTTTTGCACAAGAGCGTCCATGGCAGTGTGGATGGTCTCTTGCACAAGAAAACTCTGATAGCCATTTTAGCGATAGTGCCGTCCACACATGCCTTTACGTGCAAGAGCTCTTATAGAAAGAGGAATAACTTTTGCGCAAAAATCCCTCTCTTCTGATGATTTACTGTACTTTTTCTTGCGCAAGAACGTGCTTGTGGTGTGGATGCTCCGCAAGTTTTTGCACAAAAATGTTTGTTTTTGTGCAAAAACTCTGCAGTGTAGTCATAGCCTAAAAAAGTCTCAGCGGGGTAGCTATGTCTTTCTGCAACTTTAAAAATAATGAGTAGTCCTGTGGCACAATAAACAGTTTAGGCCAGATTATTAGGACTCACATTTTTATTTGCTCTTCTATAGGAAAGTATTGATTTGAAAGACGTTGAACAGGAACCACCATGTTGAGAATGCCACTTATTCAAGTTTGACAGTGTAGAAGCTTGGCCACAGTGGTCGGAGCACACTGATAGGTGGAATATTCCTGTAAGATGTCTCAGGCTCTCAACCAAGAGAGCTCAGGTGCATGTGGACATATGCAGTATGTATTTGTATGGTAACTTCCACCAGATGATTCACTAAGTCAGATTGGTGCTGACCTAAAGGAAGTACTTGAGGTGGAGAGGGGATGTACTGCTTTTATGTGCATGAATGAAGTTAGCCTCAGGTGTCTAGCTCACAAAAGACCACAATGACCAGCTAGGGAGCTTGTTTAAAGTTTTCAGGGGGGCATTACACCCCTCAGAGGTCATTGGAACACAGCTGCACTCTGGGCATCAGCCTGACATGCCTCCCTCTGCCAGAAGAATCCTCAGCTGTCAGCTATGGTAGCTTTATAACCCTTTGCACTGCTAGAAAAGAAAAAATTCTGTTGGGAGCCAGGATCTGGGCCGTGCGGTGTAGGGGGCATGCTATTTCTGTTACACATTTTAGTCATCTTAATCCACATGTCAAGCCTGGAGACCATGTTTAGTAATACCTGTCTTCTTAGAAGACACACAATTCTGCTAATGGGTTAGACTTTGTCTGACAGTTGAAGAATTATAACCATTACACTCCATGCATACATCTATTTGAACTATTGTGCTTTAATATGCTGTGAAAAGCATTATGTGTCTCTTTGGCTTTATTTACTTCAATAGAACATGCAAGTTAGTTTTGAAATCACCCACATTCTTCTGCAAACTTGATATATCAAATGATTTTTCTCTGTTAGTGTTTGTGTGGATTTCTGAGTGTATTGGAGGCATTTGGGGTAAAATTCTCTCCTGTGCCAGAGCTCTGCTCATCACATTGTGGTAAGGACATTATCCAGGCCGGTTGTGATGAACTCCCTGATTCTCTGGGCTGTGCTGGCCACAACAATGCTTAGAATGACTCCTGGACAGCTCTAAGTTCTGTCATCAGGTTCCCTAAGGATGGATTGCCCCAGGTGGAACTTGCCCATGTCCCCAGTCTGATCCTGATATTCCTGCCTCAACATACCTCCCCTACTATTACTACAGGGAAGGGGGCAGTGGAATTCAACTCAGATGTGCCAGCCATGAATTGTTCTACAGCGGGAGACTTCTCTGCTAATCGTTTGCAGCTGGAGGACAGCCTCTTGGTGCCTCCTGAGTGACACATAGGACTCATGACCCAGTTTGAGAGTTTGGCCCAAGATTCACTTACACATATTCATGCATACTTCAGAATTGGAGGCATGGTTTAAACAAAGTCAGGACCTATCTGTTTTCCTGTCTCTAGAACTGAACATAAATGCTTTTGTAAGGCATGGCAATATCACGATAAGCCCCATCCCAGCAACATTGCTCTGTCTTTTTTTATTTCTGTCCGATGAATATGATTCAGTTTTTGGATACATTAAGTTAAATAAAAGGTTCCTATTTCATCTAAAAAACCTATGGGAATTTACCTAAGAGGGGGCTGAGTAAAAATGAGTTAGACCTGAGGGTTCAGACTATTCCGCTGAAAGGGAAGGATAAGACAAGCCTATGACAAACCTCTGTGCACTACCAACAACGCAGTGTGATTAGATTAATTTACCAAGGGTGTAATTCTATAGACAGCTTGCATCCATCAGCAGTAATCCAATCCAAACCAAATAGTCTCGGACCTCAGAATTCTGGATACATTCACTATTTTCCAGTGAGCTATAAAGCATCTGAAACATTTTTATTTTAATGACATTTTACAATAAGAGAGATTCCCTTTGGGCCAAATACCAAATCTCTCAGTCTTAGGAGTAATTTTTCTGACAAGAAATATATCACTGAAAATAAGGATTCGTAATCAAAATGCTGACACAACTTTGTAGCATCACAATCATGAAACTTCAGTGATGGTAATACTGAACAGAAACACGTTATTGAGACAAAGTTTTTATGGCTCAAAAGTAAAGTCCATTTTCTTCGTGAAATCCACTAAATTTGGAATCTATCATTTGAAGTAGGGTTCTGCTGACTTTTGAGAATGGACATGAAATGGTTTGAATGATCAGAGCTGGCAATAAGCATCAGACACAGTTGGATGGAATGGGACAGATCTTTTGGTCCTGTTGTAGCTACTTTAGTCATGCAAAAGGTATGAAATACTGACTCAGCTAACTACCTGAGGATTCTCCATCCCTAGGTGAGTCAGAGCTGGTGGTTAGCTATTCATCACCCTTTCTTAGATCTTGCCATGGCCAGTGGAAACCTGTGCTCTGCTGATCCCATAAAAACATAAGAATGGCCATACTGGGTCAGACCAAAGGTCCATCTAGCCCAGGATCCTGTCCGCCGACTGTGACTAATGCTAGGTGCCCCAAGAGGGAATGAACAGAACTGGTAATCATCAATTGATCCCAACCCTGTCACCCATTCCCAGCCTCTGACAAACTGAGGGACCCCATTCCTACCCATTCCCTGCTGTTGGAACATCCCTTTGGGTCAAAGTCAACTGGGTTTAATTTCAAACATTCCTGAGGTTGTTCTAATTAGTTTTAGGTAAAAAAATCAACCAATAACTGGACCCAGGATTGGGAAGCCAGACATGTAGCCTGCAGCCAGCCACTTGTCGTCTTCACCTTCACTCTAGTCCTGAGCTGAACACCATCTGGCTGGACCCCTGTCTTTCGTAATAAAACTGTTTTTTCTTTAATGTAATGACGTCCTTTGAATCCATGGCCTTTCTTGGTAAATTGCTCTCTTTTTCATAGATAGTCAATTCTGAGGATAATACCTTTATCTTCTTATTCACTAATGGATAAGATTACTTGCTGTGAGACTTTATTAAGCTTTGTGTTGGATGATTTTCACCATGGGAAGCTCTATTAGATTGCGTGGGGGAACTAGAGATTGAGAAAAAAATTGAGACTCTATATTATCTAAATTGAGCTTATGCTCCTCTCCAAGAAGTTCTAGTAACAAAGCACATTTTTTCATTTTCTAAAATGTCTTATTAATCCATTGGAAAATGCTGGATTTTGTATACAAAAACTTTTGGGTTGCACTTTCCCAGTCTGACACCATTGGACAAATCTACAAGGGACTTTTCACTAATTATAGAATGCAACTTTGGAAAGTAACAGCTGCTGCAATGCTCGAAGAAAGGGAATGATCATAGAAGTAACAAAAGGAGAGCCAGGTAATTAACTTTAAATAATGTGTTGCCAGTGACTTCTGTGGGGACAGGATTTCACCCTGGATTTTTGTAGGCTTGTTTTTGTGATCAGACCCTTTCAGGTCTCATGCTAAACAATCAGTTTCATATCCACCATCACTTTGGGATCAATATTCGCTGTAAAACTGAGCAAGTGGGTAGTATCTGTGGTTTGCCTGGAGCTGGCAAGGCACATCCTCTCCCTCCAGCCACCAGCCCCAACTGAGCTCAGCTGCTCCTTTTTTATAGCAGAGCAGCTTGAGCATGCCCAGTAAGGCTTTGTGGGTGGGCCTTCTCAGCCTTCAGGGCTGGTTTAACCTCCTCTTTCTCAGTGTGGGGCAGGAATGCCCCATCACAATTCTCCAGTTTATTTTATTTTTGAGAAGGGAGAGGTAGGGTTGGATCTCTGGTTCTGATCTGGCTCACAACAGAGATGGGTCCTTCTGTGAGATTCAGATCCATGTCTGGATTCCAGTCACCCTGAGCCTAAACTTCAAGGATATGCAGGTGAAAGCTTTTGATTGAGATCCATTTCTATTTACTATACAGTTTTCTAACGGAGGGCGATAGTCCCTTTGCAGGTATCAGAACGCCTATGGTTCTATGGTAGTTTCACAGGTGTCTTTGGTCAGTTCCTTTCTTCACACTTAAACAGACACGGTAATATAAGGACATTTCTAACTTTACTAATCTGTGCAAAGCTTCCCTTGCTGCCTCTTCAATGTCAGTGCTACTGCTATTCAGACAGTATTATTTCAGATTTCTCTGTGTGAGGCTGTGAAGGCAGAGATGAGGAACAGAATCTGAACAAAATAACTTTTTTTTACTTCTCTCAATTAATTCATAAGAAAACCAAGTGGGGTAAAAATGGCAAATGAGAACATTGAGGAAAAAATTGATCTGTCAAGTTATGCTTCTCATAATGCTAACATGCATGATTTTAAAGTACTGTCTATGGGAAGTGAAAAATTAGTTGGCTATGGGAGCAGGTTTTTAGCTTTAAAAGTAAAACAAAATTTATTGAAAACTTGGGGTACTTTAAAATGTAAGACAGAAATAACTTTTAATGCTCATTTTAATGTGTATTTAACACTAGAAGATTTATCTAGTGTTGTTTGCATCCATAACTGATAGGAGGGGTTCATATCCCTGGCTGTAGTCAGACAAATAATAGACAGACACAAAAACAGACACATTCTCTCAAAAATATAATAGATTGCTGTCCATTTCTCCACCCCTACCCACTGCTGTCCCAATGGTATTATAGATGTCCCGGACACCATCTCTGGCCTCTTGCTGCCTCCTGTGGTCATTATACAGTATAACTGTACCTGCTGGCAGAACGTTCCCTTTCTGTTTTATGAGAAACAATTGCATTCCAGGCACACACCATTTTCCTGGCACAACCAAACCATTACCTTGCTTTAAGTTACGATAAAAAGAAGGTGTAAACCAAATTTGGTGGTCTGAGCTCTTAACTGTTTAGGAGGAGTTCTTTAGTAAACAGACAGACAGACAGGCTATGTCTAGACTGCAAAGAAAAGTCAGAAAAAGATACGCATATTGCAAATCTCAATTTGCATATCTTTTTCTGCTTTTTCTTTCTTTTTTTTTTGGAAGAAGCTTTTCTGAAATTTGGTCCGTCTACACAGAGCCAAATATCGGAAAAACCTCCTCTTTTAGAACATCTTTTCTTCCTCATATAATGAGGAATACAGGGATACGAAAAGAACGCGTCCACTTTTTCAGAAACTGTTCCGAAAAAGCAGATGCGTTCCTTGGACGCGGCACAGCTTTTCTGGGATACAAACTCTCTCAAATAGGGTATGTCTACACTACAAAGTTAATTCGAACTAACAGCCGTTAGTTCGAATTAACTTTCATAGGTGCTACACATGCAAACTGCTATTTTGAATTTAATTTGAAATAGCGGAGCGCTTAATTCGAACTAGGTAAACCTCATTCTACGGGGAGTAATGCCTAGTTCGAATTAAGGGCTGTGTAGCCACTTAATTCGAACTAGTTGGAGGCTAGCCCTTCCCAGGTTGCCCTGGTGGCCACTCTGGGCCAAACCAGGGAAACTCTTCTGCCCCCCTCCCGGCCCCGGAGCCCTTAAAGGGCCATGGTCTGGCTACAGTGCTTGTGCCAGTTGCAAGCCTGCCAGCACCCAGCCAGCAGACCCTACACCTGGCACGGCATGAGCCAGCCACCCGCTGCCACTCAGCCCTCTGACTCTTCCCAGGAACAGGCTGGTGGCTTCCAGGAGCCTGCCTGAAGCTGCAAAAGGCGGGCACCCACCTGGTCTAGTGTGGAGATCGTGGACCTCATTAAGGTTTGTGGGGAGGCCTCCAATGTCCACGATCTCTGCACTAAGCACAGGAATGCAGCTGTCTATAGCCGCATGGCTGCCAGCCTGGCCACCAGAGGCCACATGCGGACCCAGGAG
The DNA here is from genome assembly GCF_052426305.1 of Pelodiscus sinensis. Lineage (NCBI taxonomy): Eukaryota > Metazoa > Chordata > Testudines > Trionychidae > Pelodiscus > Pelodiscus sinensis. Next base: position 54,367,498 of record NC_143059.1, read on the forward strand.
CAGGTCCGCTGCAAGATTAAAGACCTGCGGCAGGCCTGCTCCAGGGCCTCCCAGCCAGGGGCCGACCCAGAGGCATTTCCTCATTATGAGGGCCTGGACCGCATCCTGGGGGCTCACACAGTCCATGCCCCCTGGATGGTGATCAACCCAGGGGCAGACGGACCCGTCCCTGACACAGAGCAGCAGGAAGAGGATGCTGAGAGCCAGGAGCCTGCAAGGAGCCTGCCCAGAACCCAGGACCCCCGAGGCACCCCACAGAGCACATCGGCTGTGATGTCCAAGGGCGGGAAGGGCTCCACATGTGAGTGCTATCATGCTCCCCTTATGTGTATGGGTGGTGGGGGGATAGGGAGCCCAGGGACTATGCGCCTGGGACTTGCCCACCATGGAGCAGCAGCTGGGTGTCATGCAGGGACCCTGGCCCGTTCCCTACATGCCGACATCACCTTGCAGAGGGGGCCTGGGTTCACCCACTGTGTTTCCAGGAAGAACTGACCACTCCTCTTGTTTCACCACAGCTGCAGCACCTGGGACTGCAGGGTACACCACCCTGCCAGCAACTACCACCAGCACCTGGGCCAGCAGGTGCACCAGGAACCTGGAGGACTACCAGCGGTGGCACCTGCGGCTACTGGAGCACCAGCTCCACACCCAGGACCACTGGGTTTGGGAGGACCTGCGGCTGTGGCAGCAGAACTTTGAGGCACTGGAGGAGCAGGGCCGTGTCCTCCGCGGCCACCTCCAGACCTTGGTGGGCAGGTTCCTGCCTCCTCCTGCTCCAGCCCCTGTGGCCACCCCAACTCTCGCTCCTCCTCCCAACCTTGCTTCCCCTCCCGCTTCCTCCACAGCCCCACCCTCCACACCCACTCCCCCCGATGCCCCTGCACCCGCAGTGCTGCGAAACAGGAGAGCCAGCAGGATCCCCAACCTTGAGTTTTCCCTTCCCTTCTTCCCCTTCCTCCTTCCTCTTCCCAGGTTTCCCTCTCCCCTCTCCCACCCTCATTCCTCCCTCCCCCCACCCCAGTTATGTACAATAAAGAGAGGTTTTTTTTGGCAAAACAGGTGTTTTTATTTTACATTAGGAAGGGGGTTTAGGGAGGGGAAAGGAGAAGGAGGGGAGGGTGGAAGAAGGCCCCAGTGGGGCATGCAGGGATAGTTCAGTCTTCCTCCACCTGGAAGCTCTCCTGCAGGGCTTCCTGGATCTGGACGGCCCTCCACTGGGCCTCCCAGACGGTGGTGGTGCGTGGCTGCACATACTGGCCAGCCATGCACTCAGCCTCAGCCATCCAGGCTGGCAGGAAAGCCTCCCCCTTCTGCTCACATAAATTGTGCAGTACACAAGATGCCACCATCACAGGAGGGATATCGTGCTCAGCAAGGTCGTGGCAGGTGCGGATGCATCTTAATTGGGCTTTCAGGTGTCCAAAGGCCCCCTCGACCATGATGCAGGCCCTGGTGAGCCTGGAATTGATGGCCTGCTGGAAGGGGTTGAGGTGCCCCGTGTACGGCATCATCAACCAGGGCTGTAGGGGGTAGGCCGCATCCCCAACCAGGCACACAGGCATGTCCACGTCCCCAACCCTGATGTGGCAGTCGGGGAAGAAGGTCCTGGCCTGCAGTTTCTGGCACATGGAGGAGTTGTGGAACACCCTGGCATCGTGTGCCTTGCCGGACCAGCCCACATTTATGTCTGTGAACTGGTTCCGGTGGTCAGACATGGCCTGCAGGAGGATGGAGAAGTATCTCTTGTGGTTGATATAAAGGGAGGCCTGGTATTCCGGGGCACAGATGGGGATGTGCATCCCATCGATGGCCCCCCCGCAGTTGGGGAAGCCGAGGGCTCTGAACCCCTGGATAACCGCATCCGGGTCGGTGAGGTGGACCACCCTGCGGCGCAGCACCCAGTTCATGGCCTTGACCATCTGCACAGAGACACACCAAACCACAAATTACTGGGATGCCCGGGAGGCTGGGAGTGGCTCGTTCCCTGGCACTGCCCCGTGCCCCACTCCCGGAAGCAACCCCCACTGCGATCCTGGCCACTGTGGACAGCATGTAGTACGTCCGGGACAGACCAAACCCTCCCATGCGGGGCACATTTCTGCTAAAAAATATTTTATTCCTGGTATGGGGGTATTTTCTGTATAATCCCATGGCAAAACACTGTAAAGAACAATGATTTTTCTTGCCTTAATTCTGTCACAAAGGCAGTCAAGCATTGCTGTGGGGGAAGGGACAGCAAAAAAGGAAGAATGCAAACTACAAGATGTGGGATATGTTTGGTTGTTTTAAGGCCTGATTCTGCAGGCCTACATAACAAGCTCACTCCCCCTTGCCCAGCTCCAGCTATATCCCCAATAGGGCCTACAATATGAGGGGGCTTAAGGTTATAGCCTTATTAGCCTAATGCTAATCCGGCCCTGAAAATTATCAATATATTTTTGGAAGGTATTGGGACAAATTTTCAGAACCTGAAGGAAATAACCAGTGGGACAGCCAGTTTAGACAGGATTCTGATTAATAGGCAGAAATTGGTTAACATCTGAACGTTGAAGGTAACGAGTAAAAATGATCATGACGATTGATTTGATGATTCTAAGGAAGAGAAGGAGTGAGAACAGTGGAATAAGGATAATGGATTTCTAAAAAGCAATATTAACAAACTCAGAGGTAGGTAAATCCCATGGGAAGGAAATATAATCACTAAAAAGAGTTCAGAAGACCTGGAATTTTTCAAACAGCCATTATTAAAGCAAACTATTCGGATGTGAATGAAAGATAGAGGAATGGTAATTGGTCACTAGGATTCCATCAGGAGTATATTTTGACAGTTTCACATGACAGTCTCATAAGCAAAATAGGAAAATAGAGTCTAGGTGAAATAACTATAAGCTAGGTACAAAAATAGTTGAAAGAGCATACTGAAAGTGTGGTTATCAACAATGTATCTAGTGGGTTCTGCAGAGGTCTGTTCTGAATCTGATACTCTTCAGTATTTTTATTAGTGACCTGGACAATGGAATGGAGAGGATGCTTATAAAATTTGTAGATGACACTACGCTGGAAGGGGTTGCTAACCCTTTGGAGCAGATGATTGCAATTCAAAATGGCCATGACAAATTGGAAAATAAGATAAAATTCAATAAAGACAAGAACAAAGTACTACACTTAAGAAAAAGCAATCACATGCACAGCTATTCAAAGGGGAAGTATTGCTGAAAAAAAGCATCCAGGGGCTCTAGTGAATCACAAATTGAACAGGAGTTACAATGTGATGCAGTAGTGAAAAAGGCTAGTATTATTTTAGGTTATGTTAACACAAATGTCATGTGCAAGACATGGGAGGCACTGGTTAGACCTCTTCTGAAGTATTTTGTCCAGTTCAAAGCATCATATTTTAGGAAAGAATTGGACAAATCAGAGAGAGTCTAAAGAAGAACAATTAAAATGATAAAAAGTTTAGGAAATCTGACCTAGACGGAAAAGTCTACCTAGCACTTATTTGGAAATAAATTGCTATTCTGAAATGTCCTTTATTCCTTGTGGAATAAGGTTTACAGGGATGTCAAAATAGTGAGCCTGTTATATTCTGAAATAACAGGCACTCTCAAAAGACATAGAATAGGTATCTCGGGAAACTTCTGCTATCCTGAAATAGTGCTGCAGTGTAGATGTAGCCAAAGAGTTTCATTGACATGAACAGGCTTTTAAGCTGACTCCTACTGGGTTTTTAATCAAGGTAGGAATAAATATCTATCTCATTTGCCTTTCATTTTTATATCACTTACATAAGGGAAAATATTTGTGTATACCCTACATGAAATTAGAGCATAAATGGATCTTAAGTCATTTTTAACAGAATTCCAAAAGTTAAATAACTCCTAAAAACAATACAATAAATTTTTTCTCCTTGGATTTATTTCTTTATTTAGTGATCTGTTTTCTGTGCAGTGTCTTATGTATCATATGCATACATCATTATAATTATGAAATTGCTATAATTACACTCCCTCAGTAAGGGTAAACTATCGGCCTTATTGTTTTCAGAATTCAAATTCCTTTATAGCAATAAGGTACTTTAAGGAGTGCACTTTACAAAATTGCAATTCCAGTGCTACACACTCAGGGTATGTCTACACTACAGCGCTAGTTCGAACTAACTTAGTTCGAATTAGTTAATTCGAACTAAGCTAGTTCGAACTAACGCATCTAGAACTAAAAACTAGTTCGAACTAGCGTTTTGCTAGTTCGAACTAGCAAGTCCACATTGAGTGGACTCTGAACAGGGCTTAAGGATGGCCGGAAGCAGTGCCGGCAGGGCATAAAAGGAGGACTTAGAGCATGGAGATGCTGTCTCAGGCTAGCCGAGGGCTGCGCTTAAAGGGTCCCGACCCCCACCCCGGACAGACAGTTCTCAGGGGTGCCCCGCTTGCAAAGAAGTTTTGGCTTGGAGTGCCCTGAGTGCTCACACTGGGCACATCACACCACTCGGCCATCAGCCCGGCTGCACTTGCCGCAGGCTGCCATCTGGGGAGAGGGAGTAATTGGGGGGCTGCAGGAGAGCTTCCACCCCCAGAAGCCCACAGAGCCAGCCCAGTCCTCCCCATCGGGGGCTCGTACCCCATTCCTCCCTCACCTCCTTCCACTTACCCTTCCTTAGCCCCCCTTCTTATTGATGTACAAAATAAAGATAACATTTCTTCCAACATTGACTCTGTTTTTATTGAAAAAAAACTGGGGGAGACTGGGAAAAGGAGGTGGGAGAGGGGAAGAGAAAGGCTGGGAGAGGGGAGGGCAACTAACATGATGAGGGGTTGGGAACAGGTCCCAGATGAAGAAAGGCTACAGAGATTGGGACTGTTCAGCTTAGAAAAGAGGAGACGGAGGGGGGACAGGATAGAGGTCTCTAAAAGCAGGGGTTGGGTGGAGAGGGTGCATTCAGAAAAGTTCTTCCTGAGTTCCCATAAAGAAGGACTAGAGGACACCAAAGGAAAGGAATGGGTAGCAGGCTTGAAACTAGTAAGAGAAAGTTGTTCTTCTTGACAAAGCAAATAGTTAACCTGTGGAACTCCTTGCTGCAGGAGGCTGTGAAGGCTAGAACTAGAACAGAGTTTAAAGGGAAGTGAGATAAAGTGATGGTGGTTGGGTCCATGGAGTCCTATTAGCCAGAGGGTAGGAGTGGTGTCCCTGCCCAAAGTTTGTGGAAGGCTGGAGAGGGATGGCACGAGACAAATGGCTTGGTCATTGTCTTCGGTCCATCCCCTCCAGGGTCCCTAGGGTTGGCCGCTGTTGGCAGACAGGCTACTGGGCTAGATGGACCTTTGGTCTGACCCAGGACGGCCATTGTAAGCTCAGGGCTCAGTGTCGGGGGTCTCAGTGGACCCCCTTGATTTTCATGCACACCTGGTCCTGGGTGGCTAGGCTGGCAGCTCTCCTGCCCTAGACGGCCACTTTCCTGTGCCTAGTGCGGAGATCGTGGACGAGGTCCACGATGTCCGCACTAGCCCAGGAAGGTGCCCGCCTCTTGTGGTCCAGGGCAAGCTCCCGGGAGCCGCCAGCCTGGTCCCGGCAAGAGGGGGTGGGCTGGGGGGCATCGGGTGGGTGGCTCTGTGCCGTGCCAGGTGCAGGGTCTGCTAGCTGGGTGCTGGCAGGCTTGCACCTGGCACGGGCACCGTAGCCAGCCCGTGCCCCTTTAAGGGGTCCGGGGCCGGGAGGGGGGCATAGAGTTTCCCTGGTGTTGGCCAGAGTGGCCACCAGGGAAACCTGGGGAGGGCTAGCCTCCCACTAGTTCGAACTAAAGGGCTACACAGCCCTTAGTTCGAACTAGCTAGTTCGAACTAGGCGTTAGTCCTCGTAAAATGAGGTTTACCTAGTTCGAACTAAGCGCTCCGCTAGTTCGATTCAAATTCGAACTAGCGGAGCACTAGTGTAGCACCTATTAAAGTTAGTTCGAACTAACGTCCGTTAGTTCGAACTAACTTTGTAGTGTAGACATACCCTCATTGACCATTAGGGAGTGGGGATGGTGTTGAAAGGTAGAAGGACATACATTTACAGTCACCTCATAGATGATACCCCAATAACTGATTGGCCAGTTTGACACTTTCATGAAAAAGGGGTGACAGGCAATCAGGATAAACACCTTCTGTTGCTGAGTTTTCACCAAAATGAAAAGATGTTATTTAACTTACCTCACAGGGTAGAGTAAGTCAATTACTGACTGGATGTAAAAGGGAATGTGGAGGAGACAGTACAAGAGGCCTTTGCCTTATTATTGTGCTCTTTTGACAGGACCAGACACAGTTCCTGGCCTTGTACTTAGGGAAGACTCCTGCAGATTTCTAGGGGCTGGTTTCTGGTCTGACTTCTATCTTCCCCCAGCTCCATACCAGAAAGCAGAGCCACAATTTAAATATTAGATGCCATGCTACATTTAAATATGAGATGCTCATAAGTAAAGAGAGTAATTCCTTCTATAATTCCTTTCTGAGGGGGTCTTAAAATTTGGGCTGGAGAACCATTCTTCTATTAAGGACATGTATCTTCATGGATTGTTTTTTTTTTCAGACCTAACTGCTGCACTTTGTTTTTACAAGTTCTTTTTCTTCTCAGTACCTGTGCTCAGTATCTGGGATATAGATGAGAGCAAAGTATCTTTATATGAATCTGCATGAAACATGGAATATATTCGTTTAAATTGATGTTGGGTAAAAATTAGTGTTTTAAACTGATTTCACTGAGATTGGGGTGTATTCTGACCCCAAAACTTCAAAGTGCAATGCAAGGCATGGAAAGCCATGCAAAACCAAACCAGAATAATTTGCCAAGCTCCCCTGCAAATTGAAAGCATCAGATTTACCACATCTGCTTCCCAGACTCCTTAATATCTGCTCTCTCTTCAGAGAAGAAAAGAGAGATGTATGGCAGCCCCTGAAAGTGGCGTAAAGGCTTTTTTTAAACTCCTAACCAGTCCCTTCTTTGCTAGATTCTTTGCCAGCTTGAAGGATTTTTATCAATCAATTTTCTCCTATCTCCTTCTTAATTGAAAGTCTTCAGCTAGGTCCTGTCAAAATCTTTCCATTTCCACAAGAAAATAAGCTCTTAATCTTCTGTTATAATTCAGATCTTTTAGGCTTCCACTCTTGATTGCCTTTGCTGTATCCCTCTGATGCATCCTTCTTGAAGAAGTTTAGCCACAAACAATACTATACTGTGCTTTAAAGCGTGACCAGTATGCCTTGTACTGTAGTATATGATATTAATATCACTGATTTCTCTTTTATTTTATTTCAGTGATGCATATCACTGGCCAATTCACTCATTTAATACAGGTGTGTGTTAAGTAGAGATTTTAGAGACTGTAATTTACTACTTGTTTTTAAGATATTGTGAGCTTTTGTCTCTCTCTCACTTTCTGCTTCTTCATCTCAACAGGTGTTTGTACTTTCTCCGTCTACGTTCAGTTACACATGCTATCTCCCATAGCTGATATGTGACCGTTCCACAACTGCTTGTGGCTGACTGCAAAATCTACTGCTCGTTTCTACATTCGGTTTCATTGTGAAAGATGGAAACTGACAAGAGGTAGAGATTAGAATGTGTTGTCAAATACAAGCTGTTTAGCAGCTCAGGAATCATGGAGTCTCTGCATGTTTTCTCCTACGTAATTCCATCACCAGTGCATCTGTTTTGGATTGTTAGTAAACTTAAATATAATGGGTCTAACTTCCAGCGTATACAACAGTATGATTTGCGTTTATAATTTTAAAAACAAACATAATTGGAAACATTAATTTTAGTGCTATAACATAAGCCGGGGGTGCAGGATTACCATGATGGTGTAGAGAAGATGTTAGTCATTTTAAATCTTTTTGCTCAACTAAAAGAGATAGCTTAGGTGAAAGTGAATTAAGAACTGGGTTCGTTTACAGTTTTAGACTTGTTCAATCTTGTGTATTGGCTTAAGACTACAAAGGTTGGATCCAGGTACACCTATGAACTTCCAAAAATCCAGAGGGAATGGAACATGTCTATACTGGTGATTTGATTAGGACCACTTCCATTTTGGGGGTCCGATTTCTCAACCTGTTTTCCAGTTGTGCATGCCCACATTTTTGTACATACATATATGTTCCTGGAACCTTTAACATCAATGGTGGAAAATGCAGTGATAGATTTTTTTTATTGTGCAGGAGAACCCAAAGGGCAAGTCATCTAATCTGTATGTGTCTCATTTTTTTCTCTTTAAAACAGGGATACAGTAATTATATTTGTCCAATTTGATAGTAAGTCTCACATTTACATGTGACTGATAAGTCCCCAAATTTTCCTCTGGTAAAATTTTACACTTCATTAGAAGGGAGGAAGAGAGTCATATTTACTGTGCCTCAGTATGGTTTCATCGAATGTGTCTTTTTTTCTGCTGTCCTAAATATCATAGTTATGATGGCATATAAGTGTTTATATTCATAGGATCTCACCTACTGTAAAGAGGAACAGGTTTTATATAATTTACATCATGTTACAGGTTTAGTGTCTGGAAGTTAACTGAATCTGTTCCCACTGACCTTTTCTATGCTTAGTTGCCATGTAACAATGGAAGTCAAGATGTAACATACACATGCCAGCCATAGCATAGCTGCACTGATAATCAATCCAGATGGTCCTCAGGACAAAATTTAGGCTGCCCCAGCCTGATGCTCCAGAGCTGCTGCCAGCTGTGGTACCAGTCTGGGACAGAGAGAGATGTGGTAAGATTTAAGGAGGGGGACAGGAAATGTAACCCCGCCCATGATAAGCAGACGTCCTGCTAGCCAAATCAACCCAGACCATGGATGTTGCTGGACTAGAGAGAGTGTCAGACTACAAAGGTTCCACCTGTACTTTGACAAAGTCAGTATTATATCTGTGTGTGAACGTCTCACTTTTTTTCTTCTAGTTATGAGTTTTGAACATAAAATAAATCAACTATATACTAATTATTACAAAATTCAGTGTTAATTTAAATACTCTAATTCTACATCTGCATTTTATTCAGCTGCTTATTCTAAATGTATCAGCCTCAGGATACTCTGTAGTTGAGGTAATGCTTCAGTACTTAGCAAACTGTGTAGGGATAGATGACCATTAGACCAATCAGAAATATATTTCAAAGAGCATTTTAAATATGGGCTGATGCACTTCCAAGGTACTTCATGTTATATAGATATGCAAGGAAGATTCTTCTGCACTGCATAGTAGAAGGTAATTAAAATGTCATGTCAAAACCAGGGTTCACTCTATGGCAGAAGTTCTCATTACTCACTGCACAGATCACACTTAGTATAGAGATTGACTAAAGTGCCATTGACTTTCCCATTGACAGTCACACAGATTTCCCCTCCATTTTGTGGCAACTACAGCAATTGATTACAGGGGGAAAATAGCATTAGAAAGAAATATTTGTTGTAGTTTTAGCTGATTTTAATGTGGTTTTATCAGTTCAAATCAGAAGGGATGACTGCAATGTGGCAATCCAGATTCCTAAGAACTACCATGGATCCACACACATATGATTTGAGATAATCATAGAATCATAGAACATTAGAACTGGAAGGGACCTCGAGAGGTCATTGAGTTCCCTGCCCTCATGGTAGGACCCAGTACCATCTAGACCATCCCTGACAGATGTCTGTTTAACCTGCTCTTAAATATCTCTTAAATAATATAAGAACCTTTGGCCTAAACCATTTTCTGTCTTTTTAGAATTGTGTGCAGGAGGAAGGAAAATTGTTATTTGTAACCTCTGATGATAGTACAGGAAGCAATGGGCTCAAATTACAGCAAGGGAGGTTAGGTTGGACATTAAAAAAATTTCCTGTCAGGATGGTTAGCTACTGGACTAAATTGCCTAGGAAAATTGTGGAATCTCCATCACTGCAGATTTGTAAGGACAGATTAGATAGACACCTGTCAGGGATGGTCCAGATAATATTTAGTCCTGCCATGAGTGCAGGGAACTGGACTGGATGACTATTTGAGGTCTCTTCCTGTTTTATGAGTTTGTAAACTGATGTCACTCTTTGAATTCTTCATCTTCAAATAGGGAGTGCCAGAGCAGATAGTTCCATAGTGAATTTTGCCTGATATTTTGCTCTTCTCTCATAATCTTCAAGTTTGCCAGCCAGGTATGAGGGGAGAGGGAGAAAATGTATTCGAGTGGAAACTGGATTTGTTAGATACTGAGCTAATCATAGAATCATAGAATACTAGGACTAGAAGGGACCTCGAGAGGTCATCAAGTCCAGCCCCCTTCCCTTATGGCAGGACCAAATACTGTCTAGACCAGTGGTCCCCAACGTGGTGCCCGTAGGCGCCATGGCGCCCACTGGGGCATTTATGTGCGCCTACTGAATCATCTGGGCTGGCCCAGCACATGGCACATGTGCGGAGCCGTCCCTGGGTGCAGGGCACGTGGGTGGCCCCTGCCCCAGGAGCGCAGCACATGTGCGGTGCCGGCCCCGGGCGCATGGGCGACCCCTGCCCCGGTTGCACGGCATATGTGCGGTGCCGGCCCCAAGCGCATGGCGCGTGAGCGGCCCCGCCCCCGGCAGCCCCTAAAGGTTGGGGACCACTGGTCTAGATCTTCCCTGATAGACATTTATCTTACCTACTCTTAAATATCTCCAGAGATGGAGATTCCATAACTTTCCTGGGCAATTTATTCCAGTGTTTGACCACCCTGACAGTTAGGAACTTTTTCCTAATTTCCAACCTAAACCTCCCTTGCTGCAGTTTAAGCCCATTGCTTCTTGTTCTATCCCCAGAGGCCAAGATGAACAAGTTTTCTCCCTCCTCCTTATAACACCCTTTTAGATACCTGAAAATGGCTATCATGTCCCCTCTCAATCTTCTCTTTTCTGAACTAAAACTCAATTCTTTCAGCCTTTCTTCATAGGTCATGTTCTCTAGACCTTTAATCATTCTTGTTGCTCTTCTCTGAACCTCTCCAGTTTCTCCACATCTTTCTTGAAATGCGGTGCCCAGAACTGGACACAATACTTCAATTGAGGCCTAACTAGTGCAGAGTCGAGTGGAAGAATGACTTCCCGTGTCTTGCTCACAACACACGTGTTAATGCATCCCAGAATCATGTTTGCTTTTTTTGCAACAGCATCACACTGCTGACTCATATTCAGCTTGTGGTCCACTATAACCCCTAGATCCCTTTCTGCTGTACTCCTTCCTAGACAGTTGCTTCCCATTCTGTATGTATGAAACTGATTGTTCTTTTCTAAGTGGAGCACTTTGCATTTGTCCTTATTAAACTTCATCCCGTTTACCTCAGACCATTTCTCCAATTTGTCCAGGTCATTTTGAATTATGACCCTATCCTTCAGATTAGTCACAATCCCTCCCAGCTTGGTATCATCTGCAAACTTAATAAGCGTACTTTCTATGCCAATATCTAAATCGTTGATGAAGATATTAAACAGAGCCGGTCCCAAAACAGACCCCTGCGGAACCCCACTTGTTATACCTTTCCGGCTGGATTGTGAACCATTAATAACTACTCTCTGGGTACGGTTATCCAGCCAGTTATGCACCCACCTTATTATAGCCCCATCTAAGTTGTATTTGCCTAGTTTATTGATAAGAATATCACGCGAGACCGTATCAAATGTCTTACTAAAGTCTAGGTATACCACATCCATGACTGCTCCCTTATCCACAAGACTCGTTATCCTATCAAAGAAAGCTATCAGATTGGTTTGACATGATTTGTTCTTTACAAATCTATGTTGGCTGTTCCCTATCACCTTGCCACCTTCCAAGTGTTTACAGATGATTTCCTTAATTACTTGCTCCATTATCTTCCCTGGCACAGAAGTTAAACTAACTGGTCTATAGTTTCCTGGGTTGTTCTTATTTCCCTTTTTATAAATGGGCACTATATTTGCCCTTTGCCAGTCTTCTGGAATCTTTCCTGTCTCCCATGATTTTCCAAAGTTGATAGCTAGAGGCTCAGATACCTCCTCTATCAGCTCCTTGAGTATTCTAGGATGAATTTCATCTGGCCCTGGTGACTTAAAGGCATCTAATTTTTCTAGGTGATTTTTAACTTGTTCTTTTTTTTAATTTTATCTTCTAAACCTACCCCTTTCCCACTAGCATTCAGTATGCCACAGGCCACAGGCATTCCTTCTGACTTCTCGGTGAAGACCGAAACAAAGAAGACATTAAGCATCTCTGCAATTTCCAAATTCCCTGTTACTGTTACTTTCTGTCCTGGAAAAAAACCCACACTTTTTTCCCAACCCCCAAAAAATAAAGTAATAGAATTTTTTGAGGATTGAAAATAGGACTAAAAATAATGCTTGCATCAAAGTGTTTTGGACCAGAGAGTTGTTTGTGCACCTGAAAGCTTGCCTCTTAATTGGCAGGCATCTAGAAATCCATAGATTAAATGCTTGCTCTTGGCTTTCCCAAAAGAAATGACATGCATACAGTTCGAGGTCAAATGGGGCTGCCAGATTATCTAGTCTGATATCCTATAGATCACAGACCATCACTGCCAAGCACTCACACACTAAACTCACACACTGAGGGTATGTCTACACTACAGCGCTAATTTGAACTAACTTAGTTCGAATTAGTTAATTTGAACTAAGCTAATTCGAACTAGCGCATCTAGAACTAAAAACTAGTTCGAATTAGCGTTTTGCTAATTCGAACTAGCGCGTCCACACTGATTGGATGCAGGGGGGCATTTAAGGGCAGCTGAAACCGGTTCTGGCAGGGCATCAGGTCAGTAGTTGCTTTGTGTGGCTGCTGTCTGAGGCTATCTGAGGCTCGAGCTTAAAGGGACCCCCCCCCGGACAGCCGGTTCTCAGCTTTTCCTGCTTGCTTGCCAACCTTGCCGAGGGACAGCAAAGCATTGGTCTCTGTGCCCGTCTGTGTCGGTGCTTCCCTTCAGGGGGGGCCGCCGCAGGTGGCAACATGGAGCCACGGCTCGCCCTGCACCTTCTGGTGCACGTTCTGGACTTGCTGCTGCAAGCCTGCCAGCAATGGCTCGAGGCTGCCTGGCACCACCTGGTGAACGTCAGCCTCTCCGCCTGGCCGCCCTGTGGGCCGTGGAGGATCTGCAGCGGTGCCCCGGCACCGGCGTGCCCCGCCGCATCTGGCGTCTGGACACCAGCACCAACTGGTGGGACCGCATCATCCTGGAGCGCTGGGAGGACCGACAGTGGACCCAGAACTTCAGGATGAGGAGGGACACCTTCCTGGAGCTCTGCGAGTGGCTCGCCCCTGCTCTGCGCAGAAGGGACACTCGCATGAGACTCGCCATCCCCCTCCAGAAGCGGGTGGCCATCACCCTCTGGAAGCTCTCCATGCCGGACAGCTACCGATCCGTCGGGAACCAGTTCGGCATGGGGAGATCCACCGTCAGAGCGGTGCTCATGCAGGTACGGCACTCGCCGGCCACCAAGCCGAGGGTCCCGGGTCCCGGGCAGGCTGGCGGCAGGCTCCTGGCTCTCAGAGCCCTCCTCCTCCATCTCCAGGAGCGAGCCCTCTGCCCCGGGGTCAATCACGTCCCGGGGGGCAGGGATGGCATGAGCCCCCATGAGGCGGTCCAGGGCGTGGAAGTGGGGGCAGGCCTCTGGGTCGGCCCCTGGCTGGCAGGCCCGGGAGTAGGACTGCCGCAGGTCTTTGACCTTGCAGCGGACCTTCTCCCAGCTGCACTGGTGGCCCCTGGCGGCCAGGCTGGCAGCCATGCGGCCGTAGACGGCTGCGTTCCTGTGGCTAGTGCGGAGATCGTGGACATTGGAGGCTTCCCCCCAAACCTCGATGAGGTCCACGATCTCCGCACTTGACCAAGCGGGCGCCCGCCTTTTGCGTCCCCGGGCAGGCTCCTGGGAGCTGCCAGGCTGGTCCTGGGGAGCAGTGGAGGGCTGGGAGCCCTCGGCTGGCTGGCTTATCCTGTGGCAGGTGCAGGGTCTGCTGGCATGGGTGCTTGCAGCCTTGCAACTGGCACAAACTGTGTTGCCAGCCCGTGGCCCTTTAAGGGCTCTGGGGCCGGGAGGGGGGCAATAGAGTTTCCCTGGTGTTGGCCAGAGTGGCCACCAGGGAAACCTGGGAAGCCTTGGCCTCCCACTAGTTCGAATTAAGGGGCTACACACCCCTTTATTCGAACTAGCTAGTTCGAACTAGGCTTAATCCTCGTAAAATGAGGTTTACCTAGTTCGAACTAAGCGCTCCATTAGTTCGAATTAAGTTCGAACTAACGGAGCGCTAGTGTAGCGCCTAGGAAAGTTAGTTCGAACTAACGGATGTCACTGACTAACTTTCCAGTGTAGACATACCCTTACTGCTCAGCACTCATACACTAAACCCAGAAACCAAAGTTTGACCAACATATTGTTGCCCACAGTCAGGTAGCCTATTGTGTGTCACAGGCGAAACATAGGAGAAACCAAGGTGCACCAGTACCTGAGTGGCAGGGATATGATTTCAACAAAGCAGTACAGAAGAATCCTGGCTTTTATTCCCGGTGCTGCCATGGGCCCACTGTGTGATCTTAGGCAAGTCATTTCACTTCCCTCCGCCTCCGTTTTGCTGGCTGCACACTGACAACAGTGATTCATGTCTCCTGTGTAAAGGGCATTGTGATCTCGGGATGAAAAATGCAGTTTAAGTTCAAAGGAATATTATATTTTTGTATCTCTTAGTTGAGCAAAAAAAACTGAATATGACTAACATCTCTTCCACACTCTCAGCCTTACCTACACCCCCAGCCTACATTGTAAGACTGCTGAAATTAATGTTTCCAATTATGCTTGTTTTAAAAATTATAAACAGAAATCATCAGTGCTGGAAGTTTTGAGAGTTTCATGCAGAGAGGAAAAATAATGAAGGCTGCTTTTTTATACAGATTCTGAAAAAGAGAAACTTTTGTTTTGGCTCTAGTTCAGCAAGGTACCGAAGTGTGTGTCTAGCACACAAGTAACATAAGGGTACATCTACACCACACAGCTATTTCGGGATACTGGAGGGGTCCCAAAATACCTACCTTATGTCTACACAAGCCACCCGGAATTTTGAAATATTTTGAAAAATAACGGGGAAGCTATTTTGGCATCCCAGTTACCCTCGTTCTGCGAGGGTTAAGAGATGTCTTAAAATAGCATGTTATACCAAATTTGGTGTTGTGTAGACATGCCAAATTTCAAAATAAGCTGTTTCAAAATGGATTCGAAATAAGATATGCAATTTGCATAGTATTAATTGCATATCTTATTTCAAGTTTAGGATACTCTGTAGACGTATATATATATATATTATATATTGGAAAATTAGCTACTGGGTTGGACACTTTGCTGAACTAAGGCCATGGGGGCTGATATATTTAAATGCGGATGGGGATCTACTGGGCTTAACATAAAAAAGGCCATACTGGTCCTAAGTGAGTGACCTCAGTCCCACTGGAAATCCTAAATACCTAATCTGACCCTTGATTCTCACTGCTTATAATAATATTATTCACAAGTCAGAATACCTATACTCTTAAGTAAAAATAGCTCAAACCAATTATGGGGAGTAAAATTTGACTGACCATAAATACTATGGTATTTTGGAGTGGAGAATTTTCTTGAATGGGTATTTTGTTTACATTGCTACAGTTACTGGACTATCTCTACCTGTTGATTTCCCTTCTCCATCAAACTCTCTGAATGCACCCCCACTTTTGCTGGACCTATTACCATTACCTTTTCTGTGATGACATTCCATAACTCTTCCATCCATAGACCAGACATTAAATAACAGCACCCTGTGCACCTGTGTTCACTCAGCAGATCCAACATCATTCAAATATGTGCAGTTTTTCCCTTAAGGAGCTTGTGACCAGCTGCAAATACAGCAAACCAAAGCAGCCTTCTTACACCAAAGTATTGCTGAATTTCAACAGGATTAAAGATACATAAAAAGACAAAAAGATTTTTACAACAGCAAAGGGTCTTTCTAACCCAGAGTCCTAGGTAGGACTATATTAGCATGGATGCTTAGCTTCTGAGAGTCTGGATCTCTGTCTGCTTTCCTTGTATCTCTCCCTGTTCTTGAGGCCTGTCTTTAAATCCAACCAGAGTTCTTCTCCAACCTCACACACTTGACCATGTTGCCCAAAATCAGTTTGGGGTGAGCTCCCAGGGGATCAAGCTAAAATCTGGACCAATTGCTCTCCAGTTGTCTTATAACGACCTTGTAAGAAGTTGTTGAGCTATTCTATGGCCTTCCTGCTTGTTTCCAACAAGTGGAAGCAATTAAGAGAGAGACAAGAAGGGTGAGAAGGTATATTGCATTGGATCAGCTTCTGTTAGTGAGAGAGACAAGCTCTGGAGATACACAAGGGTTTTCCTCAGTTTTGGGAAGAGTACTCAGTGTCACAGCTAAATATAAGATTGAAAAGATGGTTTATCATAAGTAGTTAGCCTATATTCTAAGAGACTCTCACACTGTCTGGAGTGGCTCACAAGGCTGATATGTTTTATAATTAAATTTCACCAAGCCACTACAAAATATCTAACAGTCTCACCATGGTGTCACACACAGTGCCCTTAGAGTCTCCAGTCTATCTTGCCTCCCAGGTAAATTGAACTTATAAATGGTCACACATACACACTCTCTCTCTCTCTCTCTCTTTCAGTCCAAAGGACCAATCACTTACCCCAGAACAATGGTACCCTAGATCCTGTATTCTCTATAAGCTGAGAGCTTGAGCGGCCACCCAAGAGAGATTCAAATGTTGCCCAGCCAATTAGCAGAACACTCATGATGCCCACAAACTACAGCATGTGTTTCTGCTGGTGGTGCACATCCACACATCTTGGTTTACATAAAATTTATTCTGCACATGGATGGAAAAAATTAGAGGGAACATTACTTAGATCCTACACTAAAGGTAACATGTGTATCCAGTCTCATAATAGACTATCTGATGTTTGTTAACTAGAAAAGATAAATTAATTATTTACAGATTAAAGTAACAACCATATACACAGATGAACTGCAATCTAAATGCTAAACCTGACAGAGTTGTAGTGATATAGCAATTCAAAGTGTCTTTCAGGGTAGACCAGCTGGTAACCCCATGTAATCTCTGGCTTCAGTTTGGCATATTTTGCCCTGTAAAAATTCAAACATCAAAGTTGGAAAATTTCCCTATATCTTTATTTCCTTCATTCAGCCTCCAATTCCATAGCATGATCTTCCTTTCATGTAAGGTTTCCAAGATGCAACAAAGCCATTAACCAGTCCTATGTAGTGTGATATTCCTTAATGATGAGATGTTCACCACTTCCCTCCACCCCCCCATGCACACACTTGTCCTAAAAGGGTGGAGGCAGATTGAGAAGGCACTAATTAACCCAACAAGCCATAGCTGAGTGGAATCAGGTGGCTAAGTAATCCATGACAGACTGAAGAAAGCTCAACTGTGAGAAGAAATGAGCTGAGCTGAGACTATAAAGACAGGAAAATGGCCTCACAATGGTGCTGGGAGGAAATTTGTAGCTGCTTCCTGGGAGAAGGGAGAGGAATTTGGGCTAACAACTCCAGAGTGGAAGGAAGGTCAGACAGGGCTCAGGAAAAGACAGGAGGGTCTAGAAGAGAACAAACCTTATCTGCTGGTTAGAGGGTCCCCAAGCCAGAACCTGGAGTATAGGTTGGGTCTGGGTTCCTTTGCTAGCCACTGAGCGAGTGGCACCATGGAGCATTAACTGGGAAGACTGCCTAAAACTGCTAATACAGACAGATTTTAAAAGACTTTCCAACTCTGGAAGGGGAAATGCATACAATAATCTGGCTAGAGGGCTGGGTCATGAAGAGGCAGCAGCAGCTCATGGAGCAAGAGAGAGGCTGTCTTGGTTATACTACAGATTGTTCCCACCACACCCCCAGTCTTACATTTCTGGAGGGACTCTATCTTGTTTGATGTCCAGTCCTCTCCTGGACAATACAAGTTATATGAGATCCATTATTTCTTTATTTAAAATGTAGACAACTTGTCACTCCAAATGATTTCCCAAACACTTAAATTTAAACACACTGGATGAGATAAAACAAGTTTATTGACTTCAAAGAGATTTTAAGTGACTACAAGTAATGAGGCATACAAGTCAGAAATGGTTACAAGAAAAATAAAGCTGTTTACTAATGCCTAAGTTAACAAACTATATCAGATTCAAGCAAAGTTTCCCACTATATGCTTTTCAGCAATTTTACTGAAAAAATCCTTTAGGTGAGAACCCCTTCTCCCAGAATCCAACTCTTTCTTCCTTTTCCACTTTAGTGAATGTGACGGGCAGTGGGAAAGATGGGTATTTGGGGGTATCTGCCCCATTTTATACTCCTATCCCCCTCTTTGAGGAGCATTTCCTGCTGGGAGCAGAGCAATCTGTATGGAAGGATGTTCCCTGGTACTTTTTCTCATCTGTTTGTACTCTCTTCCCCCCCACCCCTACCCCAGCTTGAGGAGTTTGTTTACTGTTTAAATGCAAATTAAGCAAAACACACATTCCTTTGTTTAGGACAGATCTATTTACCAATTTCAGTTCTTGCAGGGTATGGGGTTTGGAACATTGTGAACATAGTACATCAAAATTGTATAACTTAATATACAATGTTGCCACACACATCTTGTCAGGATAGTAATGACAGGCAAATTATGAGCTAGCTTGTCATTATTGAAAAAAGGTTATCACAATAGTGATAGGGTGTAGGGATGTAGGGTGTGAATACCTGGGTATATTCCATCACAACTGTCAAAGAAAGCCTTCATTGAAGCTGAATTTATTCATAGCATTCTGTCAAAGCAAAATTTACAAGTGAAAAGTAAATCTGAATACCCTTTGAGTTCTCTGGTTTGATTTTTCTCCTTATTTAACAACAGACATTAAGTCATTAGACATCCTTTACATTGGATGACTAATACATAGAAAGTTCCAAATTCACCTCTGCTCTTTATTTAATTTACTGGACTTATACTGAGGAGAATTTGAATGCAATGTCATCACTTATTCAAAGGGACAATGGATGCATAGATTTTTTTCAGATGTAAATATCAACCCATAAGCTAATATTAACTTCCTGTCTTATAGAACATCAGCAGTTTCACTTGAAGTCAGAAAGCTCATTGGCTTACACCCCACCCAGGTTCTTAGTGTGTGACTCTGCTAGGGGTAAGGGTTCTCAAATTTGTTTTAAAAGTTGAAATATGTGGAAAGTAAAGATCCATGGGGTAAGATAATAAGTAAAGGGAACCACTAGCACAATTAACACAGGAGAGTGGAAATAATTCAAATGTTTTCAACAAAACTCTTTTGAATGAAAAAAATGGCTCCCTGGGTAAAACATACATTTTATTTTGCTGAAATTTTCATTTTTTTAACAAAAATAAAATGAAAATTTTGGTTGAAAATTCAGTTTTTATTTTTTGAAAACCAAACATTTTAACCAATTATTTCTTACTGAAAATATTTTGCTGAGAAGGGCCTTTTCCGCAAAAAACTGATTTTTATAGGAAATCTAGGATTTTTTTTTCAAAATTTCCCACAGAAAATTACTGACATGTTTTTCCCAGCTCTAGAGGAGAGAACTAGTTCATAAGAACCACAAAAAGAAAATGTACCTTTAAGCTGACTCACTTTGTCATTTTTTCCCCCTAATTTATTGTTAGGTTTTTAACAGATAGCTCTCAATGAATAACACCATTATAATGAAAAGAATATTAGCACATACAGAGAGCTTTATGCAGATTATCTAATCAGTTTAAACACTGCATCCTGTTTGTTTACAGTACATCTTCCAATTGGATTAGTAATTAACTTTGTAACTATATTTAACATTCTAAATTAAAAACAGTTGGAGTAGCTAATTATCAGTGCTCTCCTCCAATTTGTATTGAAGGGCTTATCAGTGTCAAAAAGTACAGGAGTTTAAAATATCCTAGACATTTACCAGCCCTGAATTATGGTATCCATGTGTGTCAACTGTTCTGTAAATACTATATACCACAATGGCTGGTTTCAAACACACACCTAATCTGCTAAATATCTGTTGACATTTTGAATTACACTTTCTATTCAGATTGACAGTCATCTTTTACTGTAAGTAGTGATGGTGAAGACTTTAAACTTACTGTAAGCTTCTATTCACAAATTAAAGGTTAATGAGTTGTTTCAACTCCTATTGAAGTGCAAGGAAAGTTTGCCATTGATTTCAAAGGGAACTAGATTTGTGCCCTAATGAAAAATGGTTGCAATTTGTTCCCCAAGAAAATCA
Source organism: Pelodiscus sinensis (assembly GCF_052426305.1). Classification (NCBI taxonomy): domain Eukaryota; kingdom Metazoa; phylum Chordata; order Testudines; family Trionychidae; genus Pelodiscus; species Pelodiscus sinensis. Next base: position 54,387,814 of record NC_143059.1, read on the forward strand.
TGAAATGATATCCCTTTGGGAATACTTGGGAAGGCGGATCCATCCACACTTCTGAAAGGTTCAGCCTTGCTTAAAATTACAGTAGAGCCTTGTGTAGATATCAAATTTGTATCTTCATTCACATCTGTAATAACGAGCCAGGTATCCACATCTACATCTGCTGATAAGAATACCTATGGATAGCTGCAGTTTTGCAGGCCTCTACCAATCAGGTCTTTCCATCTTTTCTACAAGCTTCAATCTACCATTCTTCCAGTCTCTCTTGGACTCTGTAAACTCTCCACAATCATTTCAGTCTGGTTTTATAAGCTCCTTTATGTGCCACCAAAATCCCTTCCTTTTCCCATCCACTTTAGCCTTCTGTGAGTTCTATGTTTCTGATTCCTAAAACAGATCATCAAATACTGAAACAGTACAAGTCACAGGCTGGACAGAGTAACACTGAATAGAGTCACACACCATGTCTGACTGATCTATGGTTATGCACTGAAAGAAACAGAAATAATGAAAACCAGGGCAGGTAGCTGTGTGGGAAACTAGTAACTTTCAGACAATCCTCACATTAATTTTCCATCTGTTAATTATGTTATTGAGGAGCTTTCATTCTTCTCCGCTTTCCCCTTTTGTTTAAGTTATCTTTTAAAGAGACTTTCACCTTGTTTGGGCTTTCAATTTACTTTCGCAAAAAGAATGCAAGAAAAACTCAAGCAGCAGCCCCCTCCCAAAGGGATCTCTGGTATAATCTATTTATCTCTCTCTATCCCCGGTGTCTGTCTAGTCTTTAATATTGTAAAAGATTATTATGTCAGGGCTTTTCCATTGGATGCAGCATCTCTCACATCTTTAGGGCTTGGTTTTCTGAATACAGTGTGCAAGTGTTTTTTAGCTCAGTAAGCAAATTCTACAAAACCCAAGAGCAGAAACACTGAAGTCATGGTTTTGACCTTGTAGCTAAAGTAATGTAAATATACAGTAAATAATTCTGGATTCTATCTCTATATAAATCTTCTTAGATCTTTTTAATGGGGTATATACTACAATAAAATTCCAGATCTACTTTGCTCGGATTTCTTTATGCTTTTATCAGATGTAATTGTATTCATAGCTTATGCAAATACTCTCATAATTTTAATTGCCTAAAAGCTATACACTTGGATGATTTCATTCCACTCCCCACCCTCCTTCATTCTGAGGCAGTCTCGATTTCTTCTTAGCTTCCCTTGTTTACATATAAGGTCTGTGATGTAGAAGGAATACATGTGTAGTTGTCTTGAATTTAGATAATATTCACTGAAAGATCTGATTTGTTCCCCCAACATAGGAGACATAACTACCTTAGCTCATTATTATTTACTTTTATAACCTCCAAACAAATAGAAAGATGTGATGACTGAAGTCAGTGGTGATATAGATCAGGATCTGGTAATAAGTGAGGATAACTAATAGGAAGGACTGGAAGAGTTAGGGGAAATGGAGGGTTACAGCAATAAAGTAAATATATATTTTAATGAGCATTTTATTTAATGACAGCATGACAAATACAAGCATGAAGATTAAATGAACCCTCAATAGGATCCTATTTAAAAAGGCACTAGCTGTGTCCAATATCCAGTAAGTAGGACATTGAATCATCTTCATGATTCAATTAGCCTTAGACCCGTCCTCACTACAAGACTAGAGATGGTTACAAAATAGTGTTGCTGATCTGAACAACACCAACTGAGCCCATTTCATGATGAGGAATCATAGTATAATAAGCAAAATGGAATGTAAGCTGCATACGATGTTGCCCAGATATGAATCAGGTAGGTATAGGTTAAATTAATTTAACTGCTATAAATGACTTTGTTAATAAATTATATTAAGTCTTCTGCTTCCTGGAATTTGGCATTCCTGGAATGGGTACATGGCATGATTATCAAGTGTTAATTAGGTGGTGCCCAGAGCATCCTAAGAATTTGATTAGCTGAAATTTGTCAATTTAACTGAAGCTCTGGAATTTGTTGGTTTTGGTTATAAGAGAAGAATGTATGTGTGTTAGTAGCTTATATCAATAGCTCAGCTGCTTGGTGGTTTGTGTGTTAATACTTACTTCAGGTTGCACACCAAAGCCATCTTTCAGATCTCAGTTATGCTGGTGTAATCAGTGGAATAAGTTTAATATATGGGTACAGTATAAAATAGTTGAGAGGTCTAAAGTGGGCCCTACATTTCCTTTAACTGCCTGTATAGTATGTCCAAGGTATTGGACAGTGTTAGAGTATGTATATTATAGGAGTAGCTTAGTCCAAGAGAGACCCACAAGTAACCTGTGCAAACAAGTATGTGTAACTGATATGAGACTATCGTTTTCAATGTGTAATTCATGTGTGCTCTAAATGAATAGTTACAATTATTTATATGTATTAGTAATTTGCCATTACACGAGGCTGGAAGTTTTTAAATAATATGGTGATGGAAAATCCATAAACATACTAGATTGATGGAGACATATCCATATACTTGAATAGGAAGAAAGAAGAGGTAATTATAATTTCTTGTCTATCTGTTGATCTACTTGCTCTTTAGGTGACAGTTCATGTTAGTGCGAGAACCTAACTATTTGTGGCATTCTGCCTAAAGGAAGGAACTTATTAAAATTGCAAAATGTCAGCCTCTAATAAGGAATGCGTTATCCCTTGTAAAGGAGGATGAAATATTAATCACCCAGGGAAGAATGGTATGTAAAACTGTGTGAAATCTTTGCACTGGCAGTAGCTTTTGCTGTTGGCTATTTTTGAAAATTTACTGCGAGGTTTCCCCAGTACAAATTGCTTTTGGAGCACTTGCTTTGCAATGTACAGAAAGATGCATCCTGGTGGGAGGAAAGCTAAAGATCAAAGGCTATTTTGGGATTGCTGTGGATACAAGGGATGTCTAAACATCTCATAGCCGTGAAACTCCCAGCTTCGGTGGACAGACTTAGGCTCCCAGGCCTCGCACTGCCAGGCTAAAAATAGCAGCGTAGACACCACTTGGCCGATGCCGCTCAGGCTAGAGCTTGAGCTCTGAAGCCCAGGGAAGGGGATAGGTTTCAAGATTGCAAGCTTCAGCCTGAGCTGCAATGTCTATGTGGCTATTTTTAGCATGGTAGCATGAGCTCCACAAGACCAAGTCTATCCACCCGGGGGAAGCTCCTTTCTGCAGGCCTTGTTGATGTACCCAAAGCTTTCTGATCCTCAGCCCTGGGTTAGGATTCCCTGCTGTTGGAAGCTGGGGACCCATATCTAGCACAGCTGTGTGGCACCTGGAATTGCCCGGCCCACACTCTAAATCCACAGAAGCCCCTGTTTATTGAGAGGAAAACATTTCCCTACCACCTGAGAAGAAGGATGATCCAGTGGTTGGGATGCTTCAGAGATCTGAGTTGAATTTCCTGCCCTGCCACAAATTTCCAGTGTGACCTTGAGCAAGGCACTTAGTTCCTCTGGGCCTAATTGTCTCATCTGTAAAATGGGGATACCACGGGGGTTATGAGGATAGATATATTCAAGAGAGGTCATTGGATGCTACAGTGACAGGTGGCCTTAGCTAGAAATTGTGACAGATATGGATAGACTGTGACAGATATGGATATGAGCTCAGGAATATGTTTTCTATTTACAGTCAGTCAGATGGGTCCTAACCTTGCAGTGAGCTCTGTGTTCACAGGTACCCATGGAAGTCTGGCTCTGTGTAATTGCAGAGGTCTGCACCACTCTTACAGTGTAAAGAGGGCTCCCAGTGGATAAAAGCTGCTCCGTCAGAATACTTCCTTCCTCCCAGGGAGGATCCCACTCCACCCATTGTAAGAACTGGCCCTGGTCCCAGCCCCTGAATTCAGGGGCAGATTGAGGGTTAATCATAATGCACTGAACTGTAACTGTTCTCTTCTTTCCAAGGCCCATTCAAGACTTGGGGAAGCAGAATGACAGTTAGAGCAGTGATGACCCATAAGGTTGCTCTAATTTACACTGAGAGCTGGCTAGGCCCCTCAATAGGCTCAGTGATGGGAAATGCAAAGGTGACATTAAAGCTCCTTTTAGCTTTCATCCCTACCCCAAGCATAAGAATTGGAGCAACTAGGAATCAGGCCTAAAGTTTGTGTTCATCACACTGAAAGTGTAGCAATAAGCCAGAAATATCATTGTCAGATCTACATAGTGTAATGGGAAAGAAGTTTTTGGAGTTATTTTCTTCTGCATGGAATTCCAGATGATAATGTGCTAAACCTGCCAGTCATGTTAAATATAGTGAAAGCTACATCAGTGCCAAATGTTATTTTTAAGTGTGATTCAACTCTGAAAATGAGCATAACACTTTGTTGTTCAATAGATGTACTTCCTAGGTGGATTCAGAATTGTAGCTGTTTATTTTAGTGATTTTTACTCCAATTGGCACTGTTATTTCTTGTGACCAGCACATGGTTAAGAGAAAGGGTATGTCTACACACCATCCTAAACTTGAAATAAGATACGCAATTTGTGCTACACAAATTATGTATCTTATTTTGATTCTATTTTGAAAGAGCTTATTTTAAAAATTGGCGTGTCAAATTTCACCAAATTTTGAAATTACACGCTATTTTGAGACATCCCTTATCCCTCATGGAACAAAGGTTTCAGGGATGCCAAAATAGTGCTTCTGTATTTTGAAAAATATTTTGGAATAACGGGCAGCTTGTTAAGACCATGTTGTGTAGACATACCCTGCAGCTTCCCATATGTGCTTGTGTGTCATCAATCAGTTATTCTGCAGGCAAAAGGTTTGCAGAGGTGTAACTAAAGGAAGGTTTGGCCTGCAGAGCCCTTATTATAGAATAAGATCAAAAAAGAAAACAACTCAGTTTGACTATCAGGTCTCAGTCTCTAGGGCTGGCAGTCAGAAAGGAACAGCTTTTTACTTGCAAACAGACCCTGTTGATCTGGAAACCATTGAGAAGTGACAGACATGGAACCCAATGTGTCAATTTTACAGTCACTTTTCAGAACAGAATAACACTTCTGTGTTCATGAAGCTGACAGCATCTGTCTGCAAGTCCACATTTTCCTTTGGAATCTTATGCATGAAAAGGTTCTCTAGGTAACACTAAAGCAATCATAGGGGTAAGTGGGAGAGGAAGCAACACATGTGCACCCATAATGAGATAGTAATGGGGAAGTCTGACTTTTTTTCTCTAGCCCTCATTACATTTTTGACTAGTATTTTGTATAAAAGAATTATGGTAAATAAGCATCACCCCAAAATAAGAATATACAGTAATAAAGTGTGATACAGGAGGGCTTTGCTGTTCTTTATCTCACTACACATTTTTGTTTCTTTAGCTTTCCCAAGAAGCATATACAATTTTAGATCAGAAAGTTCAGCTGTCACTGGGCATGAGACTGAGCCTCACCACTGATGAGAGATTAGTTCACAAATAATAGATTTTTGTGAATGTTCCCCATTAGACTGGTTCAGAGACACCTTGTTAGAGACAGCTTGTAAGTGAAGAAAAGGAGGATTCTGTATCATTGAACAAAGCCTAATCTATGATATGCTTTGGCACCTGTTAGGAGTACAGAATTAGTGGTGACTGCTCATGCATTGCTTTACTCAGGAATTCAAGGGAGGTGGAGGATGTCTTTCGGAGAGTGGCTGGTAGCAAGCAGTAGCTGGCAAGACTTATTTTTAGCCTGGACAGGTTCCAGGCAGCTTCCAGGAGAATGCTTTAGTGGAAAAATATTTTTACAAGCAAAAATATCGGAGACAAAGACAGAAATGAGAGGCTGAAATAGAAGTGGAAGTATCTCCAATGGGAGCGATGAATGATGAACTATACTCACAATGGGACAGATTGTCATACTTTTACTCTTGGGCTATGTCTACACTGGCAGCTTCTTGCACAAAAACTTGCCTGCTGTCTACACTGGACAAGCATTCTTGTGTAAGTAAATTTACAGTACAGCGTTGTAAAAGAGGGCTTCTTCCAGGAGAGTTATTCCTCTCCCCATGAGGAATAAGCCCTCTTGCGCAAGAGCTCTTCCACAAGAGGGCAGTGTAGACAGGCAACATGAATTTCTTGCCAAGAAGTCCCTATGATTAAAATGGCCATCAGAGCTTTCTTGCACAAGAGAGCATCCAAAAGCACATCTCTTGCACAAAAGCACATGGCAGTGTGGATGCGCTCTTGTGGAAGATTTTTTGCACAAGAACTCTTTCGCAAAAGAGTTCTTGCTCAAGAACCCGCCAGTGTAGACGTAGCCTTGCTGAATAGTATCTTAACCAAAAGTAGTCTCACTGAACTCAATAGCATCACTTGTGGAGCATATGATTCTACACAGTGTGAATACATGTGTCACAGCTTGTGGAATGGAGGAGTATACATTAAAGGCTAGTGGAAAATATGGGGAGAACAAAAAGCTATTGCATTATTCTAGACCAGCACAAAAATACTTGGTAAAGACTGAATGAATGAAACTAGACAATGTCCAGGAAATACCAACCTGCACCTTTATACTCCTCACCCTCCTACCAGCCTTAATCAGGAATAACCCTATTTTCTTTAGGTCATAAGGATGAGGCACTCTGAGGACAAGATGTTAGAAATAGGAGATGCTGAAACATCTGGAATGTGCTGATATATTAAACAGCAAAAAGTCACCAAGATCAAATGATGTCTATCCCAGAGTTCTGAAAGAACTCTAGAACTACTAATAAAAATAAGCAATCTCATTGGAATCAGCACCTATGCTAGATAACTGGTGGTTTTAAATGTTGTGCCCTCCTTTAGAAGAGTATTATTGTGATATAATATTCCAAATTATTTATGAAAATATGCTTATGATATGAATAGGCCATAAGTGAAATATGCTATATGCAATATGATTCATGTAAGGTCTCATTGGAAAGGTTAAGATTTACTGAATACAATTATCCCATTTGTATGCGTGTATCATTTTTGTATCTGAAGTCTCTATCTGTATTTCATAGTTTCTCCTTTGGCAGAGCAGGAGTCAGGGACAGGGAGATACACAATGGAGCTGCTCCAGTTTGAAGTATGGCCAGTGACTGAGATGAGTGCCTGTCTTAAGAGGCCATGCACTGTTTCTAAGATTTCTGCTCTTCCTCCCCTCCCCATCTCCACATATACTCCATCTCTGCAGAGCGGGGGGTGAAGAAGGCAACAGAGCAGGATAGCTTTCCCTGTTGTAAAGAGATGGGGCATGACATCTGTCAGAAACTTACCCAGCAGCAGCCAGAACACACTCTGTGTCACATGCGTACACTCACAGTCTATCCCACACACACTTTCCCAGTCTATGTGCCACATACAATCTGTATCTCTGACTCTCACATGAACAGAGTGTCAGTCTCTTTCTCTCTCTCTCACACACACACATACACACACACACACACTTACAAACTCCCCTGCAAAAATTATTGCCCACGCTTGCTTTAGTGCCTGGTCCAGCAAGACCCAGCAAAGGGGAATCAGGTTGGCAGAAAAAAGCAGGCTCAGCGGTATCTGAGAACCTTAGTTGGCATCCCAGGGATCCAAACCATCACAATTACACTGCCTAATGTTTTTCTATGTCTATCATGCCTTTCCATCCTTATCATTGCTTTTGCCTAGAATTCATACTGTCAATCTCAAATTCTTTATGCCCTTTTTTATTAGTCTTTTAGTTCAAGGCTTCTAAAAATAATGTTCAGTAACAGCTGTTTTAACTTGCCATCGTGATATTTTTCTTTGTTCCTTCATCCATTACATAAAAAAGAAATTAAATGGCTTTACCATAAAAACCATTATATCAAAATTATGTGCTTTTATTTGCTCTGGTCAAATGGTGCAGACACAACAGAGGTACAGTGAAATGAGTCATGCTGCACCAGTCATGCTTGAATGAACACTGCAAAAAAAATAAAATACCAGTTAATAATAGACACTGAAATCATGCCTATTCAAATTAGCTCAAATAAGTGTGTGGATCTATTAAATGAACAATGGGCCATACTGCCCAAGTAATTAACTGCACAGTTGCTAATGGTGTTTCCCCTTTGTCAAATTTTACTTGGGAAAAAGACTCTCCCTGTATAGCACAGCACTTATCCATCAGGAAATTAGTAAATAATGAGAGCACTTAGGCATTCCTAACTCTTGCATTTGCAAGGCAAAGACCTGTTCTCAAAACTGTTCTGTCTTCTTTGCTATTCCTGGGTGGGAGGTGCTATGTTAAACACTCCTTTGTCTCTGTTGGCTGCTGTGCATGTGACTGTTTACTCTCTTTTATCCATTTAGCTCTGCAGAAGCACACAGCTAGGAGACAGTGTGCTAGATTCTATTTTTTTTTTTTTTTTGGTAAATCATTGCCAATTTTTTTTTTAAATACCAGATAGTGTCATCTGAGTAAATCTGATGGCACAAGTGTCACTGAAATCCTAAACTGGCCTGCAGGACTCTTCCCTTTCTCATGCACCATTACCAGTAATAATCCCACCCTCCAACCCCCAGCATGTCTTTGAAAGGCCAAGTTGGAGATGCAGTGCTGGCAGTTAGAAAACTATATCCATTTATTTGTGAGTCAAGCTCATTTGATCTGGAAATCACTGAGAACAATTAATCCCATGATGCCAATTAATCCCATTAATTACTAAATAATAATATCCAAGGCTATATCTCCCTCCAGCCAGCTGCTTCCAGGTCTAATTTCTGTTTGCATTGGCATCTCAATCTGATTACAATGGGAAGCAAACATCCTGTTACAATATGAAGCTGAATATGAACTGGGAGACTTAAATGAAACTGATTTGAATGAGCTGGGTTTTCTAGATGATTTGAACTGTTCAAATGAATCCTTGAGTAGTCATGTGAAAAAACAAATATTCACTCATTCATAGGACTGATGCATATCAAAAGCTATTTCTTATCATGAAAAATGCCATTTCACAGCAAGAACAGTGACATTCAATCCCTGAGCAAAATTGGGCATTTTACTGACTTTGCCCTCTGTGTAATATTCACCATTTTTGCAAAGATCAAATTGTCATTTCCACAGATCTAAAAGCTCCAGAAATGATACTTTTTGGCTTGTGGCAACTGCTTTTAATTTTGCACTACTAAAAAAATTAACGCTGCTGTCGGAAACCTATCTCCTGATCATCATCCACTTACCAGATATAGTAACTCCTTTAGAAGCAGACCACCACCCAATAATATGCCACACCCCATGCGTGCATCTTCTAAGGACCTACCTGTTGTAAGATGAGTCCTTTCAGAGTATCTTCAACAGGCTTGTCCTCATGCCTGCTTGAGGAGATGATATACACGAGACTGTAAAATGACTGCACTCCAACCCCAAATCCCTTTTTCCAATTTTGTAACTCAAATCCCTTCTGAATGTCCAAACATTGATCTTAAGGTTTTGCATGAGATTCTTTAGTTTCCTGCTTAGCCATAGCACAAGAATTCCCAGAGGATATTCCTAAGAATTCTGTTGCAAACATTCAGCTTCAGCAGAGGACTCCTGCCACGTGTGTTCTAGCCATTTAATGTTTTTATTTAAATTAAAGTAGTCGTATTCCAAAGCCTTTTCTTTTTTATTGAAAGCGTAACATTGCTAAGTGCTGACTGTTTTCATTTTTATTGGAAAGGATTTTTCTAAATATCAACATTGGATTTGCAAATTTTCAGTAACATGTGCTCTCAATAACACATTGGCATTAAAATTGGATTTGGGCAATGGGTATTCCCTGAGCTGCTTTATGCTCAGTATAATGACTTTAGCTAGAACTTAAGCATTCATCATCCTTCCAATCTCTCCATTTATAGTCCTGAATGAGCGGCACATTTTGGGTCTAATGCTGCAACCCTTATTCAAACTGAATAGCACTTGAAAATAGGAGCAGAACCATTGATTTGAACGCCATAATTTTTCTTAGTCATTACCACTGTGGGTGAGGATTGTTAGTCCTGGGCAAAGAGGGAGAATATCTTAAAACTTGCTATAATAATCCTGGGAAAACTGGGGATGTAAGACCACTGGGTCTGTGTTTTCTTGATTCATTTAAGCGCCTCTGATTTATTTGGAAGACCCAAATAATAGGTGCCCATTCCACGACAATAACCCAAATTCCTATTTAAATGCCCTTCCTTCAGTGGAATGTTTCTTTAGTTGTTATACTGGTAGTTTAATAATAGCATTTGAATGGCCACCATTAAGCCCCAAAGCAATATTTACTGGAAATGCAGGATTGCAGTTCTCCCATCTGCTGCCAGTTACTGGGGATTATTTTCTGCATAGTTAGATTCATATGTTATCAGTATATGCTCTTACATAGGGAAGGCTGATACCTGCCAAACAAAAAAGACTAAAAATTTCATATAAAAATTAATATATTTAATTAAATTCCAGTGTCTCCATTCTGGAATGTATTGATGTTTTTCAAGTTAACAAGTTAACTTAAAAAATGATCTTTAAGTAGATTCTATTTTTAATCCATGGTCCAGAGTTTTTGTTTGGCAAAAATTGAATTTTCTGCTGTAAAGATTTCTGAATTGCAGATATACTTGTCTGGTTAGGCTGGCATTCCTAAGGAGGCGAGTAACTGGTATGCACACCAAGCAGTGTCCAAGCAAATAGTGTATAAAATATTGGACCGCAAGGTACCTGTCTTTGTCTTTTTATCCCCTTATTCCTGAAGCCTAATTTGTCAATTGAAAAAGCCTGCTGCCCAGTCCTTTAAGATACAGATGAGAACCACATTACTTGAGCAGACATGAATCCAGCCCAATTCTCACCTGTTGTAAACTAGAATCACTCCACTGACTTTAGTGGAGACATCCAGATTTACATCAGCTGAGAATCAATGTCTAACAAAAGCATAGAACCATTCCAGCCTACAAGTAGTAGCTTCATGATCTTCAGAACATCAGCTCCAGGGTAAGATTTTTGACACTTTTACTCACATGGAATTATTTTGTAGATAGTCCCATTGAATCCAGAATATGGACCTATGTGAATCCCTAAAATACACCTATTTTGGGAAGTTGACACTCAAAAGTTTCTCCATTAGTTATAACAAGGCTTTTGTGGTGGTGAAGAAAACCTATGAAAGAGGGAGGAAATATTATTCTATCCAGTTGTTATACCTGGTTAAAGAAAACAATATTTTCTCCATCTTTTTTAACCATGTCATTTAGGTTATTTAGGACATGTCTACACAACTCACGTTATTTCAAACTAACAAGGCAAGCATCCACAGAGCAAGTGCATTATTTCAAAAATATTTCAAAATACGGGCTTCTTATTTTGAAATAACAAGCCCTCATTTTATGAGGAATAAAGCCTATTTTGAAATAGCTATTTCGAAATTGGGTGAGTGTGGATGGTGTAGCTGTGCTTATTTCAAAATAATTGGCCTTCGGGGCTTCTCACAGCTGCCCTGGTGACCTCTCTGTCCATACTCCACAAATCTCTATAGTTTCCCTTCCCCTGCAGCCTTTAAAGATGAAGTCAGAAGGGAAAGGGCTTGTGGCATGACACAGGCCCTGCTTGTGTCGTGAGACATAGCAGGACCTTGCACAGCTTTCCCTTCTTCCATGGCAGATTGCAGCGCTCCCTCCGAGCCCCCCATGGCTACGAGCAAGCCTGCAACCACCTCAGAAGCCCCTGGCCAGAGAAGGCCCCATCCTGAACAGGTGCGAGGATCCTTGATCTTATTGAGGCCTGAGGTGAGGAGTTGAATCTCCAGGATCTCTGTACCAGGTGCAGGAATGCAAATGTCTATGGCCAGATGACCACAAGCCTGGCCCAAAAAGGGTACACCCGTACCCAGGAGCAGATTGGATGAAATCTAAGGCGCTCCCACAGGCTTACGCTATGGCCAGGGAACAAAGTTCCCAGTCAGGAGCGGCACCTCTGGCCTGCCGCTTCTACGCCCAGCAGGATGGCATCATAGGAGAGGGTCAGTCCCTCCCCTCCTTGTCGTGAATTCCAGCTTGGCCACACCCATCATCAGCCTCCAGGAGGGCGAGACTGTGGACCAACATGAGGAAGAAGAAGAGGAGGCCGGCAACCACACCATGGCCGCCAGCCAGGAGGTCATCCGCAGCCTGGAGTTGGTTTCCTCTCCCAGGATGTCTCCCAGGGCTGCCACACAGGAACTTCTCACTCCTCCTCACAGGGTTTTTGGACAGGCCTGCCTTACTCTGGACTCCGTGGTGGAACACCTTCCCACCACAAGCCACCACTAAGAAGGCTGGGGTCAGGGAAACCCAGCAGTGCTGCACATGGACAGGGTCATGCCCATACTCTCAGGGAAGCATCCACTCCCAAGAAAGTGTGGTGAGGTGGAAGACACCGGTTTCCTGTAGGGGAATCTGCAGGGGAGAAGGAAGTGGAGGGAACCCTAGTACCACCCACCCCAGCAAGCCGTGTCTGCTGCTCACACATACCTACCCCAACACCCTCCTCCCACCCACTCCAGTGGGAAGAGATCTTTTCTCTGTGGGATGCTTCCACTGCCAGACCCAGTCTGTGTGCAGCACAGAGGGAGGCCGAGCCAACCTGTCCCCATCCCGCCTACAGGCTCCTGGCCTGGCTGGCACCTTTCCATGCCTGCTTGTCCCTGAGACATGGGGGTAGCGAGACTCCCTTGGGATGTCCATGCCCCTGCAAGACACTGCCCACTGTGTAGGCCACATATGGCCTTACTCAAAGCACATCACCATCATCTGAACCGAGACTCTTGGTGTTGGCTCAGACATTAGGGTTAGGCTTCATGCATACTGTCTCCTGGGATGAAAGCCCATTGCACTTTTCTTCACAGCTGGGCCAGCTGCAAGTGGGATGCATCCAACACATCCCATGCCATCCTCCCGACCCTGTAAGAGCCGCAGGCTCCGGTGACCCTGTGATGTCCTGGAGTGGGAACATCTGGAGTGCCTCTATTCCATGAACAGGTACTTTGAGAAGGACCACCAAGAGCTCTGTGCTGACTTGGAATTGTGGTGCAACATCTGGCAGCAGTTGTCCCAGCCTCAGGAAATGATGTGTGTGGCATACACCAATGCTGTTGAGCACCTGGTTGCCGCCATTGAGCAGTCCAGCAGCCGCCCTCCAGCACCCACTCCCTCCCAAGTCCCCACAGCACCTATTCCCCTCCAAGTCCCCACAGCACTCACACCTGTCTCTTCCCACCCAGCTTCTCCTCCTAACCTCCTCCCCCACCAAAGCCACTGAGGGCAATGCACATGAGGTGGTGGAACCTCTCAGGTACTCGAGGGGTCCTGACACACCCAAGGTATGTACCTGTCCCAGTCCCATCCCTGAGTCCCTCCTTCCCGCTTCTTCCCCTTTCTCCCCATTTCCAAGTTCTTTCACTAGTCCCTCCACAGTTATATATTCCCCAAATAAATAGAATGGAGTTTGTTGTTTCAAACAAAGTCTTTTTTATTTGTTCTGCAGGGCAAGGGAGGGGGAAGGTGGGAAGGGAGGGCAGGGGAAAGGAGGGATGGGGAGGAAAGGCACAGAGGGGCAATGAGGAGGCCTCTTGTGGTAAGGCCTGGGGCAGAGTGTCACAGTTTGCCTTGGCTGAAACTCTCCCTCAAGGCCTCCCGGATGAGCACAGCCCCCTGAAGGGCTTTTCAGATGGCAGAGATGCGCAGTTGCTCAAAAGCCCTGGTAAGCTGCTCGGCCTCTCGCCCTCCGCCCTCCCTCCCCACACACCCTGTCAGCAAGGTCTCCCCCTTGTTCTCATACAGATTGTGGAGGACACCGCAGGCCGTCACCATCTGAGGCATGTTCTGGTCGCCAAGGTTCAGGCAGGTGAGGAGACACTGGAACCTCTCTTTGAGGTTGCCAAAGGTGCCGCCCACCACAATACAGCACCTGCAGAGCCTGGTGTTGAACCGTTTCTTGATGGGGTTGTAAACCAGGGAGTTTGGGAATATAATTTGGATTTTTGGCTCGCCAAATCTGACTAGAAAGTTTCCTAGGTTTGTCCCCCACTCCCGGTCACAAAGTTAAAAGATTCTGGGTTCTACATTGGTCAGGGAGTTTTGGGACCCACAACAGCTTTGCTCACAATGGGTGAGTTTATACTGCACCGTAACTCAAAATGAGATGCAATTTGAGCTATGCAAATTGCGTATCTTATTTTGATGCTATTTCAAAATAGCTTATTTGGTGCTGTGTAGACTCTGTTGTAGAGAGGAGTCCCTTTAAGCACAAGCCTCAGATAGCCTCAGGCAGCAGCTACAGAAAGTGACTGTTGTCCTGATGCCCTGGACAGAGTGTTTCCAAGGGGCCTTAAATGCAATTCAGATTCCAATGAGTGTGGACGAGCTATTCTGAAATAGCTCAGCTCTATTTCATTGTAGTGTGGACACATTATTTTGAAATAATTATTTTGGGAGTTAATATTTTGAAATAACCTTGTAGTGTAGACATATCTGGTTAAGCTGGTTATAGATCTGGTTAAGGTGTTTGTGCAAGCTGCCTGGCTTCCTTGGCCAACCTGTTCCTCTAAGATAAGCAAACAAGCTCCTGCTTTTTCCTATATATGTTTTTGTTAGCCCAACCATGGATGGAGAACTATCTATTTGTGCTTAGATGTTGCCTGACATGCAAAAATCAACTGGCCTGCTCATTCCAGATTGTTGTAGGAGGGACTATAGGACCTATGTCTTTTTTCTGGGAAAATTTGTGACTAGATCTGATAGCAGGGTCTGTGAAAGGAGATTATTTACAGAGTAGAATGCCAATGACACTACATAAGGAACAGCAAGGCCTATTACTTCTGGGGGCTTTGAATGCCGTTCTTCTATTATATCACCACTGATCTTTCATCACTATGTTGACAACCATACAGGGTAAATATTGCATTGTAAATAGTGAATATTCAACAGCTGCCTGTTAATGATTTGTGAATAGTACTTAAGGTGAAATGTGTTCACACAAACCCTTCATTGGATAAGGAAGTCTAGCATCATTGTCTATGCTGGACATTCATGGTTGACCAGAAGCACAAGTTTGGGGTTATGCCTGGCACTCGTTCATGGGCAGAAAGGCAGGGTGAAGGTTCCCATCTCTTTTCCCAGCCCTACACAAACACACAAGATTAGATGCAATCTAATCCATAGCATAGAGGCTTTGTCTATACTGGGAATTTTTGCGGTAGAAAATATACTAATGAGGGACTTATTAGCATAAGTCATGACTTCATTAACATATTTTCTGCCATTTATTTTTGCTTAAGGGGTTTTTGCGCAAAAAGAAGCAGTGTAATCTGTTTTGCGCAAAAAGAAATGGCAGAAAATATGCTAATAATGTTGCAACTTATGCTAATGAGTCCCTCATTCATATATTTTCTGCCGCAAAAACTCACAGTGTAGACAAAGCCAGAGTGTATACTGGAATATTAGTACTATTATTTTACCTTATTTTGAGTTGCTTTACACTTTTCTTTATTGTAAATGTGAAATGCTCTAATTTCAGATTATTACTAGAGATGTAAGTGACTAGTCAAGTCACTACTCAGCTAGTTGCTTCTTCGCCGCCTCCCCCCACTTGTTGCCTATCAGAGGCATCAAGGGATGATCAGTATCTGGCGGTGGTGGGAGCCAGTTAAAAGCTGCTTCTCCCAGCACCGTCTTCAAGGGGGCGGGGGTCAGGGAAGCCAGAGGTGCAGTGGGGAACCAGGTGTAAGCTGGGACAGCTAAGTCCCAGCTTACGCCTGGTCCCTTGCTGTGCCTCTGCTTTTTAAATATATGAAGAGTCTGGTGGCTCTTCCTACATTTAAAAGACAAAGCTGCAGTGGAGTTAGCTCCTGGGGCTGGGAGATAACTCATCTGTGGCTCTGCAGTTTCCCCCCTTATCAACTAATCAAGTAGTCGATGCAAATTCCATCGACTATCTGATCAGCTGATTAAACACAATTTAACCAGTAAAGTTACTGGTTTCATCCATGTCACTTGCAGTACTATTTGTAAAAGTCAGGGATAGTGTTTTATTTACAGTATACATCATGCAATATGCAAACAGATACATAAAAAAATTGCATAAGGTCTTCATCTTGATCTCTGTTATTTCAAAGTAACTTAGCCTGAGTGTGCATGTCACCAATTAAGTAGATCCAGTGGAAGATAACTGGAACTGAAATTATACCATGTTCTGCAGATAGTTACAGCTCAAAATACTTACTTCCTTAAAGGCTCATAACTTATACTGAAAGAATCGTTGTCATGAAAGTGCCATAGTTTCCAATGATTTATTTCCAATTATTTCCAACACTAAAAAAATCAAATGAAAGTGTAAGGAAGGAAAGAATAAATTTAAGCCAATTGTAGCATAGCAAGTTAACTTAGGGTATGTCTACACTACAAAGTTAATTCGAACCAACAGACGTTAGTTCGAATTAACTTTGATAGGCGCTACACAGGCAAACCGCTAGTTCGAACTTAATTCGAACAAGGTAAACCTCATTCTACGAGGACTAACGCCTAGTTCGAATTAAGTAGTTCGAATTAAGGGCTGTGTAGCCACTTAATTCGAACTAGTGGGAGGCTAGCCCTCCCCAGCTTTCCCTGGTGGCCACTCTGGGCACCACCAGGGAAACACGTCTGCCCCCCTCCTGGCCCCGGAGCCCTTAAAGGGGCACGGTCTGGCTACGGTGCCCAGGCCAGGTGCAAGCCTGCCAGCACCCAGACAGCAGACCCTGCACCTGGCACGGCTCGAGACAGCCACCCGATGCCCCCCAGCCCTCCCCCTCTTCCCGGGACCAGGCTGGCGGGTCCCGGGAGCTTGCCCGGGACCGCAAGAGGTGGGCACCCGCCTGGGCTAGTGCGGACATCGTGGACCTCGTCCACGATCTCCGCACTAGGCATAGGAAAGTGGCCGTCTAGGGCAGGAGAGCTGCCAGCCTGGCCACCCAGGAGCAGGTGTGCATGAAAATCAAGGGGGTCCACTGAGACCGCCGACCCTGAGCCCTGAGCTTACAATGGCCGTACTGGGTCAGACCAAAGGTCCATCTAGCCCAGTAGCCTGTCTGCTGACAGCGGCCAACCCTAGGGACCCTGGAGGGGATGGACCGAAGACAGTGACCAAGCCATTTGTCTCATGCCATCCCTCTCCAGCCTTCCACAAACTTTGGGCAGGGACACCACTCCTACCCCCTGGCTAATACCACTCCATGGACCTAACCTCCATGACTTGATCTCACTTCTCTTTAAACTCTGTTCTAGTTCTAGCCTTCACAGCCTCCTGCAGCAAGGAGTTCCACAGGTTGACTCTTTGCTTTGTGAAGAAGAACTTTCTGTTACTAGTTTGAAGCCTGCTACCCATTCCTTTCCTTTGGTGTCCTCTAGTCCTTCTATTATGGGAACTAATGAAGAACTTTTCTTTATGCACCCTCTCCACCCCACTCATGATTTTATAGACCTCTATCCTATCCCCCCTCAGTCTCCTCTTTTCTAAGCTGAGAAATCCCAGTCTCTTTAGCCTCTCTTCATATGGGACCTGTTCCAAACCCCTGATCATTTTAGTTGCCTTCCCCTCTCCCACCCTCTCTCTTTCCCTCTCCCACCTCCTTTTCCCAGTCTCCCCGAGTTTTGTTCAATAAAGAGAGTTTCTATTTTTGAACACACGTGTCCTTTATTTTGTACATCAGGAAGGGGGGCTAGGGAGGGGTAAATGGAAGGAGGTGAGGGAGGAATGGGGTACGAGCCCCCGATGGGGAGGACTGGGCTGGCTCTGCGGGCTCCTCGGGGTGGAAGCTCTCCTGCAGCTCCCTAATTGCCCCTCCCCCCCCGGATGGCAGCCTGCGGCAAGTGCAGCCGGGCTGATGGGCCAGTCCTATGATATGCCGAGTGTGGGCATTCAGGGCACTCCAAGCCAGGACTGCTTTGCTGTCCCTCATCAAGTTAGACAAGCGAGCGGGAAACCCCTGAGAACTGTCTGTCCGGTGTGGGGGTCGGGTCCCTTTAAGCACAGCCCTCGGCTAGCCTGAGACAGCATCTCCACGCTCTAAATCCTAATCTGATGCCCTGCCAGCACTGCTTCCAGCCATCCTTAACCTCGGTTCAGGGTCCACTCAATGTGGACATGCTAGTTCGAAATAGCAAAATGCTAATTCGAACTAGTTATTAGGTCTAGATGCACTAGTTTGAATTAGCTTAGTTCAAATTAGTGCTGTAGTGTAGACATACCCTTAGCTAGTACTATTTAGCTACATCTGTGTGCTTCTAAGTAGTAATAGACAATACATTCTACCTGCCCTACTACATTCTACCCTAAACTATAGACCAGATTTTCTCTAACCTTCTTTGGGTGCCTAATGAGGAGGAGAGCACAAGGAGCTTTTGATAATCTCCCTTATCTTCACCAAAATACTTCTCATCCCTACTTGCCTCCCCCACTAGTGCTCTAGCTTCCTCCTCCCGGGTATCTATCTGCTAACTGAATATACAATCTACAACAAATCCATCGACTGCCAAAACTCCAGCTCTGTTTTAGGTCCCTTCCAATCTCATTCCCACCCTCTTTGCTAATGGCTTTAATGATCTCTTCCTGACAAATCAATTGGTCTCTATCCGAAACTTCCTTGATCTCTCAACAATTTTTGAGATTGTTGAACATCTTTCACTCTTGACATGTTAGCCCTTCTGGCCTGTTGAAATCCTGTCCTCTTTGTTTTCTTTCTACCTCTTTGGAAGAACAGTCACCCTCTCTTTCACCACTCTCTAGAACTATGTCCCTGGGCCTCTGCTCTTCTCATTTGGCAGTCATATCTCCAATGGCTTCAGCTCTCTTCTCTAGGAGGGTAGATCTGTCTTTGCCACTGACTTTTTATTTCTTTCAGAGGACTTCAATTTGCCTCCCAGGCATCTCCTCTTTGATGTCATATTTTGGTTTAAGATTAACATACCCAAAACAGAAATACTTTAACTTTCCCTCCAGTCCTTTTCCACTTGCTCCCTCCACTACTACTGTTGACAACACCACAATCCCCCCTGTCACCCTAGTCTGAGGCTTATTTTGATTGCCTCACTCACCCCTTCAAATCTCTGCACTGGCTCCTCGTCAACTATCACATTGAATTAAGCATCTTGTTACCACCTTCAGACCTCTGTCTAGCTCTGCCTTTCCCTTGAGGTTGGGCTTTGCATTGACCACCCTCTCTCCACTCCATTCATTTTGCTCAATTAGTCTTGTTTGTCATCCTCATCCCTGCTTGCTCCCCTAGCAAGAGTTAAAGCAGACAGTATGGAAAACTAAGACATTTTGTGGAGAAAGGTTGGCACTGCACTCCAGCAATATCCCATTTACAATTCACTCACTCACCTGTCTTCTCTCCCTGGGAACAAAAATAGTTCCTTCTTCTCTCTCTTACCTGGAGATGACCTGTGCCTGTAGATGTTGGGGTGAGGATCACAGAGTGAGGGCAGATGGCATCAGCAGTATTACTGAGCATGCTCTCAGAAAAAGCCAAGAAGCAAATGTGGGGTGGCAAATAATCCTGTATTTGCCCCACATCACCTCTGGTCTAAACTCTGCATACCAAGCGGAAAAGTTTGAAGATGTTCCATCTAGAGGAAAAACTATTTCTGCATTCAGACAAGCAACAGTGGTAAGGACACTCTTGTGGGACATTATCATCAAAGCTAACATAGCAATACCTTACATTTAAATAATACATTTTACGTCCAAGGCTCAGAGTATTTCCAAGTTGCTTATACATAGCACCAGTAACATGTAGACACCCTTTCAATGGATGGCAGAAACCAACAAACAGCACTGAGTAGCCGAGACGAATAGGAAATTTCTAGCCAAGAAAACGTAGGCAGTTTTTTCCTCAAAAATTACCAAAGGATCTTTAAGGCCTCTGAAGAAAGAATAGGACATAGTCTCTAAGACCTCATCTCAACTATCTGCACAGAATTCAATGAATCTATCTCCAAAGCCAGTAGAACAGAATGGATCTAGGAAGTCTTGATATGTCTATCCTGATGCTTAGATTGCTGTAGATCTTGTCCGAGGAAAAATATTAAATGCACACAAAATACTGTTAGAAAATAATAATTAATTATTACCTTTCATCATAAGGAAACAACAGTGGCAGTTAAAGAGGCAATGAGGAAGCTGGTTAGAACAAGATGTGGAAAACAGATCCAAACTCCTCTGAATGGCTCCATGGGATAGCAGAAGGCAAAAAATGGGCTCATGTTCTTAAAAATACAAGAAATTGAATACAAAACCAGATGGGAGGGAGCATATATTAAAAGAAATGAGTAAGTATAACACTAAAATAATAAAAAATTGATTAAATGCTAGAATTTACCACCATGGGTCACTGAATAGTTATCAGACAACCAGAGAGACAAAATTGTCAAATATGGGAAGACAACTTGTGCAATAGTAGCCAACTCAAAATATGGAGACAGCCAATTTAGAATGGCTTCAAAGTGTAAGTGTTAGAATAAGTCAGCAGACGAGACAATAATAATTCTGATATAATAAACCTAGCTTCTTCGGGAATTTTTTCCCCTTAACAAAGTAAAAAAGCACTAAGATAATACATTCTCTACTTAACTTTGACATGTGGTATAGAAAAGATGTTAATTTATCTCTTTTTGAGGTACAGTAATTAATCCTGCCTAATGAATAGATTTAAAATTAGCTAAGGCTATTTGTAACAGCTGTGATTTTTTTTCTTCCCCAGCACTCATAATATACAATTTACTTTGACAAGAATGGGTGGCTGATGCACAAAAAGGCTGCTTGTGTAGCAGTGCTCTTTTGGCTTTACTAGCAACATACTTGTCTATGAGTGCTGGAAACCCAGGTTCTAGCCACGCCTCTGACTTCTCTCAGTGAATCAATGTGTTCATTTTCATGAGAGCCTGTTTATATAATGTAGTATGTGGCAACCTCTACTTATGTATTATGTTCTGCCACTAACAAAATAGCAACATAAATTCAATTAATTACAGTTATCCGCACTGTCTATAACCAAGAGAGGCTATTTTCCAGTGGGTTCAATTAGTTGCTTCAAATAAAAAGGGAACTGAACTAATTTATTATTCTAGAGCAACTGAAATTGGAACCTTTTTGAAAACTACTGATAGGAATGTCAGGTTTTTGTTTTCTTTAATTAATATTGTCTTACTATTCAGGACAAGTGCTGTGTAAAATTCACCCATGAAAGCCCATTGTTAGGAACAAAGACATGCTGATATCTGGTGTAAACTCTACTTCAGTTTCCTCCCCTCAGTCTTCCCCAAAAAAGCAGGTAGGGGTGGTGGTGAGGGTATTTAAGATTTTTCAGTAGAGAACAAAAGACTTTTAGGCATACTCAGTTCAGAAATGGTAGTCAGAATTATTGTCTCCATTGGATTTTATAGGTTTTTTCCTATGAAAGTCAATGGGGAAGCTTATATTGGGTAAAATGATTCATTGTGTCTCCTTTTTTAAAAAAAAAACAACAGCATGCCCCAATATTTATGGCACTTCAGGAATCTCCTCCCACCCTTTAATGCCATTCAAAACTAAAATCCAAAAGGAAAAAAGCTTTATTAGACACAAGACAATGCTTGCAGTGATTACAAGAAGTATCACAATCTGTGTCCTTGGCTATGTCCACACTACAGAGTTTTTCCGGGATACCGGGAAAACTCTGCCATGTCCAGGGAACGCATCCATTTTTTCGGATCAGTTTCCGAAAAAGTGGGCGCGCTTTTTTGGAAGCCCTGTATTCCTCATTTTGTGAGGAATAAGGGCTCTTCTGAAAGAGGAGATTTTCCCCACATTTGACCCCTTGCAGATGGGCCAAATGTCAGAAAAGCCCCTTCTGAAAAAAGAATTGGAAAAAGGTATGCAAATTGCTGTTCACAGTTTGCATACCTTTTTCTGAAACCCCCCTGCAGCATAGACATAGCCCCAGTCACCAGCAGACTAGCGGAGTACTGCCCTTTATAAAAGGGAGGAAAAGGAATTCCAGCCTCCTCCTTCCCTCGTATCTACCATATATTCGAGAGAGTTTGTGTGTCTATTTGTCTGTTTGTTCAAGAACTCCTCCTAAACTGTAAGAGCTAGGACACCAAATGCAGCATGCAGCTTCCTCTCATCATAACTTAAATCAAGGTAAAGTTTTGATTGTACAGGAAAATGGAATGTGCCTGGAATAGGACTGCTTATCATAAAACCAGGCAGAAAAGAGAATCACCAGGTAGGTGAAAAGGACTAACTGGAGATGCATCCTGGTACGGGACTGCCCTGGCCCTGAGTCTCCCACCACTCCGAGAGCAAGTATCACCATTATTGCAATAGTATCATTGTGTTTATCACATCATATTATCTCGTGAGAGACTTGATTGTTTACCTGTCTTGGAACTCTGATACAGGTGAAGGGCAATTAGAATCTTTTACAGAGCTAATTCAAAGGGGACAAGATGCAAGCTGTCAGGACATTTTAAATACTTTTACTGACAGTTTTCTTTAAAACACACAATGTAAGTAAACACTTTTGGAGATATACTCCCTTTTATACTGATTATTTTAAAAAGTAGACCCCCCCCATTAATTTATCCCATGCCAGTGGTTCAGTGCAGGTCAAAAAAGAGAGGCATGGCCTTAGGAAAGGTGGGTGCATGGTGACAACTGATCAGCCCGTCACAGGCTGAATTGCAAAAGTAGCAAAAAACTACATCTTCCAAAGTTTGTACTGACCTTGTTCCTGGAATGTGATAGAATGAAACTGCTTGTAGAAGGATCAGCTTTGCCTTGTAGCTGATGGGGATGCAAGATTAGAAGACAGGAGATGCATGGTTGCCAGAGCAGTATAGTGAAAACTCAACAGTAGATAAGGAAGTTAGTAGAAGATGAGGAAGCTAAAAGGTGAAGGACAAGCTAGGCTCGGCAGGGATAGGACAAGCCTCCTAGCCTTCATGAGCTTGTCTGAGTTAGATAGGAGGATTATCTTTGCCACAAAGCCTTTGAGGTTCTAACTCTGAACTATGCAGTACAAGGAGGGGTGGGGAGGCTTTGGATATTTTGTTCCTGTCCCCTCTGAATCTGTACATATGGAAAATCTGATGTTGCTGGCCAGAATGCAGGTGCAATGGACTGTGTGCCTGCGTTATTGTGGAAGTTTCTGCCACAGTTTTTCTGCTCAGCTAAAATTTGGTCCTTTGATTTTAGGATGGCACAATTACCCCATGTTTCTATGTTGCCTTTTGCTCTAAAAATGAAACAAATGCACAAACAGTCCTTTCATTAAAATGGGTCTTAATTTCATATATCCTACATTCCATAGATCAGCAGCAGTATGAAAGTGTTGGAGTCCTGACTTACTATACTGTGGGCAGAAAGGAAGCTGTCTTCAGAGTGCTATTACCTAAGGGTATGTCTACACTAGCCACCTAGTTTGAACTAGGGTGGCTAACGTAGGCATTCGAATTTGCAAATGAAGCCCGGGATTTAAATATCCCGGGCTTCATTTGCATGTTCCCGGTGGGCACCATTTTTAAATCCCCTTAGTTCAAACTGACTGCCTCATTGCAGGAGGAGTAACAGTTAATCGGAACTAAGGACTTAGTTTGGATTAACTTCTGACTGCCGCGTGTAGCTGCAGGAGGTCAGTTCGAACTAAGGGGATTTAAAAATGGTGCCCGCCTGGTAACATGCAAATGAAGCCTGGGATATTTAAATCCCGGGCTTCATTTGCAAGTTCAAATGCCTACATTTGACACTCTAGTTTGAACTAGGGGGCTAGTGTAGGCATATCCTAAAGAACTGGAAATAAATCCTATTGTGAGTCCCTGGTGCTAGTCCCTCTCTCACTGCTGGTTTGCACTAGGGGATAAGTTCAAATTAAGATACGCAACTTCAGCTACCTCAATTGCACAGCTTAAGTCGAAGTATCTTAACTCAAATTTTGGCACCATCCACACTACGGGAAGTCAAAGGGAGAACACTGTCCCTTCAACTTCCCTTACTCTTTGCAGAAGCAGGACTACCAGCATTGATGGGAATACTCTAATTCGAATTGGGAGGGTATCTTCACTAGACCCACTCATTCAAACCCCGGAAGATTGACTGTGGCTGCTTCGATCTTGTCTGTGGTGTAGACATGGCCTCAGTGGAAGAGAGGAATGCTAGTTCAGAGTGGGAGCACAACTTTGACCCATGTTGTTTCAGGTTCTGGGTCTTGTTGCCATGTTTTATGTTTTGGTTTTTGCAATGTAGATGTACTTTTAGAATCTAAACTGAAGATTGCTCAGACTGGAGGTTGCTGAGCGGGGTTAGAGAGCATTCCTTTGGAACGCTACATGTTGGGGACTCAATGCATTGCGCTATCACGCGGGGTGCAGTTGTGAGTGAATGGTTTGCTGCTGGAGGGAATGAACCCAAACACAGCCTGAGCCTGGGCCTTAGGGATTCGTGCAGGTAGCATGCTGAGTCATGACTAGTGGGAGACAGGGGAGGGATCACATGAGGATTGTCTGTTGTGATTCCTCCCTATGGGGCATCTGGTATTGGCCACTGTTGGCAGACAGGATACTGGGCAAGATGGACCTTTGGTCTGACTCAGTATGGCCATTCTTCTGTTCGTCTATTCTTATGACCCAATCTAGACTGGAAAGGACAGTCTAGAGGCAGAACAGGAGTCCTGACCAGCACAGTGACCCAGGGATCGGACACCATGCAAAGCAGCACACGGATATGGATTCATTTGCCAACCTTAGACAATACCCAAGCTCCTGTGACCAGCACAGGAGATAGAAGATACCCGTTTGGGAAATAGGGTACATTAACATTGACAAAAAAACACTGAAGCAGTGAGGCTCTGAGCCTAGTCCAATCAATTTGGGTATCAGGATTATGCTATTGGGCTAAAAATAGTGCTGCTGATATTCATGCTTAGCTTGGAGTATGGGCTCTGAGACCCATCCCCTTCACTGGCCTCCAGAGCCCAGCTCCAGCCCAAGAGAGCACGACTACATTGCTGTTTTTAGATCCTTAATATAAGCTCCATGCGTTTCAGGTTTGATGACTTGTTTTATTGTGTTTTCCATTGTGTAGCTGTACCATAAGAGTCTAAGGAAACTGGGGGTGGCTTAAGCGGAAGGTGTGAGGTTAGAGAGCTTACCTTTCGGTATTTAGATGTTGGGGACTAAGTACTTTGTGTCAGGACTGATGGTTCAGATCTGAGTGAATGGTCCTTGCTACCAATTGAGGGTTGTCTTTGCTGAGATAAAGACACTCTTTTATAGATAAGTGCATCATTTTTATGGGATTAACTCCTTTTATCAGAAAGCTGAAGAAGGGAACTAGCAGGTTGAGGCCAGTGTTCCCTATCAGCTGTGCCCCTTTGCGCCCCCCCCTTCCTCGCTGAACTGATTATTAGAGTGACCATAGCTAGGTTTTTGTTTCTACTAGTGGTGCACATTCACACATGCATTGGTGCACATAAAATTATTCCACACATGGATGGAAAATATTAAAGGAATTAAAGATTAATATTGGCTGAGCCCTGGAGGGAGGCAATCATGGTTCTCCCAGACTCATTACCTGGTTCCATTTTCTGAACCTGGAGTGCCCACACCCTAAATTTAACTTATTTTTTTTTAATCTTCGTGCTTCTTTGTGGGAAGAGACTTTTATATGCTGAAAAGGCATTAAAAAGTTAAGTTTTGGTGTTTTGGTTTTTAACAAAAGTACGTCTCCACTGCACAGCCATGGCTGGCCTAGGTCAGCTGATATGAGGTCTCTGGGCGTGGACTGCAGGGCTACAGAATTGCAGAATAGGCATTCAGGTTCAGGTGGAGCTCTGGCTTTGAGACCCTGGGGCTGGAATTGTAGACACTCCCTAAATGACATGCAGGTTTCCTCTAATTGTTGCAGTTTAATGAACATTTAAGGGCCTGATACAAACCCCTGAAGTTAATTTATTAAATGGGAAGCAGTTTTCCCCTAAAAGATCAGGTAATGGACAACATTGGCATCAATGGGTTTTGGATCAGGCCAAAAAGTCTAACTAATAATTCCAGTGCTTATTTCATTAACACTACCATTTTAAATAGATGTGGTGTTTCCCATGAATGGGCATATCAGCAGAGGTGCACTATATGTGCAGTAGGTCCTCTGCCTGCAGTGTGAAAGGCAATTGTCAATCACAACCATTTCCCTCCATGGATGCAGAAAAAAATTAGTTCTAGGGTCAAAAGAGGAATTTTTTTCCAGTTGTGAGACATGCATTAAGGTTAATACCACATTAATTTTATTTCTATAGTAACTATGGGTATGTCTACACTACAAAGTTAGTTCGAACTAACGGACGTTAGTTCGAACTAACTTTAATAGGTGCTACACTAGCGCTCCGCTAGTTCGAATTTGAATCGAACTAGCGGAGCGCTTAGTTCGAACTAGGTAAACCTCATTTTACGAGGACTAACGCCTAGTTCGAACTAGCTAGTTCGAACTAAGGGCTGTGTAGCCCTTTAGTTCGAACTAGTGGGAGGCTAGCCCTCCCCAGGTTTCCCTGGTGGCCACTCTGGCCAACACCAGGGAAACTCTATGCCCCCCTCCCGGCCCCGGACCCCTTAAAGGGGCACGGGCTGGCTACGGTGCCCGTGCCAGGTGCAAGCCTGCCAGCACCCAGCTAGCAGACCCTGCACCTGGCACGGCACAGAGCCACCCACCCGATGCCCCCCAGCCCACCCCCTCTTGCCGGGACCAGGCTGGCGGCTCCCGGGAGCTTGCCCTGGACCGCAAGAGGCGGGCATCTTCCTGGGCTAGTGCGGACATCGTGGACCTCGTCCACGATCTCCGCACTAGGCACAGGAAAGTGGCCGTCTAGGGCAGGAGAGCTGCCAGCCTGGCCACCCAGGACCAGGTGTGCATGAAAATCAAGGGGGTCCACTGAAACCCCCGACCCTGAGCCCTGAGCTTACAATGGCCGTCCTGGGTCAGACCAAAGGTCCATCTAGCCCAGTAGCCTGTCTGCCAACAGCGGCCAACCCTAGGGACCCTGGAGGGGATGGACCGAAGACAATGACCAAGCCATTTGTCTCGTGCCATCCCTCTCCAGCCTTCCACAAACTTTGGGCAGGGACACCACTCCTACCCTCTGGCTAATAGGACTGCATGGACCCAACCTCCATGACTTGATCTCACTTCCCTTTCAACTCTGTTCTAGTTCTAGCCTTCACAGCCTCCTGCAGCAAGGAGTTCCACAGGTTAACTATTTGCTTTGGCAACAACAACAACAACTTTCTCTTACTAGTTTGAAGCCTGCTACCCATTCCTTTCCTTTGGTGTCCTCTAGTCCTTCTTGATGGGAACTCAGGAAGAACTTTTCTGAATGCACCCTCTCCACCCAACCCCTGCTTTTAGAGACCTCTATCCTGTCCCCCCTCCGTCTCCTCTTTTCTAAGCTGAACAGTCCCAGTCTCTGTAGCCTTTCTTCATCTGGGACCTGTTCCCAACCCCTGATCATGTTAGTTGCCCTCCCCTCTCCCAGCCTTTCTCTTCCCCTCTCCCACCTCCTTTTCCCAGTCTCCCCCAGTTTTTTTCAATAAAGACAGAGTCAATGTTGGAAGAAACGTTATCTTTATTTTGTACATCAATAAGAAGGGGGGCTAAGGAAGGGTAAGTGGAAGGAGGTGAGGGAGGAATGGGGTACGAGCCCCCGATGGGGAGGACTGGGCTGGCTCTGCGGGCTTCTGGGGGTGGAAGCTCTCCTGCAGCCCCCCAATTACTCCCTCTCCCCAGATGGCAGCCTGCGGCAAGTGCAGCCGGGCTGATGGCCGAGTGGTGTGATGTGCCCAGTGTGGGCACTCAGGGCACTCCAAGCCAGAACTTCTTTGCAAGCGGGGCACCCCTTAGAACTGTGTGTCCGGGGTGGGGGTCGGGACCCTTTAAGCGCAGCCCTCGGCTAGCCTGAGACAGCATCTCCATGCTCTAAGTCCTCCTTTTATGCCCTGCCGGCACTGCTTCCGGCCATCCTTAAGCCCTGTTCAGAGTCCACTCAATGTGGACTTGCTAGTTCGAACTAGCAAAACGCTAGTTCGAACTAGTTTTTAGTTCTAGATGCGTTAGTTCGAACTAGCTTAGTTCGAATTCACTAATTCGAACTAAGTTAGTTCGAACTAGCGCTGTAGTGTAGACATACCCTATGCTTCTAGTCTCATAGTCATTCATGCCAAAGAACCCCAAACTGCTATACAGACAATCTATGTACAGCACTGTTAAATTGCAGCCAGATCCTGAATGGCAAACACCAGCCAGCCAAAGTACAGCACTTGAATGCAATGCTGGAAGGGAAGTTTCCTCTCCCCCCTCACCCCCATCTAAAAAGTAAAAGGTTCTTCTTATGAAAAATACTATGAAATCTGCAAAGCACACAGACCTTGAATTTTTAAAACTCACAAGATGATGAAACCTGTCTAAAAGACACCCCTCCCCACACACACTGCAAATCTCTTTGGGTATGTCCACACGTCTCGTGTAACCCGGCTCCATAGACTCATACTAGTGGGGTTTGAGCTTGCATGAAAGAAATACCTGTGTAGACATTGAAGTTCAGGCTTTCAAGCCTAAGGGAGGGACGGGCTTGAGAGTCCACATTGGAAGGCTCATTCCCACATGCAGTGTAGACTTAGTCATTGTACTATTTTGTCTATATCTGAAGTATGGAGGGTAAGTCAGTCTTGCTGGTTTTTAAACCTGCCATTGTGAGGCATCTTTGTAGTGAAATACAGCAAAAGAAATAGACAGCCCAAACTAATGCTAATAACCATTATGACTCAAGGCATTTAAGTACCTAATCTTTAGTTTATATGAGAAATGTATTACTCAGCATTAGGAAATGTAAATCATAAAGAAATTTTGTATAGAGCGTATACTTTTTGGAAACATTCCTCATGCTAGAAATAAGAAATATAATTGAAATGGCAGAATCCTTCAAAGCAGCAGAACTTTAAAAGTATGTCTCTGTGATGTCATGCAAATTCACATGGGTATATAAGCCCAATAATTAATGGTTTTTCCATCCTTGTTAGAAGTAACAGTACCTCACGACACATGCCTCAGCTCACTGCTGCTCACATCAGCTGATCATTCATTTCACCCTTACCTTGTTGTAACGCCATCTTCCACATCCTTCGTTTCCTTCTCCAATGAAATTCTTCCATCTCTGCTGCTACTTTGTGTGTGTTCGGTAAATAATATATCAAACTCGTACCAAGGTTAGGCAAATAAATCCATGGAAAATTTTCCTAAAAAAAGAGTTTTAAATTCAGTAGAATGGAAGACGGTGAGGTACTACTATCGTAATGGTTGGTGACTCAAAATTTTTTTTAAAGGCAGGTTTGTTTGCTTTGCTTTTAGAAACATGGACCAACCACAATGCTACAAGAGTTCAATCTATATTAGGACAGATCATCAGTAATATAAATTTCATTGACTTCATTGGAGCCATACCCAATTGTGCTAGTTAGAGATCTGGCCAATAATATCCACTGATCAATGGAACCAGGCTTTTCATAACCCAAATTAACTATGATTTTTGCCTGAAATACAATTTAAATATTGTTTTTCAGCTAATGTATCAGCAGATCTATAGACAGTAAATTATAACTTTGCAGCTGTCTTCAGTTTCTTATTGTCATTGATGGTGATACTTTCCTACACCATATTTCTCACTGTAACTCCCAAAATTTGGATGATATTTTTTTCAAGTAAACTGAAGTCATTTGCTATTAGTTCATTGTTCTTTGCAACTATTGTTAAAGTCACTGACATTCTCCCAGTGCCTGAGGGATTCTGCTATCTTCAGGAAGGTTTAATTAAATTAAATTTTTATATTTAAAGGTTCCATGACTCTTTTCAACACATAGATTATAAATATACATTCACACATGGATATATCAAATGACATGTCCACCTAGGCTTGCTAATAAAACTGCATCACTCTGTTACTGCTTGCTTCCAGCTACATAACTGTCTGCTTGCCTTGTTTGTGAGTTATAAATAGCCAAAGATTGCATACTCACTGTCTGGTTACATTGAACAAAACATGATTTTAATTCCTTTAAACAAGACTGTCGCAGGATTCAGCTTCATCCAGAAAGTTTAGGGTTACCTGGTTGGTTTTTTCTTATATAGCTTTAAGATTACTAATGCCTGGTCTAAACTCCAGAGTTAGGTCAATGTAATAGACCTCTGCTGATTTAATAACACCACCTCCCCAAGTGGCATAGAGTCACAGTCAGTGTAATTAGGTTGATGCAGCATCAATGTGAAACAAGGAAAGGTACAGCTTCTGTAGCAGGAGAGATGAAAAAGACTGGGATTTTTCAGCTTGGAAAAGAAACAACTAAGGGGATATAAAATCTTGACTGCTATGGAGAAATCGTGCTATTTATTCCTTCACATAAACACAAAAACCAGGGGTCACCCTATGAAATTAATAGGCAGCAGGTTTAAAACAAACATAAGAAAGTACTTTTTGCACAGAATGCACACTGATCCTGTGGAATTCAATGTCAGGGATGTTGTGAAGGCCAGACCTCTTCAGTTAAAAAAGAACTAGATAAGTTAATTGAGGATAGGTCCATCAATGGCTATTAGCCATGCTGGGCAAGAATGCAAAACCATGCTATAACACAAGGGTGGGCAATAATTTTTTGCCGGGGGCCACTTCAAAAAAGTTTGAAGTGGCCCCAGGCCACACCAGAAGGGGCAGGGCCTCAAAACGAAGGGGAGGGCCCAGGATGCCTTGGGCTTCCCCACCCACAGACCATGATTTGTCTGGGGGTGGGGGAGCCCCTTTGTCCCCCTCTTCCCACTAAGCACCCTTGCTCCTGGCGTTGGGAAGAGACTTCCCATGCTCCCCCATCCACAGGCCAATCAGAGTCTGGGGGTGGGGGAGCACGTGAAGCCTCCTCCTGCCCTGCCAGGAGCATGCAACACTTCTAAGTGCCGCATGCTCCTTGCAGCGTGTGGGTAGGGTGGAGGAAACTTCATGTACTTCTCCCCCACCCTCAGGCACTAATTGGCCTGGGAGCGGGGGAGCAGCAGGGCCTCCACGGGTGGGATCAACCTTCTTGGCAGGCTGAATCCAGCCCGCGGAGGCCCTTTTGCCCACCCCTGCTCACACATGTCTCTAACTTCTGTTTGATACCACTTGGGAGTAGATGACAAGCGGTGGATCATTCAATGAATGCCTTGGTGTTCATGCCATCTGAAGCATCTGGCATTGGCCACTGTTGGAAGAAATGATTTTGGGTCCATTTCAGTGTGGCTGTTCTTGTGCCTCACTTTATCCAACTATAAGATGGAGATAACTTACTTCAGAGATGTCATTTAGGAACACTATCAGTTGAAAGTCATTATAATATGTAAATGCAAATTACTAGTAAAAAGAATTATTATTTTCAGAGGTATGAAACTTACAGCATTTTAATTTTGAGGAAGGACTCATTAAATTATGATGCAGATCAATAGTTCCAGGAGCCAAGTGTTAGCATTGTGCACTGCCACGCAGGGAATGCTGGCTATTTCCTGGTCTTTTTTCTCACTTTATAGTCAGAAACTCAACAATGACACCTGAAGACAATTAAAGAATGATGACAATAGGCTTCTACAGGAGTCCTGTTGGTCGTCATTTAGTAGTGGCGGGGTAGAGGGGGAACGGAGAGCTTCTCAGGACTGCAACTGCAGAGGAGGGTGGAAGCTCTCTGAAAAAAATGTCTGAACCTATAAAAGGCAGAGGCTTGAGCAGTTCAACTCACAACAGGAGTTCATGACCTCTCAGTACTGAATCAGAAAGCAGAGATTTATAATGGTATCAGATTTATAGGCATTTTTAATATTACAGAAACCTGACATTTCAAAAAGTTGTGATCTTCTTTGTATTTTGAAATGTGAAGACAGCAATTAAATGCTTTTTAGGTTAAGTGGGATTTTGCCAAACAGGACTTCAACATATCCCTTAGAATAGGGATGGGCAATAATTTTTGACGGGGGGCCACTGCAATATTTTAGAAAGTGGTCGAGGGCCTCTCTCCTCCATGATATAAATGGAGGAGGTGTGGGGTCTGAGATGGTGGTTGAGTGAAGAAGTGTGCTTCGGGTGCAGGAGTGGGGGGTCTGGGAGGGAGTTTGGGTGAAGGAGGCAGTCGTGACCTAGGGCAGAGGACCGGGGTGCAGGAGTTTGGGTTGTGACCTAGGGTAGGAAGGAATTGTGATCTGGGGAAGGGGATTGGGGTGCCAGATCTGGGAGGGGGTATGGGTGCAGGAGAGGGACAAAAGCTTTAGGTATGTTGAGTGGTGGGGGGCAGAGTGTTGGGGAAGGGAGGGGCTGGGGTGCCAGAATCTGGCTCTGGCCAGGAGGCTTACCAGCCAGCAGCCCAACCAGCCTGCTTGCAAAGATAATTGCTTGCAGAGCTTAAAACATTTCTCAGCCAGCCAGCCTACCTGCCCCACATCTGCACAGCCATGTGCTTGTGTGAATAACTGAACCAGAGGGGATGGGGGTGTGGTGCTTCATGTGCTGTTCAGAAACCGGCCAATGGGATTGTGCTGGGGACAGGGGCAGCGCCTGAAGTTCCACTCCCCCTTCTCCCCCACCTTCCCTCCAGGATCACAGTTTTGAAAGAGAAATGGACCCGCAGCTGCATTTCTGAGCAGTGTGCTGGACTGCGGGGCAAGTAGGGGAGCCTGCCTGGGGCTCCCTGCTGTGTCCACGGGCCAGATCTGTAGGCTTGGTGGGCCGAATCCAGCCTGCAGGCTGTATTTTGCCCAGGTCTGCCTTAGAATCTATTCCTGCAAGCGACTGAGGACTGCCTGTGAAGTACAGGCAGTCCCCGGGTTACGTACAAGATAGGGACTGTAGGTTTGTTCTTAAGTTGAATCTGTATGTAAGTCGGAACTGGCGTCCAGATTCAGACACTGCTGAAACTGACCGCCAGTTCTGACTTACATACAGAATCAACTTAAGAACCCCAGGCGTCCCCAAGTCAGCTGCTGCTGAAACTGATCAGCAGCTGATTCCAGGAAGCCCGGGGCAGAGCAACTCTGCCTGGGGCTTCCTGTAGTCAGCGCTGGTCAGTTTCAGCAGAAGCTGACTTGGGGACGCCTGGGGCAGAGCAGCTGGGGTGCTACTGGACCAACCCAGCAGCACCCCATCTGCTCTGCCCCAGATGTCCTGATTCAGCCGCTGCTGAAACTGACCAGCAGCGGCTGAATCAGGACCTGGGGCAGAGCAGCTGGGGTGCTGCCGGGTTGGTCCAGTAGTGCCCACGGGCGCTGCAGGACCAATCGGCAGCGCCCCAGCTGCTCTGCCCCAGAGTCCAAAACAAAAGCCTGGTCTGCTGGGGGGGGGAGCACACTAGCTGCGCCCCCCCCCCCCCAGCAGACCAGGGACATGGGGAGCAGAGCCGCAGCGGCAGCGGGGTGCCGTGCCTCTGAGGCTTTGCTCTGGCAAAGCCTCTGAGGCGCGGGACCCCCACGGCTGCGGCTTCAGTCAGGGTGCCTGTGGTCTGCTGGGGACCGTCCCCAGCAGACCACAGGCACCGGGTCTCATGCGGCAGCAGCGGGGGTTCCCGCGCTTCTGAGGCTTTGCTCTGGCAAAGCCTCAGAAGCGCAGGAACCCGCCCGCTGCTGCCGCTTGGGTCCCGGTGCCTGTGGTCTGCTGGGGATGGTCCCCAGCAGACCACAGGCACCGGCACCCAAGTGGCAGCAGCAGCGGTTCCCGCGCTTCCGAGGCTTTGCTCTGGCAAAGCCTCAGAAGCGCGGGAACCCGCCCGGTGCCCCTGGTCTGCTGGAGACGGTCTCCAGCAGACCAGGGGCACCGGAGCAGCTTACGAACGGGGCTTTCTCGCCCCGACTTCCGGGGCGAGAAAGCTCCGTTCGTAAGTGCGGATCCGACATAAGTCGGATCCGCGTAAGTCGGGGACTGCCTGTACTGAGTGTGCTTCTACTGGCCTCAGAGAAAGTTGAGGATGCTCATCATCTCTCAGAATTGGGCTTGTAGGGGAGAAGTCCATTGTAAAAAGAGCTATCCAGAACCCCGGAGGCAAGCCACAAAAGAGCAGAAATAGAAAAGAAATGTGAATTAATGGATTGGTGTGTGGAAAGCAGGAAACAGGTGGTATCTCAAGGACATGATAAACCTCTGATAAATGCTATTGCAATAACTCTTACAAATTCACACTTACTAATGCTGAGAGATATCTTACTCCAAGAGTAGCCCCCATGACTTTGTTGTAACTACATTTGCATATGCCTTTTGTCAAAGTCAGGGAGAGTGGAAGAATTTGGCCTTCTGTTTGTACTTCCAGGAAGCAATGCTGGGTTTACCATTTTTATTGGGACAACTGTCCAATTTTATTATTGTTCACTCATACTATCAACAAACCCATCCAAATGCTAAGTCAGCATCTTCCTTTAAGCTTGCTTATTCTTTCCTACCTTAACAGGGGGCACTGGATCAGTGTTCACATTGCATCCCCCAAGAGTGATTGATTACTTTCAGGGAAGCTAATGATCCAACCTGGCAGACCAAATTCAATAAATCTACCTTGATATCACACTGGATCTTTCTTTGACTGCCAAAGTCAGGACAAGAAATAATCTAATCAGCAACTTAGCCAGTTCAACATGGGCTACAGACACACAGACAATATTTCCAGGGAAATGCTGTACCTCTCTACTCTGTTATTTGCCTCCCACTAAATTGGTTGACATCAAATTCAATTCAACCATACTCATTGCAGAGAACCTATCCCACTCCTATCCCATGGATACCAATTCTGAGCAACATAGCTTTCGCACACATTCATCCTAGCAAATCTTCCACCGGACTGGTGGAAAAGCAATGTATCAATCCAGGTCTCCCACAGTACACATACATCTTCAGTCACCCCAGATCATAATTTTCAAGGCTAGTAGAAGTAATTGTCAAAGTGGGGGAAAGAGGAATACAACAGAGGCTTGGTGACAGTTATTATTGAGTTGTCTGTGGTGGTTTCAGTTGCCAGATCACTCTGTCACCAGCACCCCCGTGACATGATGAGTGGTCAGCTCAAGACCTCTGGAATAGTTTCCTGGTCTCTAATGTGACTACTCAACAGTCATGATTTGACATGCCATATCTACTGAACAGGTTCTGAATTGGCCCAGAGGTATGCACAGCCAACGTCTACATAACAACCCACTTGGTCAATGTATCAATCAATCAGTGGCACATGTTGACGAGTGCCAACTAACTAGGCATCACAGTGGTTATAGGGCCCTGCATTCTGCTGATGAAGTTGCAGGCAGGGCTTGTCAAGCCCTGAAAATGGTAGAAGAAGAATCCCATGTCTATATAGCAACAATGTGTGGGATTTGCAAACACTTCACATAGACACAGATATTCATGCATATCTGAGGTTTTTAGTGGTTTAAAAGGCTGCACATTCAATATTTGCTTTGCAAATATTAAGAAATGGTGCTATCTGGAAAATTGCTTTCTTGTCTTAAATAAAAAACAACAAATGACTGCAGATTCTGTTATTCAGTAGTATCACTTGCTGTTTTATTTCAAGCATTATGCCATATCATGAGCTATCAATGAAAAAGTTTCAAAAATTTGTTTTCCCCTTCAGTGACAGCAACCAACTAAAGAGTCTGAGGCTATGTCTACACCCCAGTGTTATTTCGGAATAACATTATTCTAAAATAACAAAGAGAGCATCTGCATAGCAAGCCATTATTTCAAATAATGGCAAGCTCTAGGTCTTCTTACTCCGACTCCTGTAACCCTCATTTCACAAGGAGCAAGAGTAGTCGAAGGAAGAGTTTTCTTCCTTCTACTTCCTTTAACTTCCCACTATGTAGCCAGCATCAAAAGTTGAATTAAACTATTTTGACTTCAGCTATGCAATTGACGTAGCTGAAGTTGCGTAGCTTAATTCAAGTTTTGCCCTGATGTGTAGACATGCTCTGAGTATCCTAAATTTCCAGAGCTACCAATAGTTTTCAGCATGAAAACCATTTTTATCAGAGGCCCTCTGATGTACAGAATGTGTTTTAAGGAATGATTAATGATTGTCATATGATTTTCTAGGCTAGTGAAGGTAGTTACCAAAGTGGGAAAAAAAGGAATACAACAGAGGCTGTGTCACAAAGAAAGTCATATGCAGCTTAGCAGGCCTGGGATGGAAGTTTCCATCCTTGCTGTACATAGTCTGGTAACCTTGTTCCCTGCAAACACAAACAGCATCTGGGCTTTATCAGCTTTAACCCATGCTTTGAGCTGGGAAACTAAGCGGTAAACAAGTTTGACCTTGGGCTCAGCTCATGAGAATGTTAAGAGTGGCATTGAGCCAGTGCGTGCACACCCTGTAAACAACTGTAGTATACCTAGTATAGGGAGTCTCATGCCCGGTGAGTCTCAATAGGGACCTAGACCTCAGAGAATGCCCTGGATTTTCCCAGCTGGAGCCACATCCACTGCAGCCTGGTGTGAGGTGATTTGAACGGGACTCCCTGCAGACTGAAGGGGAGTAAGCATTTCTAAGTGCCTGTTACTCTCTTATGCATTGCTCTGCCTGTGCTTATTGATGTGTCACTTTGCAGTAGCTGTGTAACCATTTGGCAGTATTAAGTCTGTAATAGTAGTGATGTAGTGAGATTAATAAAAGCAACTATCCCTAATCAACTCTATTGTGAAATGAATTCACAACCTTATTTGGCCATGGCCCTGTTAGTTGACAGGCTGGTTGATCATTATTTTCCTGTGTACATCTGAAATGCGTTGATACGAACATAGCTGAAATCAAAATTCTCCATCTTCCTAAACCTTTTATTGTCTCTCTAGTAGTACAGGTGTTACCTTTTGTATTCCCCAAACTCCAGTGCCCTTACTTAATCCTGTCCTTACTTTCTGTACAACACATCTGCAACAAATAATGTCTCTTCCTATGCAGACATGACATTAGTCCATGCACTTGTCCTCATTGCTTTTTAGAAAGAGGCTTTTACTACAGACATCGGTTGAAAGCAGTGAGGGGAGGATGAGGGATGTAATATAAGGTTAACCAGCTTTACACCCCAAAGGATGTAAGGTATAATGGATTAATTTTGGGGGAGCTGTGTGCTTGACAGTAGTACTTTAATGCAAACAAAATGGTAAAGCTCAATGAACTTTGCTAAATCTTGTAAAAAATAGATATAACTATCTTATATCATTAGATCTTAAGCAGTAGATTTTTTTAAACAAACCACGTGAACAAGAAGCTTATTGCATACACATTTCC
This sequence comes from Pelodiscus sinensis, assembly GCF_052426305.1. Taxonomy (NCBI): domain Eukaryota; kingdom Metazoa; phylum Chordata; order Testudines; family Trionychidae; genus Pelodiscus; species Pelodiscus sinensis. The sequence continues at coordinate 54,425,117 of NC_143059.1, forward strand.
ACTGGGACAGTTTTGAAATATTATTCTTGAATATTTTGCCAGCTTCTAGCTAAATCCAAAAATGCTTCCCTGCTGTAGTTCCCTGGTCCATTTTTTGTTAGCTTCAGCCTTTCATATTCTTGATTAATGCACAAGGAAGCAACACATGCGGCTTCTGGAAACACTGTTTGTCATTTTTGTCAACACTCAGTACCATATGTTGCAATTCATAACAGGATGCTAGGTAATATAAATGAGACAGTGTATCAGATAGCATATAGTTTGCATTTTATCTTGTATAATCAGAGATGTGATATGTCATCCCATTTTTGCTACTAATGCATAATCTCCATATAATTTTTGATTTACAGTCTACTTAAAATTTAGTTAACTTAATAAGCCTAAGAAGAAACACAACTTACAAGCTAGAGCTGGAATGACTAAACAATAGCTTACATCTTATAGTTTCATTCATTCATTCCAAAGGCTACTGAAAGTATACCTAATAGCATACTTGGCAGCATTTGAAACCTATGGCGACAACTGGGGAGAAAAAATAGGGGCACATTTAATTCATGAGAGAGATACTGGATATAGACAGATTTTCTTGAGGTTAGAGTCAAAGATTGAGTAGCCACAGCATGAGATGTGTTATTATTTAGTGATTAGTTACTGGACTGTGGCTCAGGAGACCTCACATGAAATCCCAGCTTCACCAATATCAACATGGCCAGGATTTCACTTCTGGATGCTATTCCCTGCTCTGCCACTTAACTGCCATGTGACCTTGGGCAAGTCATTTCATCTCCATTTTATTTCCACTATTTGTCCAACTTGTCTATTTATATTCAAGGCAGAGACTCTATTATGCACAATAGAGTGCGGATCTTCATTAGCATTTCTATAATACAAACAGCAGCAGGTGTAAGTGTTGAACAGATCCATTCAACTGGCTCCTCAAGAAGAATAACAAAATTTCATGGACAACGTTAGGCACAATTAAGTGAGAGCTTAGTCTAGAGACTTTCACCAGACCTAAATGTTGGGCTTGCTGATCTGGGAGTTAAGTACATCTTTTCCACAACAGAATCTCATTAGGCTTCTAGGGTCTGAGAGGAGTAAAATTAATTTGCCCCAGACAATGAATTACAGGTTGGACCTCCCTGGTCTGGCACCCTCAGGACTTGTCCGGTAACAAATGAGGGATTTTGCTGGACCAGGAGTGATCATATCGGCCTCCCCCCATTCCAGACCTGGACCGGCCACTGACCTTTGGCCTGGCTCCTTCCCTCAGTTCCACTGCCCTGCTGGTCCCCCCCTGCCTCTTCCCTACTAAGCTGGGCACACTCCGGACTTGACCAGTCCCAGATGAGGGATTTTTCTGGACCAGGAGTGGTCATATCAGCCTTCTCCCCAGCCCTGGGCTGGCCACTGACCTCTGGGCTGGCTCCTTCCTTCAGCCCCACTTCCCTGCTGTTTTCTCTCTCCCCTTCCCTACTAAGCTGGACAGCCCATCTCCAGCCCAGCTCCCAGTATGCTGGGCTCTTGCCCTACCAGACAGCCTACCTTCAGGAAGTGCAGCCACTAGCCCTCCACCAGGACTCTCTGGCCCTGGAACATGTGTGGGCCTTCTGGACCATGGATATTGCTGAACCAGAGTCCTGGTTTACAGATGCTCAAGGTGTAACTTCACAGAAAGTTATGGGACCAAGCACTCAGGCATTTACTTTTAGGACCTATAAGATCTAGGAAAAAAATCAGTTAAAGATGATAATATTGTGTCATTATTCTGTTTCATAGAAATGGCAGTACTGTAGTTACATGGATGATCTGCATTTGAATACCTGTAAATATCACCAAATCACAGGTAACTGGAAGGAAGGTGAACTAAAATTATTAAAACTTCTTTGTTTCATATTTAATGCACATAATTTTTAGAACACAAGTACACTAATGACACTAAATCTATGAGGGGTATTTACAGATCTCACAAAGGAGAACCACAATGTAATTACTCTTTAAATAATTGTGCGTAATTGGTAGGGTTGCCAGATGGTTTAACCAAAAATACCGAACCCCCCCCCCAAAAAAAACACTGTTGAGAAAAAAAGGGGGAGACCAAAGTTGTTGAGAAGGAAAAAAAGGACCCCGATAGTTATTAAGCAATAAATAAATAAATAAAAATACCAAAAAACCAGCATGGCTCCTTTAAGGCCTTTAGGGCTTTTTTTTTTTATGGTGACCATCTTGTTTTCTTCCTCCATGCCAGAAGACAGCTTCCCTGAAGAACCCAGGTAAGAAGGGGGGGGGGGGAGGAAATCTGGGGAGAGGGGGCCAAGAGGGGCCCAGGGGCTGGGGCTGGGCCCAGTTGCTGAGTGTGGTAGGGTTGCCAGGTATCTGGTATTTTCATCTCCCGGCAGAGAAAAAAAATCAGAAAATATCAGACATTGTAGGTGTCTGGTGTTTTCTGATTTTTTTTACCGGACAGAAGGCTAAAATATCAGACTGTCCAGGTCAATACCGGACACATGGCAACCCTAGATTGGAGTCACTGTCTTAGTGAAATATAAACTTCTAAATTGGAAGCTTACATTCCACAGAAAGCAAAGCAGATATCAGGGGAGCGCTGGTATGTGGAACCACCACGAGTACAAGCCCAAGTGTAAACTAACTGCACCTGCATTCCCCATTAAAGCTGAAGTCAAAGCTAACCATATTCTGAGAGCAAAGCGATCAGAGAAACAGACAATAGAGCAGTTTTAATCAGTTGCATGCTCATTTTGTGGCACACTGTGACAAGATCCCCTTTACACATTCAATAATGCTTAATTCATGTAGGTGAGATGAGGGAGTTTAAAATTTAACTTTTATTTTTCTATAGCCTTGACTCAAGGTGGGAAACCCTTCCCTTCTATGAACACAACTGCTGGGCTACGTATAGACTGGCACGATTTTGCGGAAATACTTTTAACAGAAAAGTTATTCCATTAAAAGTATTTCCGCAAAAGAGCATTTAGATTGGCACGGATGCTTTTGCGCAAAAAGTGCTTTTGCGCAAAAGCATCCGTGGCCAGTGTAGATGCGATTTTGCACAAGAAAGCTCCAATGGCCATTTTAGCCATCGGGCTTTCTTGCACAAAACATTAAGGTGCCTGTCTACACTGGCCCTCTTGCGCAAGTATTCCCTGAGTGGGAGCGTGAAAGTATTTGCGCAAGAAGCACTGATTTTGTACAGTACAAAGTCAGTGCTCTGGCGCAAATTCAAGCAGCCAGTGTAGACAGCTGGCAAGTTTTTGCGCAAAATCTTGCCAGTCTAGACGCAGCCCTGGTGTGCAGCTGGGGAGAAGGGGCAGGACTGGGGCTAGCCTCTCCCAGGCAGCCTTCAGCACCACCTGGAGCAGACTGTGCCTACCCTGGGCAGCCTTCAGTGCTCCCTGGAGTGTACCACACAGGGCTTTGGCTGCAATTTAAAGGACTTGGAGCTTTGGCTGCTGTTACTTCCACAGGAGTGATGGTGGAAGCCAAGAATCCCAGGTTTTTCTGAATTTCCGGGCCCTAGGGCAGTTGTCCCATTTTACCTCCTTTCCTCTGTTGATTGGCCTGTCTAAATATATGATAAGCATTTGTATATAACTCATAATGTATTAATGTTTGCTATATAATGTACACCATTAATTTATGTTAAATGGTATGACAGTGTAACTGATTTGATTAGTAATGAAATAATATACGTAAAAAGCTAATTGCTGGTTAGAATCACTAATTTGGCTAACTTTATGCATAAAGATTTCCAGTACAATCAAGATCTTATTAAATCTGCTTAAATAGTTTTCATAATGTCCAGGAACTACATGCCCAGAGTGGATTAATTATCAAATATTTTAAAAATGCTCTGGAAAAGTCCAAGCGGATTTGTAATTGATGTAGATTAACATGTAATATGTAAAAAAAAAAAAAAAAAAAAAATCCACCTTTGAATGGCTGGCATGATTGACAGCCTTCTGAACTGAGATGCTCATTGCTCATCTTTCTTGTGACTTTTCTTTAGGCAGAACACAAAATCAAGAAGGACATCTGAGCATAGAAAAGAACACTTGCCACCAGCAATAAAGTATGTAAGCTGAATTGACTAGCAAACACACAAATGCTGAGTTCTATGAATGGTTGGAGAAACACCTATTGTTAAATGGAAAAAACTGCAGGAGAAGAATGCACAATGGTGTGTAACCTACTTCTACAATTTTGTATATGCCCATCACAAATGTAAATAGTGGAAAGGAAAATGGACATCTGGAGATAGTATCAAGATTCTGACAGGTTAAATTAAATATGTAAGCATGACTGCTTATTATGCTGATTTTGATTGATAGTAGTTTCTCAACTCAGCTCCCGCTAAGTACACAGCTATTAGATCTTAAAACCTGCCACTTGTAAACACAATCATTTCTCATTTGTGTATATCTCAAGAGGAGTGTAACTGATGTTCTACACATAATTGTGGGTATTTTCTTTCAGACCTCTGGTAATTCAGTTAGTTCACTATCTGTCATTATAATTGCTGATGCTGGAGACTAAACTGCACTTAGAGTAAAAAATTGGTCTGAAATATCTATTTGTAGCTTTAGAAGAGTTTGTCTATGCAGCAACTAGACACCACAACTTTCCTGTGCCAGCTGACTTAGGCTTGTGGGGCTCTGCCTAAGCCCAGGTTCTAAGTCTGGGTGGAGTGGGAGGATCCCAGATCTTATGCTCCAGCCCAATCCCAGAAGTCTGCACAGCAATGAAACAATCTCACAGCCTGAGTTGGTAGATCGGGTCAATTGCAGGTATCTAGTTGCTGTGAAAACATTCCACAAGGGACCTCAAAAGCCCACAGATAATTTTAACCAATAAATGAAGACAAGAAGCTTTGGATTTGGCCACATTTTTCAGTTCTCTTTTATTTGGTCTTTTACAAGCATAAATATTTCTGAAAGCCAAATTTTATCCTCCAATACTTGCTAAAATTATTAGTCATTATTTGACTTCTGATAGCACCTAGGAGATCCAGTCATTGACCAGGACTCCATAGTGCAAGGCACTGCACAAACACAGAGCAAAGAGTTTACTCTCAGTCCGAGATAAGAAGTGGATGCAACAAGCACAGAAGGGACACACAAGGTAACAGTGAGACAATCGGTAAGCATGCCAGATAATGGTCTCACCATACCACCATGTTCTCAAGGGGGTTTTTTAGGCATCACAGCACAGAAGAGTTTTAAGGAAGGATTTGAAGGAGAACCAGGAGGTGGCTTTGTGGATGTTTTACAAGAAGTTCCTCCCATGTGTGAAGGACAAGATAAGAGAGGTGGTTATTTGAAATTGTAACAAGTGGGTGACAATGGCTGGAATCTATGGCAAAGCAAAGGTGAAAGTTATTTCAGTGGCACATGAGATACAGGAGGAAGAATGGTGATGAGCATTGGAGGGTCTTTTAAAAATTCTATTTGCCAATAATATTTTTAGAAATGATTTTTTCAAAGGCAAATTTCAAACTTTTTATTTAGTTGCAAAATTCAAAATTTGCACTCATTATTCACTGTAATAAATTATGCCTGTTCTGGAAGGAAGCCATTTTTGGTTTAAAGATTCATGATCTTTGGTTAGCTATAAAAAAGGAAACACAGGGGATAACAAGTCAGCACAGATTGTGAATGATCCGGAATCTTAAATATTATGTGCTGAAAAATTGTCATAAATATGTCTCACTAATGAAAAAAATCAACAATTTTGCAAGTGTACATGGATGTCTTTGAAAAATAAATTAGGTCACATTTGTTCATTCTGCTCTGTTGCAGTATTTCTGTATCCAGTACACAACTGCTTATCTACTAGCCTAAAGGACATCTGAAACTTTCAGATAATTGGGCTTTTGGATAAATGGAAGTGCTGTTTTCAGTGCCCTCAAGGGTAGTCTCTTTGACAGAAGAGAGGAATGCAGGAATGCTGACTGCCATGCCAAGCTCCTGGGCAGGGTGAGGGCAAGGGTGAGGGCGAAGGCTCCACAATCCTAGAAGGGTAGTGTCTTGGGTGGAAGGGGCAGGGCCTCAGGTAGAAGGGGCAGGACCAGGGGCAGCCAGCCCTCAGCACCGCCAGGAGTGTGTCACACTGCCAGCAGCCTTTAGAGCAACTCAGAGCATGTTAGGGTATGTCTACACAGCAAAGTTATTTCAAAATAGCAGCCGTTATTTCAAAATAACTGTACTAGTGTCTACACAAGCCAACTGCTATTTCAAAATTAGTTTGAAATAGCAGGGGGTTTATTTCGAACTTGGTAAACCTCATTCCATGAGGAATAGCGCCAGGACACGGAGGAGAAGGAGGAGGAGGAGGAGGGCCAGGAGCCGCAGGAGCCCGGAGGGAGCATGCTGTGCAGCTAGGACACCCGAGCCATTCCAGAAGACATGTTGCCGGTATCATCCGGGGAGGCAACATGTGAGTGCCATCACTGTACCTTTATTGGGGGGGAGGGAGGGAGACCAGGGACTGCGCACATGGGCTTTGCTGACCACGGATCATGCAGCAACCTGTGCACGTGCGAGCACGTGCTGTACCACCCTGGGCATGTAGCCTCAGCTGGCTGCCACACAGGGGCTTTGGCCTGTTAGCCACACGTGTTTGTGAAGAGACATGACATGCTCCTGGCCCCCCTGGGTGGGACACAGCAGGATGCCCTCCCTCCACATCCTCCTCTACACAGAGGCAGGGGACATCTGCCCCCCCCCCCCCCACACACACACACACTATATTCAGCACAGGAGCAGTCCTGGGGCAGCTCCCACTCCTGGGGAAAGCAGAACATCCCGAACATGGCCTCTGTGCAAGCACATCGGCTCTGATGGTGCGGAGAACTGTCATATTCACCTTGCAGCGCAGGGCTAGGCTTCACCCACTGTGTTCCCAGGGAGAACTTTCCACTTCTCTTGTTTCTCCACAGCCGCACCACCTGGGACATCCTCCTGCACCTGAGGACTCTGCAGGCCCAACCATGCAGTGGAGAGGTACCAGCAGGAGCACCCTTGACCACTGGGTGCAGGAAGACCCGCAGCTCTGGTGGGAGCAGCTTGCCCAGGGCCGTGCCATCTGTGAGCACCTGCAGACCCTGGTGCAGAGCTTGCTGCCTCCTGCCGCTGCAGCCCCTGCTGCCTCCCCAGCTACTGCTCCTCCTCCCACTCCTCCTCCCCCTCCTGCTTCTTCATCCACACCCTCCCCACACTCCTGGGGATGCCAAGGCCTCCGTATCCACAGTGCTGGGAAGCAGCTGGGCCAGCAAGACCTCCAACCCTGTTTCTCCTCCCCCTTCCTCCCTTTGCCTCCCCCTGCCAGCTCCCTCCTCCCAGGATTCCCCCTCCCATCTCCCACCTTCTTTCCCAAATCTCACCTCAGTTTTATTCCCTCCCTCTACCCCAGCATTCTTCAATAAAGAGACTTTTATTGTACCTCAGGAAGGGGGGGTTAGGGAGGGATAAGTGGAAGGATGTGAGGGAGGAATGAGGAACAAGCCCTCAATGGGGCACACCAGAGAGACTGTTACTGCCTGCAGAATGAGCTGCCAGGCTTGCAGGGCCTGTTTATCAGGCACCAAGGTATCCCAGTATTCATTCATGGTGCTGTCACTGTTGTATCGCAGGGCAACATCAGATTTTCCTCCCCTAAGTCCAAAAGGATCTGTGGTTTCTGCTTGAGATGCAACACAGATGTTTGGGGAAAAGGTGGGGGAAGGGTTCAAAATTGTCCTGCCTGCTTCAGTTGGCAAAACAGTCCTTAATACTGCAGGGAACTGCTCCAAAGGGCTATACAAATGGAAAACCATTGATTAACCTCTTACCATCTGTTAGAGCTAACTGAGAAGTTTATTAACAGGTGATTAACTGACATAGGGCTACATAAGGGAACACACTGTACTTTCATAACTAAGATTTCAAGGTAAAGGGAATTTGGATAACTGAAATTATACTATCATTACAATTGGAAATAACTGTTACCACTTTTTCTGGTTGGTCACTGGTCATATAATAATGAATTTGTGACACACATCAGAGGTCAGGAAAAACGTTATCGTTAATGTCTGGTCCCAGTCATATGAAATGGATCAGTGCTAAAAAAGATTAAATCCCCGTCACATGACTAGAACTAGAATGTCTGTATCCATTGGTGCAAGTCAATTACTCGTTCAGCCCTTAATTATGCCAAACTGCTGCTGATGCAGAAGTCTCAAGGGACAGGCTGTCAAACTGAGGCCTGGGTCTGTAATTTAAAGCTGGTCCTGGCCTTAGATCACTGGCGTTTTCCAGGCTGCCACCAAAAGGAATATTTACGTGGTTGTATATTTATGACCTCAGCTCCTCAGTTCTAAAGGGTTTAAGTCTCTTATCCTCATTTGTGCAGCTTGTTGCTAGAGAGGCTAAAAATGTTCTATAAGCTTCCCTCAGCAGTCTCAAAGAATCACAGAAACATTAATACAGTGACAGCTCATTCTGCTGTTCTCCTTTTGTAGCTTTTTGTTTAGGGTAACAGGAGGTTTGGAGAGCAAACAATATAATTATACTGAAGTAGTAAAGAGCTGAAAGGAGAATATAAGATGTTGCCCAATATAATGACAAAGCAACAAGATCAGTGCAATCTGAATTACTATGAATCAACTACAAAATATGTGTGTCTTGTGAAATAATGGTAGGGATGAGACTGACATTGCAGTCATAGCCCTTCAACAATCTTCTCTTGCTCTAAGAGGTGTTTTGCTATAGTTCTTCACTAGATGTAGCATATGCCCCTTTCAGATACAGCCATCTCGTTTCTCTTTTGGCCAGCACATATTGGCCGCGCCTAGACTTGCATGATTTCACGCAAATACTTTTAACAGAAAAGTTTTTCCGTTAAAAGTATTTGCGCAAGAGAGCATCTACACTGGCACGGATGCTTTTGAGCAAAAGATGTCTTTTGCGCAAAAGCATCCATGCCAGTGTAGATGCTCTCTTGCACAAGAAAGTTCCGATGGCCATTTTAGCCATCGGGCTTTCTTGCGCAAGAATACTTGCGCAAGAGGGCGTATTCCTGAGTGGGAGCATCAAAGTATTTGCACAAGAACCACTGATTTTGTACAGTACTAAGTCAGTGTTCTTGCGCAAATACTCGCGGCCAGTTTAGACAGGCGGCAAGATTTTGAGCAAAAGCGGTTGCTTTTGTGCAAAATCTTGCCAGTCTAGATGGACCCATTGAGTACAGCAGACGTGGGGAACCTAAGGGTTGGTTTGTTTGGGGTAGGTTTTTTTTTTTGCTTCTCACTTGTGTTTGCCCCCAGACCCTAACCCTACCCCCCCACCAACCCCCCACTGATTTTTCTATGGGTCAGCGGCCCCAAACTCAAAAAAGTTTCCCCATTTCTGGGGTAGAGCATAAGGCACTCAGTCCTGTTATCCCTCTCTCTCAATCCCTTCCCCCATCTAGTTCTCATGCATCTGCATACAGAAAACTTTACCCGTCTTTAATTATAGAATTCTAGGGCTGGAGGAGACCTCAGGAGGTCATCGAGTCCAGCCCCCTGCCCAAAGCAGGGCCAATCCCAACTAAATCATCCCAGCCACAGCTTTGTCAAGCTGGGACTTAAAAACCTCTAGGGATGGAGATTCTGCAGCCTCCCTAGGGAACGCATCCCAGTGCTTCACCACCCTCCAAGTGAAATAGTTTTTCCTAATATCCAACCCAGACCTCCCCCACTGTAACTTGAGACGATTGCTCCTTGTTCTGCCATCCATCACTACTGAGAATAGCCTCTCTCCTTTCTCTTTGGAACTTCCGTTAAGGAAGTTGAAGGCTGCTATCAAATCCCCCCTCACTCTTCTCTTCTGCAGACTAAATAAGCCCAAATCCCTCAGCCTCTCTTCGTAGGTCATGTGCTCCAGTCCAGCCCTCTACTCATTTTGGTTGCCCTCTGCTGGGGCCTTTCCAATGCATCCACATCCTTTCTATAGTGGGGGTCCCAGAACTGGACGCAATATTCCAGATGTGGCCTCACCAGTGCTGAATAAAGGGGAACAGTAACTTCTCTATATTTGCTAGAAATACTCTCCTAATGCACCCTAATATGCCATTAGTCTTCTTGGCTACAAGAGCACACTGTTGACACATATCCTTTTTCTCATTTACTGTAATACCCAGGTCCTTTTTCTCTGAACTGCTACTTAGCCAGTTGGTCCCCAGACTGGCTTGGTTTACCGGGGCTGCCGACAAAGGGCTTTGATGTCAACAGGGGGAACGTCCAGACTAGCGCGAGAGCCGACAAACAGCTGATTAGCTGTTTGTCGGCTCAGCGCGGCAGCCATGTAAATGTAAATGAAGCCGCGATCATTTAAATCGTGGCTTCATTTGCCTTTGCTGAACAAACAAATCTACATGCCTCTGCCGACAGAGGCATGTAGTTTAGACATACCCTTAGTGTCATTCGCAAACTTGCTCCGGGTGCAATACATCCCCATATCCAGGTCATTAATAAAGATGTTGAAAAAAACTGGCCCTAGAACTGATCCTTGAGGCACTCCACTTGAAACTGACTGTCAACCAGACATTGAGCCATTGATCAGTTCCCGTTGGGCTTGACAATTTAGCCAGCTGTCTATCTACCTTACAGTTCATTTATCCAATTCATACTTCCTTAACTTGCTGGTTAGATTATTGTGGGAGAAGGTATCAAAACCTTTGCTAAAGTCAAGATATATCACATCCACTGACTTCCCCATGTCCACTGAGCCAGTTATCTCATCACAGAGGATAATCAGGTTGGTCAGGCATGACTTGCCCTTGGTGAACCCGTGTTGACGTTCCCCTCTTCCAAGTGCTTCAAAATGGATTCCTTGAGGATCCCCTCCATGATTGATTTTTCCAGGGACTGAGGTAAGGCTGACTGTTCTGTAGTTCCCTGGATTGTCCTTCTTCCCCTTTTTTAAAGATGGGCACTACATTTGCTTTTTTCCAATCATCTGGGACCTCTCATGAGCTCCATTAGTTTTAAAAAATAATGGCCAAAGGCTCTGCAATGATATTTGCCAACTCCCTCAGTACACATCTCAGTACATTAATCTGTCACATGGACTCCTTAGTCCTAGTTGGAGTTTGTAAGCAATGGAAACACCAATTCACATTTTAAAGCCACAACTGTAGTACTGCAAATATACCTTCACAGCCTTGTTTAGTCTCATAATGATATACCTTAAATAACTCTGGGCCAAACCCTACCCAGGCCCTTTTGTATGTCTGTAATTCCATTACATACAATAGGACTTACTTGCATGAGCAGTGAATTACAATTTAGCGCTATGTTTACTGAAAACGCTGCCCTTTGCAGCAGGACATTTCAGCAACTCTGCCTCTGAGGAGACTCTAGAGAGTAGCATGTATCGATAGCATTATGATTTTATGGAGTCCTGGCTGCCCCATTCACAGCAGTGGAAGTTGTGAGTGCTCTGTACTTCTGGGTATGTCTACACTACCCCGCTAGTTCGAACTAGCGGGGTAATGTAGGCATACCGCACTTGCAAATGAAGCCCGGGATTTGAATTTCCCGGGCTTCATTTGCATAAGCGGGGAGCCGCCATTTTTAAATCCCCGCTGCTTCGAACCCCTATTCCGAACTACCGATACACCTCATTTCACGAGGAGTAACGGTAGTTCGGAATAGGAACCTAGTCCGAACTACCTAGTTCAAGCCCCGTGTAGCCGCGCTGCACGGGGTTCGAAGCAGCGGGGATTTAAAAATGGCGGCTCCCCGCTTATGCAAATGAAGCCCGGGAAATTCAAATCCCGGGCTTCATTTGCAAGTGCAGTATGCCTACATTACCCTCCTAGTTCGAACTAGGAGGGTAGTGTAGACATACCCTCTGAAAGTGAGATTAGGTGACTAAATATGAATACAGATTCCTAACTTTAGGTTCCCTGGTTTGGAAAACATGGCTGAGATTTCTTTGTCAAGGCTGAAAATGGGAAAAGACTGGTTAAAGATCTTTAATAAATCATTTAATTTCCTCTTAAACAGCAACACACTTAATATGACAAATAAAGAAAAAAATCACAGTCTCAATAGTTTCAAACCATGGGCAGAAAAGATACAATATGCTGTTCACAGCTCAAAAGTGCCATCAAGTGGTGGACTGTATTAAATCACCTGTATTACTGTTCAGTAAGGTAGAAGACACTACAAGGTGAGTGAATATAGCTGTTGTTTGCTTATTTTATTGTATCAAGAGTTTTGCCATTGAAATTAGTTGTAATTGCAGCTGGACAGGATGTTTCTTCCCTTTTCCATGTCCTTTTTAAGTGCTGGGAAAATTTCTAGTTCCTGCCCTTTGTGGAAAGCAGTGGACGATGCTTTCTTCCTCCCATGTGGATGAATGGCCACAGAACATGATTGCCAATCAGACCCCTCGAGAGGAGACAAATCTTGTTCCTATAGAAGCCACTTGTTGTTTTGCCAGTTATTTATGATCTCTGGCTGGATGACTTGAGCATCTAGTAGAGTATAGGACTGGAATTGCAGTATAACTACACTGAGTACATCTGCACTTCAACTTTATTTTGAAAAAACTAACATTATTTTGAAATAACTTAGTCTGCATTTATACAGCAAGCAGTTATTTAGAAATAGTGTCAAAATACTGTCAAGCTGGAGGACTTCTTACTCTGACTCCTGTAACCCTCATTGTACGAGGAATAAGGGGAGTCGGAGGAAGAGTGCTGTATTTTGAAATAAATGCTGTGTAGATGCTCCCTATTTTGGAATAAGCTATTTTGAAATAAGATACACCATGGAAGTAGCTCAATTAGCGTAGCTTCTTTCGAGTTAAACCCTGCTGTGTAGATGCACCCACAGTCCCAGAGTCAGCTGCACTTTAGGCTGTCTACCCCTTGGCCTGCTTTGAGCATCCATGCAGGCCCGCTGACTGAAGAGGGAGGGGAGGAAGAGGACTGGCAATGCAAAAGTACCCAGAGCCCCGAGCCCTTTAAATCACTACTGCAGTGCCAGTTGAAACATTCCGGGCGGTGCTGAGGACTGCCTTGGGAGGTGCTGAGGGCTGCCAGTCCCGCTGGACCCCCATAAGGTTTCAAGCTCCCAGCCATCACTTCTCCCTCTGTCCAGACTGGGGATTAAGGTGGCAGTCCTTCTGCACCTCACTGTGACTTTCCCAGCAGATCTGACTGGTGCACAGCACCTCTGGGTTACTCTTTCTTCAGGAGCTGCAACAGTGTACATCAGTTATCAACCAGGCTTCACTAAACTAAACACATAAATGCGGATGGCAAAAGCATCAGAGAAAAAAAAATCATTACACAGTAAATGCCCTGACACCTGCTAAAAGCTTCAAGGTCACTCTCAGCTCCAATATATGGAGGTTTGGCAGGATTTGATTTTAATCAATAACTGTCAGCAAACATCAGTTTTAGCTGACTCACTGATTTCCCACCCCCCTCCCCCCTCATTTTCAGTTGCTAACAATCAGCATGCCTCCAGTCATCAGCCCTACAACTTCTGCAGCCTGGAGTGAGGGTGCGTCTCCACTGCACGGCTTAACTCAAAATAAGCTACGAAAATTGAGCTACGTCAATTGTGTAGCTTATTTCGAAAAAGCTTATTCCAAAATAGGGAGCATCTACACAGCACTTATATTGAAATAAAGCGCTCTTCCTCCAACTTCCCTTATTCCTCATACAATGAGGGCTACAGGAGTCAGAGTAAGAAGTCCTCCAGCTTGATAGTATTTTGACACTATTTCGAAATAACTGCCTGCTGTATAGATGCTAAGTTATTTCAGAATAGCGCTAGTTATTTCGAAATAGTGTTGCAGTGTAGATGTACCCAGAGGCTATGTCTAGACTGCCGAGTTATATCGCTAAAAGATACACAAAGTGTGTATCTTTTTCCACTTTTTTCAGGAGAGGCTTTTCCGATATTTGGTCCATTTACACAGGGCCAAATTTCGGAAAAACCTCCTCTTTTGGAACATCCCCTTATTCCTCAAACAATGAGGAATACAGGGATGATGAAAGAACGCATCTGCTTTTTCGGAAACTGTTCCAATAACTCCAGTATCCTGGAAGAAGCTCTGCAGGGAATACATAGCCAAAGTTAGATAAATTCAATGGAGATTAGGTCCATCAATGGATATTAGCCATGATGGGTAGGAATGGTGTCCCTAGCCTTTGTCAGAGGGAGGGAATAGGTTATAGGAGAAGGATCACTTGATGATTCCCCATTCTGTTTAATCCCTCTGGGTCATCTGGCATTGGCTACTGTTGGAAGACAGGATACTGCACGAAATGGACCTTTGGTCTGACCTCATATAGCTGTCCTTATATTCCAGGAAGAACTGCTAAACAGAGATGGGAGTCTACCTATGGAAGAATGGAAAGAGAATATTTGGATACAGACTGGCTAATCTAGTGAGGAGGGCTTTAAACTAGATTAAATGGGGGCAGATGTCCAAAGCCCAGAGGTAAGTGAAAAACATGGAGATCTGTGAGACAGGTCAGAAATTGGGAGAAGCATGGGTTGTAATAGCAGGGGTGAAAGAGAAACAAGGAAATATATGGGGAGGGGGATCAAATCAGTATTTCAATTGTCTGTGTACAAATGCAAGAAGTAGTGGGAATAAGCAAGAAGAACTTGAAATGCTGATAAAGAACACAGTTATGACAGTAGGTATCACAGAGGCTTTGTGGGATAATATACACGATGATATAGAAGAATACAGCTTGCTCAGGAAGGATAGGCAGGGAAAAAGGGGAGGAGGTGTTGCCTTATATATAAAATGTACATACTTGGACTGAGGTTGAGATGGACATAAGAGACAGACTTATTGAGAGTCTCTCAGTAAGGTTAAAAGGGGTAAAATACAAGGGTGCTGTCATGGTAGGGGTCTATTATAGACCATCTTAGCAAGAAGAATAGATGGATGAGGAACGTTTTGTTCTGTTTTGTTTTTGTTAAACATCTAATAAAATCATCCAAAGCACAAGAGTTAGTGGTGATGGGAGACTTCAAATACCCAGACATCTCTTGTGAAAATAACACATCAGGGCACAGATTAGCCAACAACTTTTTGGAATGTATTGGAAATATTTTTTTTTATTTCAGAATGAGGAGAAAGCTACTAGGGGGCAGGCTATTCTAGATTTGACTTTGACAAATAGGCAGGAACTGGTTGAGAATTTGAAAGTGGAAGGAAGCCTGGATGAAAGTGATCATGAAATTGCAGAGTTCATTATTCTAAGGAAGGGTATGTCTAGACTACATGGCTGTCGACAAAGCCATGTAAACTAGATTACCCGACACAATCAATGAAGCGAGGATTTAAATAATCCCCGCTTCATTAAAATAAAAATGGCCACCGCACTTTGCCGACAATCAGCTGATCTGGCACAGAGCGACAGTCTAGATGCGGATTGGTTGACAAAGGAAGCCTTTGTCGACCAATCCCTTATGCCTCGTGAACAGGTTCTGTTCAATTTCTTCAACCATGATTTAGATAATGGCATAGAGAGTACTCTTATAAAGTTTGCAAATGATACAAATCTGGGAGGGATTGTAAATGCTTTGGAGAATAGAGTCATAATTCAAAATGATCTAGACAAACTAGAGATATGGTCCGAGGTAAATAGGATGAAGTTCAATAAAAGACATATGGAAAGTACTCCATTTAGGGAGGAGCAATCAGTTTCACACATACAAAATGGGAAGTGACTGTCTAGGAAGCAGTACTGCAGAAAGAGACTGGCTAAATATGAGTCAGCTGTATGGCACTGTAGCAAAAAAAAAGCAACATAATTCTGGGATGTATTAACAGGAATCTTGTAAACAAGACATGAGAAGTCATTCTTCCACTCTACTCTGTGCTGATTAGGCCTCAACTGGAGCATTGTGTGCAATTCTGGGTGCCACATTTCTGGGAAGATCTGGAGAAATTGGAGAAGGTCCAGAGAAAAGCAACAAAAATGATTAAAGGTCTAGAAAACTTGACCTATGCAGGAAGACTGAAAGAATTGGACTTGTTTACTCTGAAAAATAGAAGACTGAGGAGACATGATAACATTTTTCAAGTACCTAAAAGGGTGCTACAAGGAGGAGGGAGAATTATTCTCCTTGACCTCTGACGATAGGACAAGAAACAATGGGTTTAAATTGCAACAAAGGAGGTTTAGGTTGGACATCATATATATAGTAGCCCAGTGTCTGAGAGTCTGTAACGCTGAAATACTGGCTGTTCCTTCTGGGCGGTGCTGTTGCCTGAAATGCTGGCTGTTCCCTCTGGGCGGCGCTGTTGCCTGAAATGCTGGCTGTTCCCTCTGGGTGGCCTGTGCTACATGGGAAGTGCAGAGCCCAAATGGCTGCTTGCTCCCCCTGCTCCCCCGCGGTGGCCCGGCTGAGCGGTGCAGAAGTCAGCCAAGCGCCATGGCAGGAGGTGAAGGGGGGCAAGGTGTTGATGTGCGGCATGACAGCGGCTCCAGGCCCCGCCCCCTGGACGTGAACGTCACCGCCCCACCCCCCTTCACCTTTCGCTATGGCGCTTGGCTGACTTCTGCACCGCTCAGCCAGGCTGCTGCATGGGAGCAAGTGGCGCAAGCAACCGTTTGGGCTCTGCACTTCCCATGCAGCACGGGGAGTATGGAGCTCAAACGGCTGTTTGGGCTCCGTGGTCCCCCGAGTGAGAGGCAGGACGAGGAGGAGAAGAGAAAGAGAGAGGCAGGAGGTGGAGGAGAGCTGAGAGAGAGGTGGGGGAGGCAGTAGGAGAGAGAGAGAGATGGAGCGAGAGACCGGAGTCTCAGGAGAGAAGACCGACGTGAAGGAGAGACCTGAAAATCCCTTCGTATGACGGGCTAATTGGCTAGTTACTAAATAGTTCCTAACTGTCAGGTTGGTTAAACACTGGAATAAATTGCCTCGGGAGGTCATGGAATCTCCATCACTGGAGATATTTAAGAGCAGGTTAGACAGACATCTCTCAGGGATAATCTAGATGGTGCTTGGTCCTGCCAGGAGTGCAGGGAACTAGACTTGATCTCAAGGTCCCTTTCAATTCTAGTATTCCATGATACTATAATGATAGAGCTGCAAAGGCCTTCTTATATTGCCTCAGTATCAGTGTCATCTAATACCTATGGGCACATGGTGAGGCAGGTGTCTGCAATCCTGGTGGGGCAGTGCAGAGACACTAGCCAGAACTGTAAGGAGGAGGACAAGTTTCCAGCCAGAAGGGAAGTCACCTCAATGCCAAATGGCTCCTGCGCAATGTAGGGAAACCTCTGCAGCCCTACTATCACAGATCTGTGCTCTCACTCACCAGCAAGGAGTACCAGGCCGCTGAGAAACTTTACTAGTAGCCTCGCTCTCGCCTGACAGTTCACCTTTCCATATGACTCATTGCATTCTTTAACTAGTTCCTTATCCGCCTTCCCATTCTCATATAATACTCGTCTTCTCCAATTTAACTAATCCACGTGGAACTGTATCAGATACCTTACTGAAATCCAGCTAGATTAGATTACCTTCTAAAAGAAAGATCAGATCGGTCTGGCATGATCTACCTTTTGTAAAACCATGTTGTATTTTATCCCAGTTATTCTTAACCTCTATGCACATTCTCTTTCAATTTTTTTCGCAAGACCTTGCATACAACTGAAATCTAAAAGGGCTATAGTTTGATTCATCACTTTCCCCTTCTCTATTTCTTAAACTTAGAAATTATATTAGCAGTTCTCCAGGCTAGGGTATGACCCTCTGAGTATAGATATCCATATGCTCACCAGACTTTCTTTCACTGGCCTGGTGCACCTGATCTTGGCAGCTGTAATAATATGCTCTGGATCTGCAATCATCTTTCATAACTAGAATACTGCCCCACAGACAGTCAGTGCTGGCAGCAGCCAACACAGGTATAGACTTGGTCATAAAAAATCAATACTGAGAATGTGGTAAATGGAATCTTTAGCTCTCCAAGGGTGCGTCTAGACAGCGGCATTATTTCAGGATACTTCCGATATCCCGAAATAGCGATTTCTGCCTCTTGGCAGTGCACCCATTATTTTGAAATAGCTTTTGAAATAACAGGCACGCTAGTCCAGCATCCCTGTAAACCTCATTCCACAAGGATTAAGTAAAAGATGTTTCAGAATAGCGCTCTATTTGAAATTTGGCACTGTGTACTGTAGACAGTGCCAAATCTTGAAATAAGCTATTTCAAAATTAACTCAAAATAAGCTACACAATTTGCATAGCTCAAATTGTATAGCTTATTTCGAGCTACAGGTGCAGTGAAGATGAAAAAGAGCACAAGAATCGTATCCCAGATCCTTCCAGAGTGTGTTTGAAGTAATTAATGAAGGACCTGATTCTAAGCTTGTTGAAGTGAGTGGAAAGACTCCCATAGACTTTAATGAGCTACAGATCTGGTTCAGACGGCTTGGTTTTTATGAGACTGCATCTGTTCTGAAAAATTTTTAGGTAATGAACTTTTTCAATTACCATAATTGGACAGCATGTGATTTTCTCAGAAATTTGTCCAGAAGCTTCAAATGCTTGCAAAGTTGTTGTAACCTTACATTGTGTTCCTGTGAGACTAAAATGTTATCCATCTACATTTCCACTTCTTCCAGGTCTTGCAGAATCTCATTCCTTTTTCTCTGGAAGATTTATGGGGTGCTTGTGATGCCAAAGTGAAGGAGATGAAATCATTAACTTTCAAATGAAACTATAAAAAAGAGCTAAGTAGAACCCACCAGAATCCACAAGCTGTGAGGAGAATACTGTTGCAACAACTTGGAGATTATATTGGTGACATCTTGGCACCATTGAAATCAGTGGGGGTTTTACCATTGGGGCCCAAAATTTTATCAAAAATTGTATGGCAAAAAGAATATACTCTTCCTCCTTGTTGTTTCACTGAGCTTCTTTGGGCCTAATTGGATATAGATGTGCCCTTTTTCTATATTAGATATCATCCACCATTCTTCACCATGTCATCCAGCTTTTCCTTTCCTTTGCATACAGTAGAATTTGATATCCTGTGAGCTGTGCTGAACACATAAGAGATGACATCTTCTCTGATACAAATTGCACCCATTCTCCTTTTAAGCAGGAAATTTTGCTCCATGCCATTTTGAATTCCTCCATGTATTTTTGAGACTGTCATTCAGTTTAGGAGATTACTTGATTATGCTTTTAAGAAACGCATGGCATCTTTTTAGGGGAAAAGGCAATACACTGCCTTTATTGAAAACACAACATGAAAAACAGAATATGCATTCACACACACACAGGTCCTGCAGATGTTCTTACAGTTACTAGTCTGTCTTGGCTCAAATCAAACTGGTGGACCGTTAGATTGAACTGAGTGAGGAGCTGGGTTCTGTCGGTCATGGTCTGAATCTCTGAGTCAGGACTCAGTCGAGAGTTCTATGGCAAGAGCACCCCTTTTTTATACTTATACATTCCCATTTGAGTCTATGGATTTTGCAATGTCATGCTGCAATCATTAATCCTTAAATGGTACTAATCTCAGAGTTTTCCATAGTTATCTTTTAATGGCTATTGTCAGGTTTCCCATCATTTTCTCTTGCTTGTGGTCTCACTCTTGGGGGTCTCTGCCTGTCTCCAAGGTTCGTCAAATCTTCTAATTTAATTCTAGCATCAAGCACAATGGATGCTTCCTGGTTGTCTTCAAGGTTCTCACTTTTTCTTAACCATCTGGGCATTCATTCTCCGCTCTCACTAAATAATTTACAGAGAATTTCCTGTTAAACAGTTTTTCAGAGAGTTTCAAACAGGATTACATTTTAGAAAGGATTATATAGTTACGAAAGAACACAACTTAGTTTACAATGCAGACAAGAGGCTCAGTTTAATTTCTAATCCTAACAAGAAACAAGAACTTATAGCAAACATTGTCTAATCATGAAGGGTAGCTGGCAGGTTCAAACAGAAGCATACAGAACTTATAAGCCAATCATTATAAAGGACTTATTACCATCATTATATTTATATTTGTATATCAACACTAAAATACTAGGTTTTGGTTACAACTTTTGGTGGCCTCATTGATAACAAAGCTATTTTATTCACAACAGGCTTTGAATTATCCTTGGCAATTTATTTGCTATCCCTTGGCTACTGAGCACTATTTGTCACTAGGGTAGGTCTGATTCCTTGTGAAAATATCTTTTCACATTGTAGTCCACTATACTCTGAATCATTATGAATGTAATCTCAGGAACTACAATGCTATTAGCCATGCAAGCCTGTTCATGATGACTTTAAACACAAATCCCAAGACATAAGCATCTCTCACCATTGTGACTGAGTTATTTTCCTGCCTTCTTTTTTTCTCACAGACCCATTGCCAGTGTTCCTCATATACCTCCTGCAAATGATTTTCTGAGCATTGGCTGTGTTACCTTGCTGTATCTGCCACACATTGCTCTGGAAAGACACCATGAAATGAAGGCTTCCTTTCCTCTGTAATAATCTCATTGCTATTTCTTGTGGTATGTTATCATGACATTTGTGATGGGTGACTTGGATTTTAACTCACCTAATTAAGGTACACTTATGGCCCTCATTACACTCCTAGCTGAACACCTCACAGTCTTTAGTATATCTATCATCACAATACCCATGTGAGGTACAGAGGTGCTCTTATCCCCATTTTATTTTACAGATGGAAAACTCAGGCACAGAGAAGTTAATGTCACATAGGAAAACTAAGATGAAGCAAAGCATTGAATTCTTGTTTCTCAGGAACTAAGCTAGTACCCCCTTAACCAATGGGCCCTCCTTCCTTTCTCTTCGGGTAACTCTCAAAAGTGGTGATCCTTGAGGGAAAAATTGGAGAACCCTACTATACAGGATAACTTCATGCTCCTTTAAGAACAGAGTCCAGACAAAAAGGAAAAAAAAAATCTTGGTTCTGCTTCTTATGATTCTGATGGTCTTGATTGAGAATCTGAATGTCTTAGGTAACCTTGATATTAGTAGGAATAAGTTATTTGAATTCATTACAATACAGAATGGATTCACATCCTATAGCTATTTAGATCTTCATATCCAGCATTTTTCTTTGCTTACTTCCTATTCTGTCCCCGTAAGCCACTCGAAATTATGTCTTTCCTTCCTTTTGTCTGACCTTCTGTATATATGTATATACATAATGCATTATTAGATCTGTGGAACTACTTGCATAAATGTTGCTCAACATGAATGAAGATTGTAGACTCATACTTACATTAACACGTGACCAAGTCTACCCCTCCAAATAGTCCCAAGAAAGGCAGTGAAATTGCTCATGTAAGTACCTAGCATGTGTAAGGTTTGCAGGATAAGACTGTCAGAGGACTATTCCATAATACAAAATATCTGAAATACTATCTTAGCCATACCATTGTTTCATTAGAAGAGGAATATTTCCCCATCAATTTCACAGTAACCTTGTATTTCACATTGTTATGGCAATCTTTCAATTTTTAGCATCTGCTTTTCAGAATGTTTCATATCTTGATTGAAAAAGTGAAGTAATAGTATAAATCAAACTAAAAATGGCTTGTACTTTTCCCTTTCAGATATGTCTGTCTGTTGAGCTGTATTGTAAGTTTAGTGTTACTGATCTGGTAGTTATTTTAACTGCTGCTTGGCTTCAGCCCTGTTGATATATTGGTTATTTTTATATATGGTAGGCTATTTATGTGACTGATTTTGCAATTCATGCTGCCTGCTGAAGGACATCCCTTGAAACAGACCTCATTGCTGTATTCTCAAGATGAAAACAATTGGATAGAAGTACATTTCTGAAAAGAAGAACCTCTATTACATTTTTTCTGAATTGCTTGCACAAGCCAATTGGTTGGGTTATTGAAAGAAATGAAACAGGGAAAAATTGATGGGATTCAGGTGTCAGTGTGTGGCATTAAAACCATTTCTTATACTTAGCAAATGGTGACTGTTCGATCAAATTCCAGCATATGGCCAAAATACAGTACAAGGGAGAAAATGATTACGTTTATCATGCTTGCACAGGGTTCAGAGAGGTAGATGCAAGAGACACCAAAAAGCACCACCAAATTACTCAGGATTGTTATTTTAGGAGTTCACTTGCTTGGTCCCTGTAACCATAGAGAAAGATGCTTTGATAGCGGTAATCTAAAACAAGGAAGGTATTTTAGGGGTCTTGAAGAAGTAAATAGGAAACCTAGAATAAAGACTTAGATGGAAAACAGAAGCTTTCATTAGAAGTAGACTGAAGGTTAGGGTTCTCATCAGAAGTAGACTTTAAATGATCATGACAAGGAATTTGTGTTTTAATCCTCTCTGAGGAGGAAAAAATCTCCATCTTCAATAACCCAGTGGATCCTAAATTAAGTATAAACCAACAACATCAAGAGGTTTTCTTTAAATTCACCAACCTCTCCTGCACTTCTCCCCCCATTAACTGTGCATGGCTCTGATTCAGTGAAATGCTTAAAGATGTACTAGTATTAGTCTGATAACTAGTCAGGTGCTTAATTAGGCAGGTGCCTAAATACCTTGCTGAACTGGGCCCTTTGTTAGGTGACTATGGGGAAAAAAAGACCGATGAGCAATTGCATTCCCTCACTGTTGGTTCTTAGCACAACCCACACAGAGGGATAGTTTAGGGCTGTGATGTTCCTTCTAGGTAGAGGCAATGCAACTCTTTGCTTTTCCCTCCTCCCTCCCCCTGGTTAAACCTGATCTGGAACTGAATGAGACTGGGACTTGGATAAAATCCAACAGACTGATGGTCAGTTCAGAGCTGACTAAAAAGATGCTGGTTGGCTAAGGTGAGGCAGTCAGAGAATGTACCTAGATTGGTGTCTGTATTGATTAATTAGGCTTTCCCATCCATTTTTCCAGTGAGATTAGGAACTGATGGATGTGTTAATTCCCATTGCTCCCAGCATCCCAAGTAGCATAGGTGGTCAAGAAAGCATGTTTATTTTGCCTCAGTTCAGCAAGTGACTGTTTTGGGATGTGGGCCTAGAAATAGCCTCCAGACTGCAAATGCTCCAGTGCATTCTGCATGCTGCTACCATAGAATCATAGAGCTGGAAGAGACCTCAGGAGGTCATCCAGTCCAGCCTCCTGCCCCAGAGCAACTCTCAGATGCTAAAGCATTGGAAGAAGGTAGAGGCCTATTTTCATAACAGCCTGATCATTGGGATCAAGTTACAATAGGGTCCATAGATAACTCTAGCATCTTCTGTACTTCTCAATTAATAGTGTGGATTTAAAACCTGATATGGCTTGGATCCTAGCTAACTGACAAAGCTGACTTCCAGCACTCCCCCAAGAGAATAGGCATCAAGTGAAGTTCTGTCATGAACAGTCTTGAAGTCTGAACAATGGCATTTGAAACAGGTGTAATAAGGGTTTGACTCTCAAGATTGCTGCCAAAAAAAGATGTAATTAATTCTTTACCTTGGTCACATGAATGGACAGGTTTCTGAAGCCAAATACCCTCTCACATGACACAGCTCAGTATTCACTGTCTCAAGCAGTTGCTGTTGTGTAAAGGTGTTTTGCTGGAGGATTTTGCTCTTTGGACTTCCTTGCCCTGTTACTCTGATAGAGCTCAGATCTATTAACTGCTGGAAACTGTTATGAAAACAATTATTCCCTTAAGCTTTTGTTAAGAATGTGTTATTAGAGGACTGGTGTTTGTTATCTCTAATTTATTCATTTAATTAATTATTTTCACTGAATTGTTTACTCTCAGACAAATGTGATTTCTGCATTTTTTATAGATTGCCAAACAATCGCATAAATAAAATGAAAGTGGCCGCAAACGTTTGCTCTTGTATTGCTGCAGACTCAGATTTTTACATTCCAAAGTTTTCTTTTCCTGTTCATTCTGTGAAAAGAAAATTATATCTATGTTTAAATGGAATTTGTACACAGATTGAAAAGTTGTTTTGTGCATGAAGTTTTTCTTCCCACACAAATACTGAAATGAAAAAGCTGTGCCTGCAAGAACATAAATGACAAAATTTGCAAGTGAAATTTTGGACCCGGATTCTGCAGCTTATTTTATTCAAATACAGGGCTCTGTCTGCATGGAACATTTTGAAGGACTGGAGTCCTGGAAATACTACTGTTAGTCTGACAACCACTCTGATCAATGTTTCTTTAGAGTACATACTTTTTTATCTCTCAGGATCATGTAGTTAATCTACCTGAGGACACTCTCATGGTTGAGTATTTTTAAATATCAATATTTCATCCCACTCTCGTGACCCTACTCATAATCAGTTAGTTTGCATGACCCCCTTCTCTGTCCTAGGCCCTGCTCTCATTTTACACCTTCCCCCAGTTCCCCTCTCCCCCCACTCCTGCCCTTTCTACCCTTCCCCCAAGCCCCACCTCTGCCCTGTCGCTTCCCCATTGGTAGGTAGGGAATCTGGTTCCACACTCTTCTCCAGGTTCCAGGTCAGGGACCCTCTAGTTACCAATCAAGGTCTGGTCCACCCCATACCTTGCTACATTTCTCTGATCCCTTCCCTAACCTTCTGGGTCTGCCAGTTTCACTGCTCCCTCCTCCCAGGGAGCAGCTGTGCAGCCTCCAAACACTCTTCCTTCTTCCCAGAGAGTGGCTGCAGCCTTTCCCAGCAGCCCAATCTGTTGCCAGCTCCTTGGCTTAAATAGGCCCCACCTGTTCCTGCACAGGTGAGCTTCTTCTAATTATGGGTTTAGGTTAATTGGCCTAATATTCCTCCACTGACCCCATCAGGGTAGATACCCCATCACCAGAGTACAGAAAATCAAGACAGCAGAATTCTAATACATGAAATGCATGTATGTAACATTTCTAATATCGAACAATAACAATACATATTTGAATAATGGAAGTATATGAGGATGAGAGTTGGGAGTTTAGCAGAGACCTACATTTTCATTTGATACAGTGACTGCTCTTTTAATGCAGAAAATATTTGACAAATTATTAATATGTAATCAACAGAGTTATAATTATTATAATTCTATCCAAATACATTGTACTGGATTAATGAATAATTATTAGTGTTCTTTCTCATTTCAACAACAGTTGAGTGTCCTAATACAAGTAATACAGGTCACCATTTCTAATGACTGTTTTCATCTGCAAATGCTAAAGTTAATTTTGTTGGGTCATTGCAACAGACCACACATCACGGGCATGCACAGATTATCGTACATGTGCATTTGACAGCATTGCATGCAGTAGCACAGTTCATAGACTTACAAGAGTGTATCATAAAAGGACCACAATTAACTCCAGAATATCTGGAGCAGAAAGCCTGTCATGGTCTGGTCTGGTCTGGTTGCTTGAAAGAGAGACTTGAAGCTATCATCCCACATCTATTTACACTGCACTAGATCAAATAGTGATGCATCAAGATCCAAAGCACTTACTCACATAAATGCCTTATGATATGTAAGTTTTACACATCCTACAAATGCTTCAATTGTCGGGGCTTTGGTGTTGGTGTACTACATTCCCCCAATCTTTGCTACCCATGATATCTAGCATGCTTCTGATGTGGTGGCACAATATTATTGTCTGAAGAATGCAGCTATGAATTTGGCTGCATGTTCAATGACATCAGGCAGTGCTGCACTCATGTCATGGAGCAGAGAGAGGGAGGATCCAATGTCTTTGCAGAGGTCGAATAGAAGCCCTGTACCATAGCCTGAGAGTACCTGGGCAGATAACAGTCCTGGTACAATGTTCTAATATTGCTTTGCAGTAGCAGGGGTGTCTATCACAGCTCTCTCTTGGACTGGGGTTCCATAGTCACTACAGATATGGATAATGAGATGGGATGAATACAATCTGTACCAGTGACAGGGTTAACGAACTGCTGTGGGCAACACTGGCCAAGCCTCCTTGACACTGTCGATCATGTTGGGGAGAGGAAGAATAATTATTTAAAAGCAGAAAGTTCCAGTCAGTTGCTGGTCAGCTGTGGGATGAAATCAGATGCTGTCTCTAATATGCCCTAGAGAGACTCTTGGAAGGCTTCAGGGAACCTGCTCTCAGGAAGGTCATACTGATCCTACAAGGAGAGTAGACTAGTATACTGGCTGGAAAGGCTACATTTTGCAAGCCCCTAAGTGAACCATCAAGCAATCGGTACTGCTGTCTTCAACCCCTCCCAAAGTTAGGAAATCAGGGAACCACACCAAAAAGATTTGGAGAGGAGAAACTGGAGCCACCCCCTTCGAGTAGAGTCAAACTATTTAGCACTGAGGCTCCTGTTTACATAGACAGATGTCTGCAGATTTTGCAGTGCCAGACAGCAGGGGGCACCCTGTAGCAACCATGAGAATTTTGACAGGCCCTAAAAAAAGGTCCTGACAAAAATCTTGTATTTAGCTACCAGACTATTTGTAAAATCCAGCTTTGTATGTACACCCATAACCAACATTTCTTATAAATATATATGCCTAGTGGAATCCTTGGCAAATACCCACATTCATATCAGTCATCATGCTATATCATGGAGGTTTTTTTTTTCCTTAATCACTATTTTGGAAATGTCATAAGTGGATATATACTAGCACATTTACCCAGCATTACTCAGGTCCTTATGGAAGGGCTCAGGACAGGGGGCAGGAGGCATATAGAGTAAAGGAGTCAGGATTTGGGGGAAAGCAGGGGTTCGGGGCAGAGGAATGAGAGAGTATGTGTGTGTAGGGGGCAGAACAGAGGAGGAGGAGAGGCTGAAGCACCTTCCCGAGATTCATACTAGGTCTGATTGCTCTTCCCTCTTCTGTCCCTGTCAGGGAGTGAGAGCAAAGTGCACCGCTCATCTGCCCCCTGTGCTTCCCAGCCACAATGAGGAAAGCAGCAAACTGTGTACTTTCCCCTCACTCTCTGAAGAAGAGGATCCTAGCAATGTCCCTGTATGAATCTGGGGGAGGGAGAGGAGCTGCAGCTCCTCCCCTCCATAAAGGTCACCTGGTGGGGTAGGAGGCCTGGGGCTGGAGCATTCCTGAAAGGGGACTGCCCCCAGCTAGTCCCTTTTACCTGCCTGGTGATTTGTCTCTTTTCTGTATGGTTTTATGAGACGCAATCCCATTCGGGGCACATCCCAATTTCCTGGCACAACCAAACACTTACCTTGCTTTAACTGATAAGAGGAAGCTGCATACCAAATTTGGTGATCTTAGCTCTTAGCACTTAGATGGAGTTCTTGAACAAACAAACAGACAGACAAACTCTCTGTAGTTAATAGCAGGGCCATGAAAAACACTAATAAGAAATAAATTATTTTTCTGTAGCACGAGCCACTTGAGGACTTTAACACACTTCAGTTCGCAAACTTTAATTAATCAACCTCACAGCACCTTTTGCAAAGAGATAAATATTATTATCCCCATTGTGTAGATAATGGAGAAACTGAAGCATGGAAATATTAAACGATTTACCCAAAATCTCACAGAAAGTCTGTGAGGGTATGTCTACACTACCCCGCTAGTTCGAACTAGCGGGGTAATGTAGGCATACCGCACTTGCAAATGAAGCCCGGGATTTGAATTTCCCGGGCTTCATTTGCATAAGCGGGGAGCCGCCATTTTTAAATCCCCACTGGTTCAAACCCCGGGTAGCGCGGCTACACGGGGCTCGAACTAGGTAGTTCGGACTAGGTTCCTATTCCGAACTATTGGTACACCTCGAGAGAAAAAGGACCTTGCCCAGCCCACGTGGGGTGGGACTTTTACTCATGGGCTACGTCTACACTGGCCCCTTCTCCGGAAGAGGCATGCTAATTTCGAACTTTGGAATAGGGAAATGCGCGGGGGATTTAAATATCCCCCGCGGGATTTAAATAAACATGGCCACCGCTTTTTTTCCGGCTTGGGGAAAAGCCGGAAAAGAGCGTCCAGACTGGCGCGATCCTCCGGAATAAAGCCCTATTCCGGAGGATCTCTTAGTCCTACTTTCAAGAGGAATCCCCCGTGCATTTCCCTATTCCAAAGTTCGAAATTAGCATGCCTCTTCTGAAGAAGGGGCCAGTGTAGACGTAGCCCATGAGTAAAAGTCCCACCCCACGTGGGCTGGGCAATGTCCTTTTTCTCTCAGGTTCTTAAGTCCAGCAATGTAAATGCCTCCTTCATATGCCCAACCCTTCTCTGCACCCCACTCACAGTCACTGCCCTTGATCAGGGCAGATCCAGAGTTCAGAGGTACATCTGCAGAGTTCACCTCCCATCCAGGGCGGGGTGGAGTAAGAAGGCATTTTACTCACTCTACTCGTCACTCACCATCCACCTGCATGCTGCTCTGCTGGCCACTCATCGCATCTTCCGCTGGCTTGTGGTGGATTTGGTGCTGGGCCAAACCTAGTGATTTCAACTCTTGGCCCAAAACACAGTCCAGGCACAAGAAATTCCAGCATCCCATGGAGAAAGTTTAGAATACTAAAGGGACTGTTATGGAGTCTGTTCTAGTTCTATCATGGGGGAGGGGGACAGGTTGAACCAGTCTTACAGCTCATGTCTGGAGGGCATGCAGGCTGCTGATTCAGAGTCCTGCCCTTCCCCCAGTTAATTTCACAGAGATTTGGCAAAAGAAGCCTTGCCCGTCCGAGGCTCTTTACACTGTCAGTTTCTCTTTGGAACTGAGTTAAACATAGTCTGACTTTGGTGATCATATCTACTGCATTAAGGGTTAACACAACAGCCAAATTGGTTACAATGGGCAAAATAACATTACAGTATAACAGTTGAAAATCTAGCAGGCCTGAGTGAACTTTATTTACATGCACATGCCCTGAATTTCTTTCCCATTCCAGCTGGCTGTAATGGAAGTATTGATTCAGACCCTGCTTACAAAAGGTTCCTGAATCTCTCAAATGCTAGAGATGGGGTGTCAGATAAGTAGGTAGACAATTGCTGGTGTAAAAAAATGAAAGGTGTTCTTGCTACATGTTCTAGCTCCTATAAATTCACAAAAGATCTGTGAGGAACATAGTACATAAGGACTGATTTTCATCAGAGTGACTATGCGCACCTCTCCCTCACTTTAATCCAATTCACACACGCAAGTCTTGACATCTCGAAATCCCCTAATTCCCGTAAACCTTAAAGTCCTGTGGTGACTGGCGAGCGACGAAGCAGCAGGTGTGGATACACTGGGAGCTGTAGCCATGGACCTGCACACAGGCGGCTCAGGTCTAATGGTCGTCTTCTTGCTGGCCGAAGCAACAGCTGGATTCGGCGTCTACCTGAGTGACTGAGCAGCCCTCTTTAGGATTGCACTGCTCACCTCCGTAGTAAGAGGAAGGGGCTAGAAAAGGTGCCCTAAACATTGTTTGCTTCATAGAACCCTGGCCAGCTTACTGCAGCTGGAGGGGATCCCATCTCATGCGGTCGAACAATAAAATTTCAAACAAAATGCAAGGTGACACCACTCACTATTGGCACATGGAATGTACGCACGCTTCAAGACAACCCTTCAGCAGATCGACCAGAAAGAAGAACAGCCCTGGTCGCCAGAGAGCTCACAAGATTTAACATCGATATTGCGGCACTGTGTGAAACTCGTCTAGCAAATGAAGGTCAGCTCATGGAAACAGGAGGTGGTTACACATTCTTCTGGCGTGGATGCAGCGGTGACGAACGTCGTGAATCTGGAGTTGGCTTTGCAGTTAAGAATCATCTTGTCCGCAAACTTGCCAGTCTTCCCAAGGGCATGAACGACCGACTCCTGACACTGCATCTTCCACTACCGAGAGGAAAGCAAGCCACACTAATCAGCGTTTACGTGCCCACAATGACGAATCCAGATGAAGTAAAGGACAAGTTTTATGAAGATCTCGATGCGCTTCACGGATGAGAGTAGGGCACCGACAGGCTGATTCTACTTGGCGATTTCAACGCGAGAGTAGGATCTGATCACACTGCCTGGGATGGCGTCATTGGAAAAAAATGGAATTGGTAAATGTAACAGCAATGGCCTACTATTACTGAAGACACGTGCAGCTCATGATTTGATCATCACCAATACCATCTTCCGCCTGCCCACTCGCAAAAAGACGTCCTGGATGCACCTACGCTCTAAGCACTGGCATCTCATTGATTATGTCATTGTGCGGAGGAAAGACAGACAGGATGTAAGGGTGACCAAGGCCATGCCGACTGTTGGACTGACCACAGACTTATCTCCAAATTAAGCTTTCACTTCAAGCCAAAGAGACGTCCACAGGGAAACAAAGCTGTGATGAAAAAGATTAACGTCAGTAGACTGAGGAACCCCAACACAGCAGCTTCACTAGCAGAAGATCTTGGCAACCAACTTTTAGAGCTGCAATTAGAGGAAAATGCTGAGAAGGACTGGGAACGCTTCCGGGATATTGTGCACTCTTCTGCACTAAAGGTTCTTGGACCTTCACACAGGAAACAGCAGGACTGGTTTGATGAAAATGATGAAGAGATCAAGGCCATACTTGCTGAAAAGCATCGCCTTCACCGTGCTCATCAAAATGACCCGTCGTCAACAGCTAAGAAAAATGCCTTCAACAGCATTCGCAGGATCGTACAGAGCAAGCTTCGCAAGATGCAGGACTCCTGGTTGAGTGCCAAAGCAGATGAAATCCAGAAGTTTGCTGATAGAAACGATGCCAAACGGTTCTACGAAGCCCTTAGATCCTTGTACGGACCTCAGCCCTCAGGGAGTTCCCCTCTACTGGACTCAGATGGTGCAACTCTCATTACTGAGAAGACTGATTTTACAGCGTTGGGCTGAGCACTTCCAATCCATACTGAACCGCCCATCTTCCATCAATAACGAGGAGATTGATAGAATGCCCCAGGCAGATATCAACCACAGCCTGGATGTCTCATCAGAGACTGAAACCTTACAGGCCATCAGCTAGCTGTCCAGTGGCAAGGCCCCAGGATCTGATGCGATCCCAGTGGAAGTCTATAAGGGTGGTGGCGCAGTGCTTGTCGACAAACTCACTCAGCTGTTCCAGTCCTTCTGGAATCAAGGATCTATTCCTCAGGAACTGAAAGACACGTCCATCGTACACCTCTACAAGAGGAAAGGAAATCGACAAGTTTGCGATAATCATAGGGGAATATCACTGCTTTCCATCACAGGTAAGATCCTTGCACGAGTGTTTCTGAATCGCCTGATTGACCACCTGGAACAGGGTTTACTACCCAAGACACAGTGCGGCTTCCGCAAAGAGCGTGGCACAGTGGATATGATCTTTGCAGCCTGACAGCTCCAAGAGAAGTGTCAAGAGCAGAATCGTGAACTGTACACCATCTTCGTGGATCTCACCAAGGCTTTTGACACTGTCAGTCGCGAAGGTCTGTGGTGCATCATGTCGAAGTTTGGGTGCCCTGACAGATTCATTCTGATGGTACGTCAGTTCCACGACGGCATGACGGCTCATGTTCTGGACGATGGAGAAGCTTCAGAGGCCTTTCCCGTCACAAACGGCGTCAAGCAAGGGTGCGTGCTGGCACCGACCCTGTTCAGCATAATGTTTTCAGCCATGCTGTCAGACGCCTTTCAGAACAGTTCCTTGGGAATCAGACTGAGATACAGGACCGATGGGAAACTGTTTAACCTGTGAAGACTCCAGGCTGTCACCAAGATAAAGGAGACTGTGCTACAAGACCTCCTTTTTGCTGATGACTGCGCCTTGAATGCTGGA
This sequence comes from Pelodiscus sinensis, assembly GCF_052426305.1. Taxonomy (NCBI): domain Eukaryota; kingdom Metazoa; phylum Chordata; order Testudines; family Trionychidae; genus Pelodiscus; species Pelodiscus sinensis. Next base: position 54,456,836 of record NC_143059.1, read on the forward strand.
TCAGAGCAGGAAATGCAAGCCAGCATGGACAAATTCACAGCAGCATGCGACAACTTCGGCCTTCTCATCAATACAAAGAAAACCGAAGTGATGCACCAGCCAGCTCCGAAAGCTCAACATCAAGAGCCCACCATCACAGTGAAGGGACAAAAGCTGCAAGCAGTGGACCAGTTTACATATCTTGGCAGCACCCTCTCCTGCGGAGTGACAATTGACATCGAGGTCAACTGCAGAGTCGCCAAGGCAAGCTCTGCATTCGGCAGACTGCTGACCAAAGTGTGGGACCTCCGTGGAATAAGCCTTGCTACAAAGCTTAAAGTCTATCGAGCAGTAGTGTTAACTACCCTGATGTATGCCAATGAGACTTGGACTGTATACAGGAGGCACGTTAGGCAACTGAACCACTTCCACACGATTTGCCTCCGCAGACTTCTGAGGATCTGGTGGCAGGATAAGGTGCCAGACACAGAAGTCCTTTCTAGAGCAGGCCTGCCGTCAGTTTACACCCTGCTGATGAAAGCCCAGACACGCTGGGCAGGCCATGTTGCAAGGATGCCAGATCATCGCATCCCTAAACAGCTCTTCTATGGTGAGCTGTTTCAAGGGAAGCGATCGCATGGGGGACAAAAGAAGTGATACAAAGATACGCTTAAAGCCGCTCAAGTCCCTGGATATTGACACCACCTCCTGGGAGACCCTGGCACAAGACCGATCAACATGGCACACGCTGATCTACCAAGGCTGTCAAACATCTGAAGCCAGAAGGACAACCATAGCACAAGAGAAGCGAGCACTCCATAAAGCCAGAGTTGCAAAAGCTGCAACAGTGGTGCCCACACATGTCTGCCCGACATGTGGCAGAACATTCCGTGCCCGTATTGGCCTTATCAGCCATTTGCGGACACGCCGTGGACAGTCCACAACCCGTTAGATGTCAAGGTCCTCTTCGAATATGATGGACGAACAACAACAAGCTCCTATAAATTCACAAAAGATCTGTGCAGAACATAGTACATAAGGACTGATTTTCATCCGAGTGGCACAATAAACTATTTATTAACTGGAGTCCTAATCTAAAGCTCCCTGATACCAATAGGATTTTCCCCAGTTATTTCCATGGACTTTGGGTCAGGTCTGAGCTGGTTTTCAGAACTGCATGACCCCCAGTCAGCTTAATCTTCAGTGTGAATGTTAATGCTCAGCACCCCGTAAAGCCCAGGCCACAAAGCTTTAAAAGAAAGAACTAACATACAAAGGGTATGTCTACACTACAACGTTAATTCGAACTAACGGACGTTAGTTCGAATTAACTTTGATAGGCGCTACACTAGCGCTCTGATAGTTCGAACTTAATTCGAACTAGCGGAGCGCTTAGTTCGAACTAGGAAAACCTCATTTTACGAGGATTAAGCCTAGTTCGAACTAGCTAGTTCGAATTAAGGGGTGTGTAGCCCCTTAATTCGAACTAGTGGGAGGCTAGCCCTCCCCAGGTTTCCCTGGTGGCCACTCTGGCCAACACCAGGGAAACTCGTCTGCCCCCCTCCCGGCCCCGGACCCCTTTAAGGGGCACGGGCTGGCTACGGTGCCCATGCCAGGTGTAAGCCTGCCAGCACCCAGCCAGCAGACCCTGCACCTGGCACGGATCAAGCCACCCAACCGATGCCCCCCAGCCCTCCCCCTCTTGCCCGGGACCCGCCTGGTCTAGTGCGGATATCGTGGACCTCGTCCACGACCTCTGCACTAGGCACAGGAAAGTGGCCATCTAGGGCAGGAGAGCTGCCAGCCTGGCCACCCAGGAGCAGGTGTGCATGAAAATCAAGGTGGTCCACTGAGACCCCCGATCCTGAGCCCTGAGCTTACAATGGCCATCCTGGGTCAGACCAAAGGTCCGTCTAGCCCAGTAGCCTGTCTGCCGACAGTGGCCAATCCTAGGAACCCTGGAGGGGATGGACCGAAGACAGTGACCAAGCCATTTGTCTCGTGCCATCCCTCTCCAGCCTTCCACAAACCTTGGGCAGGGACACCACTCCTACCCCCTGGCTAATAGCACTCCATGGACCCAACCTCCATGACTTGATCTCACTTCCCTTTACACTCTGTTCTAGTTGTAGCCTTCACAGCCTCCTGCAGCAAGGAGTTCCACAGGTTGACTCTTTGCTTTGTGAAGAACAACTTTCTGTTACTAGTTTGAAGCCTGCTACCCATTCCTTTCCTTTGGTGTCCTCTAGTCCTTCTATTATGGGAACTAATGAAGAACTTGTCTGTATGCACCATCTCCACCCAAATCCTGCTTTTAGAGACCTCTATCCTGTCCCCCCTCCGTCTCCTCTTTTCTAAGCTGAAAAGTCCGAGGGTACGTCTAGACTACATGCCTCTGTCGCCAGAGGCATGTAGATTAGGCTACCCGACAGAGTAAAATGAAGCGGCGATTTAAATAATCGCCGCTTCATTTAAATTTACATGGCTGCCGCTTTGAGCCGACAAACAGCTGATCAGCTGTTTGTCGGCTCAGCGCGATAGTCTGGACGCTCCCCTGCCGACATCAAAGGGAGCTGTCGACAACCCAGGTATGCCTCATCCCAGGAGGCATACCTGGGTTGTCGACAGCTCCCTTTGATGTCGGCAGGGGAGCGTCCAGACTATCGCGCTGAGCCGACAAACAGCTGATCAGCTGTTTGTCGGCTCAACGCGGCAGCCATGTAAATTTAAATGAAGCGGCGATTATTTAAATCGCCGCTTCATTTCACTCTGTCGGGTAGCCTAATCTACATGCCTCTGTCGCCAGAGGCATGTAGTTTAGACGTACCCCCAGTTTCTTTAGCCTCTCTTCATATGGGACCTGTTCCCAACCCCTGATCATTTTAGTTGCCCTCCCCTCTCCCAGCCTCTCTCTTCCCCTCTCCCACCTCCTTTTCCCAGTCTCCCCCAGTTTGTTCAATAAAGACAGATTCCATTTTGGAAGACACGTTATCTTTATTTTGTACATCAAGAAGAGGGGCTAGGGAAATGGAAGGAGGTGAGGGAGAAATGGGGCACGAGCCCCTGATGGGGAGGACTGGGCTGTTTCTGCAGGTTTCTGGGGATGGAAGCTCTCCTGCAGCCCCCCAATTACCCCCTCTCCCCAGATGGCAGCCTGCGGCAAGTGCAGCCGGCGGATGGCTGAGTGCTGTGATGTGCCCAGTGTGGGTACTCCGGGCACTCCAAGCCAGGACTGCTTTGCAAGCAGGGCACCCCTGAGAACTGTCTGTCCGGGGTGGGGGTCGGGACCCTTTAAGCACAGCCCTCGGCTAGCCTGAGACAGCATCTCCACGCTCTAAGTCCGCCTCTGATGCCCTGCCGGCACTGCTTCCGGCCATCCTTAAGCCCGGTTCAGGGTCCACTTAATGTGGACATGCTAGTTCGAATTAGCAAAACACTAATTCGAACTAGTTTTTTAGTCTGGATCCGTTAGTTTGAATTAGCTTAGTTCGAATTAACTAATTCGAACTAAGTTAGTTCGAATTAACGTTGTAGTGTAGACATACCCAAACAGAACAGTCATATTGCAAGTACTGGCTAGATCCTCAACTAGCAGAAATTGATATACTGTGAATGGTGCTCTGCTGCTTTACACCACCTAAGCTTCTATCTCATTATCTTTTGATCATCCATTAGGAGTTTTTATTAAAGTGACTAAACGCATTAACAACAGATGATAAAAGTGGCCAGTCTGTTGCAGCAAAGTATTATGAATTTTTTGGAGCATCAGTACTGAGAACTTTAAAGAGTTAGGCTGTGTCTAGACTGGCATGATTTTCCGGAAATGCTTTAACAGAAAAGTTTTCCTTTAAAAGCATTTTTGGAAAAGAGCGTCTAGATTGGTATGGATGCTTTTCCACAAAAGCACTTTTTGCGCAAAAGCGTCTATGTCAATCTAGATGCGCTTTTCTACAAAAAGCCCCGATCGCCATTTTCGCGATCGGGGCTTTTTTGCGGAAAACAAATCTGAGCTGTCTACACTGGCCCTTTTGCGCAAAAGTTTTGCGCAAAAGGACTTTTGCCTGAATGGGAGCAGCACAGTATTTCCGCAAGAACACTGACAATCTTACATGAGATCGTCAGTGCTTTTGCAGAAATTCAAGTGGCCAGTGTAGACAGCTGGCAAGTTTTTCTGGAAAAGCGGCTGATTTTGTGGAAAAACTTGCCAGTCTAGACAGAGCCTAACTGTATAACCCATAAAGAGAATATGGTAAACAACATCTTAAACAGATCAAAATATTCATGGCATGGAAAGTAATTAGCAACCAGCATCCCAAAAGTGCTAGTAATACAGAACTATTTTGAAAAAGAAAATTCACACCCAGCTGCAGGGCAATGGGTGGTTTTTTATTCCAAAATCAAGCAAAAATCACTGACAACACTAACCCAATGATGAATGAATAAATACATACCTTAATCTATTCCTTAACTTTAACTATATATAGCATTTTTTTTTACAAAGCACTTTACAAACATAGCATGCTGTGAGCATGCTTTTTACACAGGGAGAAACAGAGAGGGTATGTCTACACTACCCCCCTAGTTCGAACTAGCGGGGTAATGTAGGCATACCTCACTTGCAAATGAAGCCCGGGATTTGAATTTCCCGGGCTTCATTTGCATAAGCGGGGAGCCGCCATTTTTAAAACCCCGCTGTTTCGAACCCCGTGGAGCGCAGCTTCACGGGGCACGAACTAGGTAGTTCGAACTAGGCTTCCTAGTTCGAACTACCTTTACTCCTCATTTCACGAGGAGTAACGGTAGTTTGAACTAGGAAGCCTCGTTTGAACTACCTAGTTCGTGCCTCGTGTAGCCGCGCTGCACGGGGTTCGAACCAGCGGGGTTTTAAAAATGGTGGCTCCCCGCTTATGCAAATGAAGCCCAGGAAATTCAAATCCTGGGCTTCATTTGCAAGTGCGGTATGCCTACATTACCCTCCTAGTTCGAACTAGCGGGGTAGTGTAGACATACCCAGAGAGATTAAATGACTTGTTCAAATCACAGGGAGTTAGTATTAGAACTGATATTAGAAGCCAGAAGTTACTGGCTCAAATCAAATGCCTAGATTAACCACGATTAGCATTTTGTAATTTATTGTTTCCATTATAAGTGAACATGGTGTTTTACAACCAAATAGAAGACACAGTCCCTGATTCAAAGCAATTGCTAATGACATAATATGAGAATGAACTCACCAAGAATGGGTCAAAAGACCTCTTTGACGGGAAACTAGAAAATAACATTCTAATAAAGGTTTTGCTTCTTTCCTGTTTTCTAATTTCAAAGTGATTTCCCAGGGAGAAGACCAAAATAAGCTTCTGTTTACTTATTATGAACAGTATGATGAACAGATGCTATGTGCCAAATGGCCCTAATTGTGCACACATCTGTGAAAGACTCTTCACTTTACTGTACACAAGGCCTAGGTGAGAGATCCATCTGTAAGTGTCTGGGGACAAGTTGGGAAGTTTACTACACACCTGACTGTACTCCTTCTGTGACTTATGGAAAATTAGCTAAAAAGTTAATATTGCAGAATGTTTTACTTTTCCATGCAACTTTTCCATGCTGAGAAAACCTGTTTGAAGGACATGACTGATTTCCTAGGGCATGTCTACACAGCAGCATTATTTCAGAATAATGTCAGTTATTCTGAAATAGCATATTGTATGTCTACACAGCAAGCCCGTTATTTCAAAATAATTTCAAAATAATGGGCTTCTTACTTCAACTTCTGTAACCCTCCTTGTATGAGTAAGGGAAGTCATGGGAAGAGTGCTCTATTTCTAAGGGTATGTCTAGACAACATCCCTCTGTTGCCGGAGGGATGTAAATTAGACATACCGAAATTGCTAATGAAGCAGGGATTTAAATATCCCGCATTTCATTAGAATAAAAATGACCACCGCTTTTTGCCGACACAGCAATTTGCCTGCAAAAAGCGGCAGTCTAGACGGTGATCGGTCGACAAGGAAAGCCTTTTCCGACCGATCCCTTATGCATCATGCAACGAGGTTTACAGGATTGGTCGGAAAAGGCTTTCCCTGTCGACCGATCCCCGTCTAGACTGCTGCTTTTTGCTGGCAAATTGCCGTGATGGCAAAAAGCGGCAGCCATTTTTATGTTAATGAAGTGCGGGATTTTTAAATCCCGACTTCATTAGCAATTTCAGTATGTCTAATTTACATCCCTCTGGTGACAGAGGGATGTAGTCTAGACATACCCTATATGTGCAATTTATATAGCTCAAGTTGAGTAGCTTATTTCAAATTTAGCCCTGCTGTATAGACGTGCCCCTAGATACTGTGAGGGGATAGCATGGAGCCTCTTCTAAAGGTTTTCTAAAGACATGCCACTTTCTTATGGGCAACAGGCTCTAAATATCCTGGTGCTTAGAAGATTTGCTACATTTTACCTGGGCTGAGCTATTCTGAAGAACTACAAAAAAAATTAAATGCCTCCATTGTTGCTAACATTTATCAGCTATTCATAAATAATAACATTGAAAGTATCATAAAACCAATTGTTCGAGAAAACAGACTTATCCCAACCCAGGTTTATCAGACTTGCTTGAAACAGCTATAAAACATTCATGTCAAATGTATTCCTGCTAAAGTTACCAAATGTAGTACTATCTATTGTCTCCAGAGGGCCATCTTTAACCACTGAAGAAGTATCAAAGAGGGTTGACGTTTTAAAGCCCTTCTTTCAGCACTTACCTTTTACCACAGATTCCAATTTATGCATCAACATCAATGGGTTACTATTGCTATATGAATTAGCCATTGTTATGAGCCAGAAGCAAATGTCCTCTGGAAGGAGACTATTGTCTCTACTGTAATCTTTTGTTTGTATGATGTTATACATGTGACTCAACAATGCATGAGAGATGGTTAATGATCAATCCTGCTGGCATTCTGCATTTAGTCTTAGACCAATGGAAAAGTCTGGGTTGAAGTGACTTTTAACAGCTGATTGTTGCTACAGCCATCCATTTCTGAAGGATAGCAGCCATTCTGATATATACTTTACTGTAGTAATCACAATATTTGGGATGCAAAGTAGTTTGTGCGTGTGCATGTGCGTGTGCGAGAGAGAGAGAAATTAGTAAATGAAAATTCAGGAAGAGCATTATAATTCTAAATTCAAGCTTAACTCTGTCTCCATGTGATTATTCCTTAAAACAATACCTTTATTAATTATAATATTAAATATTATTTGTCAAGTGATTGTATAAATAGATAGCAAGTGGAATTCTTACATTTAGTGAGTTTACAATATATAGTCTTCAGTTCAGTTGACTTTTCAATCTTAGATTGCTGCCCTCATTTTTCAGTTGCTTATAACTACCAAAAATGTATTTATTTTGAGCTGACAGTTTCCAGAGGTGATTTTTCAAAATGTGAGAGCAAGCATTAAAAATAAAACAAAACAAAGAAACCCCTTTACATATATTCAAATGGGGCATTTTCTCTTTAAACAAATTTTGTTCAAAGTTGTTTTGATCTAATAATATTGAAGGAATCCACCTACAGTTTTTCTTTAATGAATTCAGTAATTTTAAAATTATAAAGGTGGCTTAAAGGCAGGAAATAGAAACTTTTTATAAAAAGTACTCACTGCACTCAATGAGTTTCCGTCGATGTGATGAGCACTCTGGCCTCAATCTGGCAAAGCATTCAAGAACATACTTAGCTTCACCCACATGACTAGGCCCATTGACTTTGAAGGCTCTAGTCCTAAGTGAGAATCAGGATAAATCTCACTTTCACTCATTCTCTTTAGATACAATTTAACCCCAGGTTTATGAATGCCAAAGTGTAATGTCCCCTAACCTCTCTACAATGGAGCTAACTCTACAGTAATTTACAACTATTCAAAAAAGTTGATTTACATGCAACATTCATTAAGATAACAAAAAATTACATTTTATTACATATCGTTGAAACAAATACCATCAATACATCCGTTTATAATGGGTAAAAAGAAAAGCTGCTGTGATAAAATACAGTAGAAGAATCAAATCCATTTCCTGAATATAGGTTAGTATATGCTATCTCTAAGCACTGTCTTAAAAATAGGTGATGGAATCCATATCAGTAAGAAACATCTTCAGAGAAGATTAAAGGGTTTAAGATTTTTTTGTTTGTTCGAGGCAATAATATATGGAATTCTTTTGGAGTAATTAAACTTGAAAATGATCCAGGTTTTTTTCCCCAATGCTTCTTACAATTTATAGCTAATTGGCAGGTGAGCAAGATAAGTAGCACTGAACACCACTTGATGCAATTACTGCCTAAGGGAGCAAGAGGAAGGCTGTCATACAGGAAAAGGCTGTTCAAATATACATGGAAGATGAGCATAATAAATTTTTACCTGAGTATGTAAGTGACTTAACCTCCTACACGAAATAAGATCTTGGTGTTTCAGGAAATTTCTTATTGATAGAATGGTTCGGAGATGACAGTAAAGCTTCTTTGCAGCAACCTGAGCACTATAAAGCCTGTAGGTTGTGTTGCTTCTTGGTTGAAATTACAGAATCAGGCCATTTGGCTTACATTCAGACTTCACTAATCCCAGTGGAGATTGACCCCCACATACACGGGTAGTTGGCTGCATTGACAGACTTTCCTGCCCCTTCCCTGCTTGCCCTTTCCAACCAAAACACCAAACATCCTTCCCTTGCATAAAAGAGATTTTTCTGTCAATTTCTATGAGATTTCTTTTTCTAGATTACACATTTCAGAGGGATAGCCATGTTAGTCTGTACCTGCAAAAACAACAAGGAATCCTGTGGCACCTTAAAGACAGAGTATGTCTACATTACAAACTTAATTCGAGCTAACAGACGTTAGTTCAAATTAACTTTTATAGCGTCTATACATGCAAACCGCTAGTTCAAACTTAATTCGAACTAGCGGAGCGCTTAATTTGAACTAGGTAAACCTCATTCTACGAGGACTAATGCCTAGTTCGAATTAAATAGTTTGAATTAAGGGCTGTGTAGCCACTTAATTCGAACCAGCTGGAGGCTAGCCCTTCCCAGCTTGCCCTGGTGGCCACTCTGGGCACAACCAGGAAAACTCTTCAGCCCCCCTCCCAGCCCTGGAGCCCTTAAAGGGCCACGATCTGGCTACAGTGCTTGTGCCAGGTGCAAACCTGCCAGCACCCAGCCAGCACACCCTGCACCTGGCACGGCATGAGCCAGCCACCTGCTGCCACCCAGCCCTCCGCTTCTTCCCAGGACCAGGCTGGTGGCTCCCAGGATCCTGCCCGGGGCCGCAAGAGGCGGGCACCCACCTGGTCTAGTGCGGAGATCGTGGACGTCATCGAGGTTTGGGGGGAGGCATCCAACATCCACGATCTCCGCACTAGGCACAGGACTGTGGCCATCTAGGGCAGGATAGCTGCCAGCCTGGCCACCAAAGGCCACATGCAAACCCAGGAGCTGGTTTTCATGATATCGGTTTTCAAATATCTAAAAGGGTGTCACAAGGAGGAAGGCGAAAATTTGTTCCTCTTGGTTTCTGAGGATAGGACAAGGAGTAATGGGCTTAAAGTGCAGCAGGGGAGGTTTAGATTGGACATTAGGAAAAAATTCCTAACTGTCAGGGTGGTCAAATATTGGAATAAATTGCCAAGGGAGGTGGTGGAATCTCCCTCTCTGGAGATATTTAAGAACAGGTTAGATAGACATCTGTCAGGGAAGGTGTAGTCGGAGCTTGATCCTGCCTTGAGGGGGGGGGGCTGGACTCGATGACCTCTCGAGGTCCCTTCCAGTCCTATTATTCTATGATTCTATGATTCTATGATATCCGCCCTCAGTCTCCTCTTTTCTAAGCTGAAAAGTCCCAGCCTCTTTAGCCTCTCTTCATATGGGACCTGTTCCAAACCCCTAATCATTTTAGTTGCCCTTTTCTGAACCCTTTCCAAGGCCAAAATATCTTTTGAGGTGAGGAGACCATAGCTGTACACAGTATTGAAGATATAGCATACCATAGTTTTATACTTCCTCTCCTCCTTCTTTCCCTGGCTTCCCCCTTCCAGCTTCCTCCTCCCAGGTTTCCCCCGCCCCTCTCCCACCCTCTCTCTTCCCCTTTTCCACCTCCTTTTCCCAGTCTCCCCAGAGGTTAATTCCTGCCCCCCCTCCCAGTTTTGTTAAATAAAGAGAGTTTCTATTTTTGATCACGTGTCCTTTATTTTTTAAATCAGGAAGGGGGGCTAGGAAGGGGTAAGTGGAAGGAGGTGAGGGAGGAATGGGGCACGAGCCCCCGATGGGGAGGACTGGGGTGGCTCTGCGGGCTCCTCGGAGTGGAAGCTCTCCTACAAGGCCTCCTGGATCCTGACAGCCTCCCGATTGACACCCCCACCCCCCGGATGGCAGCCTGTGGCAAGTGCAGCCGGGCTGATGGCTGAGTGCTGTGATGTGCCGAGTGTGGGCACTCAGGGCACTCCAAGACCGGACTGCTTTGCTGTCCCTCATTGAGGTAGACAAGCAAGTGGGGAACCCTGAGAACTGTCTGTCCGGGATGGCAGTCGGGTCCCTTTAAGCACAGCCCTCGGCTATTCTGAGGCAGCAGCCCCACATACTAAGTCCTAACCTGATGCCCTGCCGGCACTGGTTCTGGCCAGTCTTAATTTCGGTTCAGGGTCTACTCAATGTGGACATGCTATTTCGAATTAGCAAAATGCTAATTCAAATTAGTTTTTATGTCTAGATGCACTAATTAGAATTATCTCAGTTCGAATTAACTAATTTGAATTAAGTTAGTTCGAATTAGTGCTGTAGTGTAGACATACCCTAACAGATTTATTGGGGCATAAGTTTTCATGGGTAAAAACTAGGGATTTTAGATATTGTGTAGTTGAATAGTCATGAAACTGCATGAAATCTTAGCAGTTACATGACTATTCAATAGTCCCCTGGGGCGGGGCCAGCAGCTGTGGGCACCTGTCCCTGCTCCTGGGGAGACCTCCCTGCTTCCCTGTGCTGCTGCCTCTTATTGGTTAATTGTGTAGTTGACTACACATTGACATCCCTAGTAAAAAACACTCCGTCAGATACATGCAGATTTTTACCCATGAAACCTTATGCTCACAGGACTCCTTGTTGATTTTGCTAAGTGGTGACACTTTTAGGATGACCTAAGGGGAATAAGGTGAATCACTACTCATATCCCATAGTTTTTCTTCCTTTGGGCAATGCACCCAACTGCTGCTGGCAACACGAGCACCCACTTTGGGCTCTTTCTTTCTGAAGATTAGCAATTTGCACACCCCACTCTCTAGAGATATGTCTACACTACCACCCTAGTTCAAACTAGGGTGGTTAATGTAGTCATATGAATTTGCAAATGAAGCCCGGGATTTGAATGTCCCGGGCTTCATTTGCATGTTGCCGGGCGCCGCAACATGCAAGCGAGGCATACAGATAGTTTGGATTAGGCTTCCTATTCCGAACTATCTAGTTCGAGCTGTGTGTAGCTGCGGGCAAGGAGTCCGCACTAGCGGACATTTAAAAATGGTGGCGCCCGGCAACATGCAAATGAAGCCCAGGAAATTCAAATCCCGGGCTTCATTTGCAAGTTCGTATGACTACATTAACCACCCTAGTTCGAACTAGGGTGGTAGTGTAGACATACCCTAGGCTTCCCACGTGACTCCTTAGAGCAGCACAGAGACCAACTGTTATTAAATCTATGGAAATAGCTCGTCCTCAGAGCTCAGCTCTGGTCCTGAGACACAGTTCTCTCCAATCTGTCTGTACATCCCACTTTGGGACACATGAAAGCCCAATCCTTGACTTTTGGACACCTGCAAACCACATAGATTCCTTGTCTCTGTGGATGCATTGCCCCCAGTGCACTAACTTCATCTCAGGCTTTTCTTAGCACATAGCACTTAGTCATGTCTATTGTTCAGGCATGTAGAAGTGTAGTGGACAAAGCTAAAGATTCACATAGAAGGGTAAGGATTGGAAACTCATGGTTACAAATAAAAATTTAAAACAGTGTCTAGAGCCTTAACTTATTAACAAGCTCCTATCCTCTCTGTTAAGATACGTCTCACTCAACGGCCAGTGCATGTGAGAACAGCCCACCCAGGAGAGCTAGGATACACTTTTCATGAGATACAGTGTTCGGTATCTCCTCAGTATCAAACGCTGTCTTGTGCCTTCTTTTTCCTTTTATAGAGGTCCAGATCTTTTCTTCTCTTTACATAACCACAATGCTGTGTTAACTTCCAATTTGCCCTGATGATCCTTTGTTCAAGGTCTTTTTCTCAGTCTCTTTTGTGCTTTGTGAAAACTCAGGCCTGCACTTTGCACTTGGCTGGGTTGGGTCAAAAGAGGTGAATAGTTCTCATTTGATTGAGTAGCTCTGAGATTTTCCTTCCCTCCTCCCCAGCTGATCAGTTTCAACTCTAGCTGCTTTGGAAACAATATTCTGCACCTTACATAATGCTCAAAACACTTTCTATACATATGTCCTGGAATAACTGTGACAGCCAGAGAGTTTTTAGTTTTCACCAGAGGCCACCCATGGCCCCCTTCAGTGAAACATCATGAAGATGGTGATCACAGGGGAAACTGTCCATCTGTACTTTGTATAGACTCAAAACTACATACCCCCTCTCGTTATTACCAGGTGGTGCCTGGGTCACAGATATATTCAATCTTTTAAGAGAAAATGCAGGTTATAAAAGATTCTTACTGCTATTACAAGTAATCTCAATTGAAATTAGAGCCCTTTCTGTAGGGTGCTGCACAAACACATAGAATTTTTTTTCTGAAGAGCTTACAACTTAAATTATAGAGAAACAGCAACTTACCCTAGGTGGGAACAGAACCTAGCTCTTTTGACTCATGGTATGAATCCCACCCACTGGGCTATGTTGCCCTCTGCAAGGCTGGCTATTGTTCTGCAATGATGAATATAAAAACACTAAATAAAAATAACATACAAAGCAGAGCTGTATTATATGACTCTCCTCCAGTCTTATATTAATTAATAGATATACACCCTCACACAGACACTCTGTCCCTGCTGGGTGCCTGCCTTCTCCAGGCAGATAGATATAATACCAATGTGATGGGGCAGTTCCTTACAGAATTCATGGAAACCCAGTGGATTGGTTTGTGTAATAAGGGGAATGTATGTTATTGTTATCCAAATTCATTAATGGCTCCACAGGAGAGAGATAGGGATGTAGAACCCAAATGCAGGGCAGGTGTCTTCTTCCCTCCTTATTGCACTTACCTGGAGGGAATTTTAGGAATTTTTAGTATGAGATAATGTGCTGATGGCGTTTTCTTTGAAGTTAGTAGAGGCTGCATTGTTTGCAGCTGAGTAGGAAACTCTCTTTGGGTGAGGTGATGGAGGTTGATTGGTCAGAACTCCTAAGAGGAAGGGTTAATGGACTACAAAGCTAGTCCCTAGGTATGAGGCAGTCATTCCACTTTGGGAGCTTGGTCTAGCTATGTCTTCTACAGTTCTTGCAACTCCTTCCATCTTAGAGGGGTTAGTATGGTGCAGGAAGTTACTTTAAGTTGGCAGTACATCAGACTTAGAGGGTTTCTCTCAGACTTAGAGGGTTCACGCAGAAGCTTATTACAGTAGACTTCCGATAATCCGGCACCTTTGGGAACTAGGTGGTGCCGGATTATCGGATATGCCAGAGTATCAGGAGGTACTCCAGCAGGGGGCTGTGACGGGTCTGCCAGGACCCGCACTGCATCCGGGGGGTAGGCAGGGAATGGCGCGGCGAGGGGCGAACCCCCTGCTGTTTTGCAGGAAGGCGGGGGAAGCCCCGCGCCACCACCAAGAGTTTCCGGGAGGGGAGCGGGATCCCCACCCCCCCCAGACTGCTGTAGTTATCGCCGAGCAGGGGGGTGAGGGGCAGCGCTATGGGATCAACCCGTCAGCACCCCAGCTGCTCTGCTCCGCAGCTTCCCCAACTCTGCCGCTTGTCAGTTTCAGCAGCGGCAGCGGTGGATTTGGGGAAGCTGCGGAATAGAGCAGCTGGGGTGCTGCCAGGCACCTAGCAAGGGGGTGAGGGGCAGCGCCGCAGGACCAACCCAGCAGCGCCCCAGCTGCTCTGCTTCCCCAAGTCCGCCGCTGCCGTTGCTGAAATTGATGAGCGGCAGACTTGGGAAAGCTGCAGACCAGAGCAGCTGGGGTGCTGACGGGATAGTCCCACAGTGCCGCCCCTCATCGCCGAGCAGGGGAGTAACTACTCCTCTCCCGAAAAATCTCAGCAGCAGCGTGGGGCTTCCCCCGGCTTCCTGCAAAATGGCAGAGGGTTTGCCCCCCGCAGCGCCATTCCCCATCCACCCCCCAACCCCTGGCCGGTCGCAGTGTGGGTCCCGGCAGACCCGTCACAGGTGTATAATCCCCTTCCCCTCTTCTCCCCTTCCCTTTCCCGGCCGCGAGCGCCCATGGGGCTCACAGCAGCTCCAATTGTCCGGCTGGCTGGAGCAGTTCCGGGTTTCAGTTGGTGCCAGACTATCAGGAGTGCCAGACCCTTGGATGCCAGACAACTGGAGTTTTACTGTACTTGAATTTTCATTTGAAATTTGGGAGTTTAGGTGAGCTCAGTATTTTGGTCTAGTTTTAGTGCCTACACCAGGCCTGAGAGCTCATTCCAGTTCAGAAGCTTAGTTTCGGTTAAAATATTTAACTCAGATTAAAATTTAGAGCTACTAGATTTCAATGAAAGGCCTCTATTCTGTGTCTGGGGTCAATGACCCACAAAGAATTATGCATGATTAATAACAGAATACTTAGCTCCTCTATAGGGATCTGTATCTGGAGTGCTTTATGTACCTTCTCACGATACCCTTGTGAAATAGAAGTATTAATCCTATTTTTCAGATGGTTGAAACTGTGACACAGAAAGATTAAATGATTTGTCCATGGACCTACAGATAGTCAGCAACAAAGCTAAGATTAGAGTTGTGAGCACAGGGCCAGGGATTCACCACATACCTTTCTAGTCTATATTTGCCACAATTCTGTGGAAACTCCAATCAGATGAAAGCAGTGTGTGTGGAAAGGTTATACCAATTTAACCCTTTAAATTGAAATTTATCAATTTCACACCCCAATGAAAATACCCAGGATTCAAAAAAGGAGTGTAGTAAAAAATGCTATAAAATGTTAAAATGAACTCCATGAAAACCCACAGTACTGATGCTATAGGAAAGGTATAGCAATTTCATATGTACATGGGCTTGATGCATTTATATTAGATACCAGTATAAGTCAGCAACTCCAATGAGTTCAGTAGCTCTACCACCATGTACAGTTGCTGTGATAGCAATATATGACATTATGGGCCTTACCCCTGATTGTCGTGTGGCTAATTTGTACCATTTTGCATGTCTAAGGCCCATCTTGAACAAATCATCAAGTTTCAAGAGTCTTCTGCCCTTCATGGAAAGTGTGTTACCTGAAACATCCAGCAAAAACAGACATGGAAAAAATCCCAGTCCAAATCCCTAAGAAAAGGAAAGTGCTGTAGCATGAGAGGAAGCTTGTCAAACCTGGTCTAGGAGGTCAAATTCTGAGGGCCGGGCTTTCAAATGAGAATGTCCAGCCATCAGTGCCTGGAAGATGAATTACAGGTATCAGAAGCCATGGTGCTGAGTAGACCTCAGTTTTTGTGGCAGAACACAAGGAGAGAATCTGTAACTTGGGGTATGTCTACACTACCACCCTAGTTCAAACTAGGGTGGTTAATGTAGTCATACGAACTTGCAAACGAAGCCCGGGAAATTCATGTTGCCGGGCGCCGCCATTTTTAAATGTCCGTTAGTGTGGATTCCGTGCCCGCGGCTACACGCGGCACAAACTAGATAGTTCGGAATAGGAAGCCTAATCCCAACTATCTGTAGGCCTCGTTCCATTTAAAAATGGCGGCGCCCGGCAACATGCAAATGAAGCCCGGGAAATTCAAATCTTGGGCTTCATTTGCAAGTTCGCATGACTACATTAACCATCCTAGTTTGAACTAGGGTGGTAGTGTAGACATACCTTGGGGTACGTCTACACTACAGCGCTAATTCGAACTAACTTAGTTAATTCGAACTAAGCTAATTCGAACTAACGCATCTAGAACTAAAAACTAGTTCGAATTAGCGTTTTGCTAATTCGAACTAGCGCGTCCACACTGATTGGACGCAGGGGGGCATTTAAGGGCAGCTGAAACTGGTTCTGGTAGGGCATCAGGTCAGTAGTTGCTTTGTGTGGCTGCTGTCTGAGGCTCGTGCTTAAAGGGACCCCCCTGGACAGCCGGTTCTCAGCTTTTCCTGCTTGCTTGCCAACCTCGCCGAGGGACAGCAAAGCGTTGGTCTCTGTGCCCATCTGTGTCGGTGCTTCCCTTCGGGGGGGCCGCCGCAGGTGGCAATATGGAGCTACAGCTCGCCCTGCACCTTCTGGTGCACGTTCTGGACTTGCTGCTGCAAGACTGCCAGCAATGGCTCGAGGCTGCCTGGGACCACCTGGTGAACGTCAGCCCCCTGCCTCTCCGCCTGGCTGCCCTGGGGGCCGTGGAGGAGCCGCGGCGGTGCCCCGGCACCGGCGTGCCCCGCCGCGTCTGGACACCAGCACCGACTGGTGGGACCGCATCGTCCTGGAGCGCTGGGAGGGCCGAGAGTGGATCCAGAACTTCAGGATGTGGGACACATTCCTGGAGCTCTGTGAGTGGCTCGCCCCTGCCCTGCGCAGAAGGGACACTCGCATGAGGCCCGCCATCCCCCTCCAGAAGCGGGTGGCCATCGCCCTCTGGAAGCTCTCCACGCCGGACAGCTACTGATCCGTCGGGAACCAGTTCGGCGTGGGGAGATCCACCGTCGGAGCGGTGCTCATGCAGGTACGGCATTCGTCGGCCACCGAGCCGGGCGGAGGGGGGCTGCGAGGAGGGGATGGGCCACCACAGGGACAAAGGGGGGGCGGGAGGAGGCAAAAGCGCCCCATACCGGAGGGGTCGGGCTGTCCCGACCGTACTACACGCCGCCAGGGGGGTTGCTTCCGGGAGTGGGGCGCGGGGCACTGCCAGGGCACGCACGCTCCCAGCCACCCGGGCGCCCCACTGATTGGCGCTTTGCTGTGTCTCTCTCCGCAGGTGGTCAAGGCCATCAACCGGGTGCTGCTCCGCAGGGTGGTCCACCTCGCCGACCCGGACGCCGTCATCCGGGGATTCAACGCCCTCGGCTTCCCCAACTGCGGGGGGGCCATCGACGGGACGCACATCCCCATCTGTGCCCCGGAGCACCAGGCGTCCCGGTACGTCAACAGAAAGGTGGTGGCGGCATGTTGTGTGCTCCACAATTTGTGTGAGCGAAAGGGGGAGGCTTTCCTGCCAGCCTGGATGGCTGAGGCTGACCGCATGGCTGGACACTACGGTCAGCCCCGCACCGCCGCCATCCGGGAAGCCCAGAGGGGGGCCGTCCGGATCCGGGAAGCCCTGCGGGAGAGCTTCCTGGTGGAGGAGGAGGAGGACTGACCTCTCCCTGCATGTCCCACTGGGGCCTTCTTCCACCCTATCCCCCTTCCCCTTTCCCCTCCCTATCTACTGTAAAATAAAGACACCTGTTTTTGAAACAAAAACGTCTGTTTATTTAACATAACTGGGTGCGGGAAGGGAGGAATGAGGGTTGGAGAGGGGAGGGGGAAACCTGGGACGAGGGAGCCGGAAGGGGAGGGAAGGGAGGAAGGGAAAGGAAAGCTCAGGGGTGGGAGTCCGGCTGCCTCTCCCGTCTCGCCACACTGCGGGTCCGGGGGCGTCGGTGGGAAATGGTTGTGGAGGGGGGGCAGGAGGAACAGGGGGTGTGGAGGAAGCAGGAGGGGGAGCAGGAGGGGGAGGAAATGGGAAGCGGTCGAGCAGGCTCTGGAGGTGGCCTCGCAGGGCATGGCCCTGCTCCTCCAGGGCCTCCAGACTCCTCCGGCGCAGCCTCAGGTCCTCCTGGACCCAGTGGTCCTGGAGACGGAGCTGTTGATCCAGGAACCGGAGGTGCCGCCTCTGGTACTCCTCCTGGTTCCTGGCTGTCCTGCTTGCCCGGGCGTGGGCAGCTGCTGCAGGCGGGGTGGTGTGCCCTGCAGTCCCAGGTGCTGCGGCTGTGGTGCAACAAGACCAGCGGTCAATTTCCCCAGGGGTCCAGGTGTGTGAAACCCAGCTCCCCTCTGCAAGGCCAGGGCCCCTGCAGGATCCCCAGCTGCTGCTCCTTGGTGGGCAAGGCCCAGGCGCACGGTCCCGGGGCTCCCTCTCGCCACAGCCCCCCATACACATAAGGGGAACACGAGGGTACTCACAAGTGGACGCCTCCCCGGCCTCAGATGACACAGACGAGCGGCTCTGTGGCGTGCCTCAGGGGTCCCGGGTCCTGGGCAGGCTGGCGGCAGGCTCCTGGCTCTCAGAGCCCTCTTCCTCCTCCTCCGTCTCCAAGAGCGGTCCCTCTGCCCCGGGGTCAATCACGTCCCGGGGGGCAGGGATGGCATGAGCCCCCAGGAGGCGGTCCAGGGCGTGGAAGTGGGGGCAGGCCTCCGGGTCGGCCCCTGGCTGGCAGGTCCGGGAGTAGGACTGCCGCAAGTCCTTAATTTTGCAGCGGACCTGCTCCCGGCTGCGCTGGTGGCCCCTGGCGGCCAGGCTGGCAGCCATGCGGCCGTAGACGGCCGCGTTCCTGTGGCTAGTGCGGAGATCGTGGACATTGGAGGCTTCCCCTCAAACCTCGATGAGGTCCACGATCTCCGCACTTGACCAGGCGGGCGCCCACCTGTTGCGCCCCCGGGCAGGCTCCTGGGAGCCACCAGGCTGGTCCTGGGGAGCAGTGGAGGGCTGGGAGCCCTCAGATGGCTGGCTCATGTTGTGGCAGATGCAGGGTCTGCTGGCACGGGTGCTTGCAGCCTTGCAACTGGCACAAACTGTGTAGCCAGTCCGTGGCCCTTTAAGGGCTCCGGGGCCGGGAGGGGGGCAGACGAGTTTCCCTGGTGTTGGCCAGAGTGGCCACCAGGGAAACCTGGGAAGCCTTAGCCTCCCACTAGTTCGAATTAAGGGTCTACACAGCCCTTAATTCGAACTAGCTAGTTCGAACTAGGCTTAATCCTCGTAAAATGAGGTTTACCTAGTTCGAACTAAGCACTCCGTTAGTTCGAATTAAGTTCAAACTAACGGAGCGCTAGTGTAGCGCCTAGGAAAGTTAGTTCGAACTAACGTCCGTTAGTTCGAACTAACTTTGTAGTATAGACATACCCTTGGATAGCTGGCTCCCAGATCTTGTGCTGCTTTAAGTCAAGGAAGTTCTGTGGTCTTGTACAGGTCAGACTAGATTACCACAATGATCCCTTAAATCTTAAAATTTTTAAAATGGTGGTCTTAAAATCTATGAAAGTTTGTCAAAAAGAACTTGACTTGCACTTAGAACTGAATAGTCAGTGTCGAGTATAGTAGAGTCCAGGTGTTTTGTGCTCATAGTCTACAACATGCCTTAGAACATGCTGCCTTCCGTACCTGTTGAAGTTTCAGGAGGCTCATCATAAACCATCCCAAAAACACTGCATTAGAGTATTTTGGCTCAGCATGACAACAGCATGGTTAACTATGATAAAACCTGCATCTGAACAGCAAGATTCAGCAGTAGATTGGAAATGGTACTGAGGCACTATGTCTGTCCGCACATCCCAAAATGGGAAGGGATCTAGTAGGATCCCAGGACTCACAGCATCATGGAAAAGGAAATTCATTCCCTATTAAAAAATGCAGTAAAACCCACACTTCATCCTTCCTAAGTAAATAATTCACCAACTTTATTTCTATCTTGCCCTGGATTCAGTCTGAACAATTTCCTCCTCTTCAAATTCAAACGTATAGTCCAGTTCAGAGAAACCACAGGAACCTCAAAATGCATTTAGATGAAAAAGAAGATGCCGAGAAGAATGCTAACCACACATTAGTGACACTGACGCCCATAAAACCTCACCATCTGTTGCATAACATGCAACTTGATCAAGAAGGAGACAAGATGCAGTAGGCATTAAAATAATGAGTCATCCTCTTGAATTTGCTTGGATGTCTTCATATATCCACTAGAATTGCAGTATGTAGTCTGATATCTGTTGAAGACATTATGGAAAGAATTAATATTCCAGTTTCTGAGGGGGTGACAAGAAAAGCAACATTTGAAATGTTATTGAGAAATAACAGACCCCATTTGAAAAAAAATCCATCTATATTTCCAAATGAGTACTTGATCTAAAATGATGTTGCTAAATAAAAGCTTTTAATTTTCCAGAAAGTATCAATATGGTGAATTATCCCTTGGGGTGGCTGGAGGACAATAGGAAGGATTATCTTTTTCTTTTCATGTGCTTAAAAGGTATCACATCAAACTCAAGATGACATGAAGTTTAAATGGATCACTGCTTAGTCATTTGAGATGCAGTATGCCTGAAGAATGTCAAGTGTAGGGCAAACACCTGCATAGTTCAAGACTGTAGGAGTTACTCATTACACATCAGAATAATAAAGTTCAGAGCGAATGGGTGAAACTTAAGCGCCAGTGAAACAAAATAAATGTGAGGAATACTATAGATCTGCAGTGTAAACAGAAAGGGATTATTCATTAATCAAAGAATTAGGCATGTGCTCAGTACCAAATATTCAGGAATTACAATAAGCTTGCTAGAAGGAGGTTTGTCCTGGAAAGCTGAAATTTGGTTTGAATGAAAAGAGATTTGTGCATTTTGGTTATTATTATATTTTCCTTTAAGTACTTTACTATAGTATTCTAATCTAGACTAATGACTTCCAAACACTAGAATCTAAAGGGCTCATCTAAAGCCTGCTGAAATCAGTGAATGTCTTCCCATTCTCTTGAGTGGTCTTTGGCTCAGACCACATGCTACTGTGGGAATGCTGTATGAATGCACAGGAGAATTTTTAAATTACTTCACTTTCACCACGCTGCTGCCCCTCTTGTCTTCACTTTCCAGAAATAATCAAGTAAATGAACTGAATGGCAGGAATGTGCACTGGAGTCAAATTCTACCACCACAAAACCTGAGTGTTTCAGCTTTGTGTATGAGGGCAGAGCAGTGGCATAGCCAGATGGGCCCACTAGGGTGTGCTCCACCTTCGGGTGAGTGGGAAAGAATGTGGGGTAGAGTGGGACAAACGGGATGGGGGTGGTAATCCTAGTCCCCACTCCTTGTCCCAGAGCACTGGGATGCGGCCAGGCAAACCCCAGCCATCTGGCTTGAAGTGCCAGGGCACAGTGGAGTGCTCTCCACTTCCCAGCCCAGAGTACTGGGATGCAATGGGATTCTCCCAGATTTGGAGCACTGGGTGGCTTTCAGGGGTGGGCCTGGATGTAAAGTGGGTAAGCCAGGGCCCACCCAGGCCCATCCATGGCGACACCTCTGGTGTAGAGTGCTTGAGAATGAAAATCAAACACTGACCCATCATTCAATCTTTGTACCATCGGCTAACTTTATTAGTTATGATTTGATCTTTTCTTGCTGGTCATTGATAAAAATGTTAAATAGCACAAGACCAAGTATCAATGCCTGCAGAACGCACTAGAAACACATCTGGCTTTATGATGATTCCCCATTTATAGTTACAGTTTAAGACCTAGCAATAAGCCAGTTTTTAATCCATTTAATGTGTGTCATATTGATTTTGTATTGTTCTTGTTGCCTAATAAAAATGACACGTGGGACCAAGTTGAATGCCTTACAGAATTCCAGTTTTATTACATCAATACGTTTACCTTTCCCAAACAAATTTGTAATCAAATAAATAAAGATATCAAATTAGTTTGGAGCAAGATCTATTTTCTATCAACTCATGCTGATTGGCATTAATTTTATTACCTTCCTTTAATTCTTTATTAAACGAATCCAATATCTCTTGTTCTATTATTTTGCCTAGGATCAATGTCATTCTGACAGGCCTTTAATTACCTGGGTCACCCAGGTAACTCTTTTTAAATACTGGCACAACATTAGCTTTCTTTCAGCCTTCTGGAACTTTTCCAGTGTTCCAAAAGTTATTGAAAATCGACATTAGCAGACTGGAGAGCTCCTCAGGCAGGTTTTTTAAAAGTCTCAGATGCAAGTTATCCTGACCTGTTGCTTTTGAAATGTCTAACTTTAGTAGTTTTTGGTTAACATCTTCCTGAATTATTGAAATTCATCGTCATATGATATGAACACATCATCTGACTTATCCCCAAATACAGAAACAAAATGTTTACTCTGTGGCCTTGATGAAAGGCCTAAGTGGGGTAGGGTGAACACATACCAAGTCTGTATGCCCCAAAGGAGCAATTTTCAAGTGAATGCTGCAAAGTATTTGTGGAAAGAGAATGCTGAATTCCTAATTACAAGTGTTTGCCTGGTAATCTGATTCTAAGCATTATGCCCATCCCATATAAGGGCCGGTCAGAACTACAATTTCCGCTCCTTAATTACTCTTCTTAGGACAGGGCATAAGGCTTTCCAAATGGGGGCAGGAGTAGGTTCTCCCTCCAATGCCAGCTACTTAGAACAGGTCTCTGTGGAGGGGGAGAAGAGTGTGCTGCCTCATGCACAGGTGTAGTGATTGGCAGCCCTGCCCATACCGCAGGAAGCTATGGGAGGCAGGATACAGCTAATGCTCTAAAGTGTTCTGATGTGGCATTGCGCCACCTCCTCTGCAACTATGGGCCTAAAAGCACAATCTAGCCACTGACTGGAGTTCATTAAAACTGAAAATCAAAGTACAGTAGACTTCCTATAATCCGGAACCTTTGGGACCTAGGTGGTGCCGGATTATTAGATGTGCTGGACTATCAGAGGTACTATAAGATGGTTTTATATATATATATATATATATATATATAAAAAACCCTTTTTATTGTAGCACAAGCTCTGTCCAGCGTCACACAATGCCAGTAGCAGACTGACTCTGTCCCGTCTGGTTTCGCTCGGTTCAGCAGATGCCGCTGCTGCCTTGTGACTCGGTTTTTGCGGAAGCTCACTCACTAGGCTTTTGCCATTTTGATGCCGGACTATCGGGAGTGCTGTACAATTGGATACCAGACTATTGGAGTTATACTGTAAATGGAATAGTGTCTTATTAAAAACGCACTTCAACAGAACAGGATTTAAAGAGTGTCCTCCCCTCCCGTGCCTCACACAAATGTCTAGCAGAGCTGTAAATAGCATATAAAATATGTAATTAGGAACATTTAAATGCAACATTAAGCATAGAGCTCATCACTATTAAATGCAGACTTTGATTAAGAATCATGGATGGGAGTGGAAGAATATTCCACAGATTAAGGCAATATTGAAGAAGCCCTAGCTCAGACTGAGGATTATAGCCAAAAAAATTTAAATATTCAGTTTATCCTGACTGGAGAGAATGGTTGACAGTATGCACAGATTAACTAAGTATATTGTGGCTACACCCTTAAATGTGTTAAACACCAGAACTTAGCGCAGAGCCAGCATAAAGACTGTGAAATAAAGTAAGATGTGTTGTGATTGCTTTTCACATGCTGTGCTGCTGTGTTTTGAATATGCTGCAGACTAGGTGCAATATAAAGGAAGACCTTACAAAGGAGAGGGTTTCAATAATTCTGTGTGGCAAGGACCAAAACATTTACTAAAACCTGCAAATCATTCTTATTAGGCAATACAAAGGATTTGTAAATTGCCAAGGGAGGTGGTGGATCTCCCTCTCTGGAGATATTTAAGAACAGGTTAGATAGACATGTCAGGGATGGTGTAGGTGGAGCTTGGTCCTGCCTTGAGGGGGGGGGGGCTGGACTCGATGACTCTTGAGGTCCCTTCCAGTCCTATTATTCTATGATTCTATGATTCTAATAGCCATATTTGGCTATATGGTTCTGTCTAAACCATGGGTTCCCAAACTGGGGTGTGTGCCCCCCTGGAGGGGCGTGAAGAAATTCTGGGAGAGGGGGGGCCACAAGGTGACCCAGCTCCTCCCCTATCAACTCCTCCTCCCCTAAGTTTTGCTGCTATTTTTGTTTTCCGGTCAGTTCCTTTTTTTTTTTTTTGCTCAACAAGTTTTGTTGCTGGGGGTGGGGGGACAGGAGGGTTTCTCAAAAATCAAAAAGGGGACATGATGCCAAAATGTTTTGGAACCACTTGTCTAAACTATATAGGCACATAGTCTATAAGGTAGAAAAAAATATAGCTGGATACTGGACAACTTTAACAGTATCATGTAGCCAAAGAAAACATATTGGTCCAGAATCTCTAATAACGGCAATTCCACAGTTGAAGACTATTCCAGAGTATCATCACCATTATAATTAGAACATTTTCTTCAATATCTAACTTAAATCTACCTTGCTGCATATTCTTTTCTTATCTTCGGTGTACATGAACATTTGATCACCATCCTTTTTGCAATAAATCTTAATATATTTGAAGATTTAACATTCTCATCTTCAGAATTCTTTTCTCAAGATTAAACATGCCCGTGGTCTTGTTGTTGTTGCTCTTTTGTGGACTCTGTTCAACTTGTCCACATCTTTCCTAAAGTGTGGCTCACAAAACTGGACACAGTGCTTCAGGGAGGTTTTACCAATGCTGAGTAAAGCAGGGCCTCTTAAATCTTACATAATACTCCTTTAATTCATCCCAGAATAATATTAGCATTTTTGCAACAGCAGTTTGTTGTCCACTATAACCTCCAGATGCTTTTTAGAAATATTACCACTTAGTCAGTTAGTACCTATATTGTAATTGGGCCTTTACTTTTTCCTTCCTAAAATAATTTTTTTTTGTTTTTCTTTATTGATTTCCAACCAATTATCTCATTTCTCAAGGTTGTTTTGAATTATAATCCTGTCCTCTGAAGTGCCTTTCCAGTTCAGCTGTCAGGGGGTACGCCCCCGTCAAGGGGCTCGGCCCCCTCCGACCAGGCCTGTACAGCACCCAAAGTCTCAATGCAAAAGTCCCGGCCCTTCTATCAGGGCATATACGGTATGAGAGGCCTAGCCGCTCTGAGAAGCCTCTCCTGGCCCAGGGTTTGCTTGTCCATGGAAGGGAAAAATGGGTGGTAGGGGGACCCGGGCCTCCCTCTCCACCGGGTCCCAGCCCAGGGCCCTTTAGGCAGGGTCTATGGCTCCTGCCGGCTCGGCAGGGGATCTGGCCGATACACGCCGAGCCAAACTTTGTCTCCCTTGCCCTGGGCTGCTTCCTACCACGCCCTGGTTCCCCCCGGGTCCCTTCGCCTCTTAGGCAGTACCTGTCGGGGTTGTGGGCACGCTCCTGCCGCCCTGGGTCGGCGGCTGCTTCCTCCGTGTCAAGGTCCAGCACGGGCAGTGACTCTGGTCCCAGCAGCTGCAAGAAGCCTGGCCTGGCCTGGCCTGGCCTGGCCTGGCCTGGCCTAGTCTCCTCCTTCACCCTGGGGCCTCCCTGACTGCCGGGCTCCTTCTGCCTTTATACCCGGCCGCTTTTGGGAGCATGCCCAGCAGGGGCGGGGCCTTCTCTGCCAGCTGGGCCTGGGCTGTCCCCTCATCAGTGCGGGGCCTGTCCGCCCCGTCACATCAGCAAATTTTATAAACATACTCCTCACTCCATTATCCAAGACATTTATGAAAATATTTAATGGTAAACAGTTTTGTAAGATTTCTTGCTATTAATTTTCCCATGTTTTTTGCCTAATCTAACAGTTGAAAATGCTCCTCAAAATTATGTGTATACCTTGTGGTTCAGAATCTATGCCATATCTAGCTCATATTAGGATCAGTTAAGGGCTGGGAAGTGTTAACAGGGAACAATTATTGCTCTCCAATTTTTCCCCTGGTTCTACACAGTTCAGTACATACTGGGGCCAGATCTAAAATGCACCAGTTTGCTATGATCACAGACCAGATTTGCATTGCTGGAGCCATTTGCATTCTGGTAATTTCCTGTCTGTTGTGACTTGTCTCCCAAATGCCCTCTGTGCAGGCAGTGGAGAGAAAAATATAGGCACTAGATCTGTCATCTCTGGTTGGTAGAAATTCCATCATGTCAAGAGTATCTCAAGAAGGGAACTTAAGAGAGCAGAGTGGGCTGGTATATCTTTCCCAGGGGCAATGTTCCCTTTAATTTTTCCCATCCGTGTGCAGAATAAATTTTATTATGTGCATCAGGACATATGCAGATAAGCATGATCAGCAGAACTTTGCGAAGAAAAACTGCACTCAGGATTCCTAACTCCAGCTCTTAGCCCTCACTTTCCTGAACATTAACTTCACTTGCAAATTTCTTACTCACAAATAAAAACAGTTATGTAGGCCTTGATTTATAAATGGTATCTGCTAGGGCAAATCCCTGACCTTGAAGTCCATAGGTCTCTGCATGGGTTCAGGTGCCCAAACAAATGAATTCAGCTGCAAGAATTGAGCCATAGTATACATTTATTCAAGGCAAATGGCATTTGGCTGCACATGTCATTTTTTATTTTAAATTATATTTTCACATACGGCACGTGGTTTATGTAGCTAAGTTCTACAATGCCAACATTAGACAGAGTGCCTTCTTCTGCAGTATGGGGCACTAGCTGCTTGTTATAGACAGCTGGGTATATCTCATTTAATTCCCGACAATTGCAGGGACCTTGGGAACTGGTGTACCTCAGTCCCTCCTATTCTCTGTGTGTGGCACGTAACAGTAATAGTTTAGTGTCCTGAAGGCTGTAACACCTTAGTTTTGGTTGTTGTGTTTACTCTGTAGATGTTGGCAGTCTATGATACACACGAGGTCAGATGGGATCATCTGGTGATCTGACTCTAACATTTCCAGTATGCACAGAATATAACCTGATTGTTGAGAACCTGAGGGTAGCCCTTGATTGATTGATTGATTGATCAATTTAAATTGATTGATTTACACCTCAAAATAGCTGCAGATCTCATTAGCAGGTAGCTCAATAAGGTTCTGTTTGTTGAGGAAATCTGCTATTTACACCCATCAATGTAACAAGAGTCACTTACATAACTCCTGCATGCATCCATAGCAGATTAAACTTCTAATGATTCTTCAGTTTCTCATTTCTCAGAATCACTGTTTCCTCAAGATTCTCCTTTACTTAAACCTTGAAATTCTTTCCCAATAAGCTGTTGTAATCACGGGTACCAGCCTTCCCTCCCAAGCTCTTAATGTTTCTCTTAGGTTTCCTGTTGTATAAACTCTCAGATCTTCAAATGCTTCACACTTCAGTTACAGCTCCTAACTGTAGCTGTTAGCTGATGGAATACAATTGATGTGAACATTCGCTCTCATTGTAGACAAGGGTGAAAGTTTTGCTATTGTCCCAGACAAAAGAGCTAGCATAACTGAATTGTCACTATCACCTTACATGCAAATAGTTTATGAGCTCTCGCAGAAATACCAGGTGAATTATAAATGAAAAAATAAATGCAAAGGCACTAATATGTGTTTTGATATGCCTTGGCTTCAGAAGTAGAATATGGAATGGTGATTAGACCCTCATTCAAACACCAATACCTTCTTCAATAAATTGCATTTGGTCAATAAAAGGTTAAATGACTTTGATAACTAAGGGCTCTTTTTTTCCCCCTCAATATTTGTGTGTTTTACTCTCTCTCCTCTCCTCTTCTCTCCTCTCCTCCACATACCTCAAGTTTAATAAGGCAAAATCAAACCCATCTAGGTCTGAAGCTTTGATAGATTTAAGACTTTACAATGTGAAGTGCCTCATCAGACTATTTTCAATAAAAGGGGAAGATAAGACATTGATTTGACACCAGTTATCAGTGATATATGTTTGACTTCCATTTGAAATGTACACTGCTTAATTTTTTTTGTAATGGAATAAAATACTTATGAATTGTACAGTATAAGAATGTGTATCAGTTTTCAAGTAAGAACATTAAAAGGAGACTGGTCTGTTTTTCACTTTGTAAAAATAAAGAACTATTGTACAGTAGAGCATATAACATTTGCAACATGGCCAATTGACTTCCTTCCTATTAATCAACTACTTTGTTTACCTTCTTAGTCAAACCATTTCAAAACCATTAAAACTAAGAGGATTAGCATCACATTTCTGGCAAAATGCACTTTTATTTCAGCAAATACTACTTTCACTCTTTGAGGAGATTAAAAAGAACCCTGAAAGAAACAGCTTCTTTATTGCTGCACATTCACTGAAACAGGCATAAATTATATCTTCCTTAAAAAGAATATAGTCTTCTTGTCCAATTAAAGAGGATTGCAGAAGAGTTAAATTACCAACAAAACAAAACAAAAAACCCCTAAACCCCACCACAGTAACTCTAAAGTGTGAGTTAAATCCTGACAATATGAATTAGTTACCAACCATATATTAATAATGTATACTTTTTTATATTGTTTAGAAAACTGTAAGGAAATTTTTAATTTAGTTCACAAAGGACCCAGTGAGTTGGGAGTTTATTAATACTAACAACTTCCACATACATATCAAACTACAGTATAGCAAAAGTGATTATATCAATTATTCCAGCCTATTGTTGTTTAGCTCCCAATTTTATTTATAAAGGGTTTCTCATTAAATAATTATATGAACAAACCAAACTCCTCCGAGTAAATATATGTGCATTGAAGAGATACTAAGTAGCATCTGTAAAAATGCATTAGATGCCTTGCTAGTTGTACTTCCTGCTTTATGAAATGGTAGGGGCAACAAAAGTACCAAATAATGAAAGAGACAGAGGACAAGATCAATAGACATAATGCACAGGAGAAAAAGAAAAATAATACACCAACAACACTATAAAGGACACATACTCTTCCTCAAAGGCAAGGCAAGGTAAAAATAATATACAGATAAGCTATCACAAAAGGAAAAATTCACTCTTTTAGAGGTTTAAAGTGAATGTGCATTGCACAAGGAGAGGCAGAATGAAGAGAACACAAGCATGTCCTTACGATGGAGTCAGGAGAACTCCTGCACCAATTTCTTTCAGTATGGATACAGAGAGATTTGATATGTTTATTGGATATGATTGTTCAGAACATTTTAATAATCTATAATTTTATCAATGATTTACCTATTTTTAATATATACTACATGGAATGAAAGCCATTTAAATTGATCCAGCCATTATAATGGAGTTTTAAGTTTGGTGTAAAATTTCACTGTAAGAGAAAATCTAAATAGATTCTTTTTGGCATTAAATATGTTTTAAGTTCTTAGCATATTCAGAATCCCCCTTTAAAAAAAATGCTGTTAGTAATCAAATAGCATACCATGGGTGATGTTTATTTTTAGCAAGGTGAAACCTAATGTTTTTGTTAATGATAAAGCAAAGATTAACCATTGTCCCCACTATTTGCTACTTTAGCACACTGCTTGAACTAAATTGGTATAGAGCAGCACTTTGTATGCAGCATGCTTCGGTATAACAAGCAAGGCATGTACTCCTTCCATGATACTACTCACTTCCTCTTACAAAAACAGAGCTAGTGGAAAAGAGGTTTGGGGAGGGCAAAATTCACAGGAAGGGTTGAAAACCTCAATATTAAAACATTTGGGGGAGGGTCCTTTCAGTGAAAAGTTGCAATTTTCTGCAGAAAGCAAACACTTTTTGGGGAATTTTATGTTGTGTCAATAACCAAAATGTTCAATAACCTCAACTAAAACACAAAATCATGAAGAGAATCCAACTCAGGCTCTAGGTGACAGAGATGCATCATTGTAGTGCAAGAGGCCATTGAAAAAGGAAGTGTTTTGACATGAAGTGGCCATGTGATCAGAAAATCACTGAAATTCAGAGACAGTAGTTGTAATCATCTCCCCTATCTAGTGTTCTCCATAATTTTTTCCATCCATGTGCAGAATAAATTTTGTTATGTGTACCAAGACATGTGTAGATGTGAACCAGCAGTAGAAACACATGCTGCTGGCTGTGGGCACGCTGCTAATCTGCTGGGTGCAATTTGAATCTCTCCTTGGTGACCGCCCAAGTGCTCAGCTTACAGGGAACACTGATCCTACCCTCCATCTTGGACATCCTTACCTGTGTTGTGCTAATTTTCTGTTTTTCTTTATGCTTACTGGTTTGGGTTCATATTATATTATGGGTGTTATTATTCATAGTGTAGTGCCTGTGAGCTGTAGACATGAGCCAAGACTCCATTGTGCTGCTGATATACAAACACATAGAAAAAGATTTTATTTTAACAGAGAAAGAGAAAAAGAGAGAGAAGGGAAGATAACATTGGCAAGTGGAGTCAGAGGATTCTGGCTTTTGCCATATGACAAGGAATAGAATCTTTTGGACCCCAGGTTCATGTCATGTGACTAGGGCTCGGAATTAAAATACACTTTTCCAGTATCCTGGTATGTCCAGCTTTTAATACAAATGGAATCCTGCTATACAGATAAATTGTTGTTCCTTGAGTTATTATATGAGAGCTTTTCTGGTGAATAACTAAACCAGATGATGACTTGGAAAGATGCCTCCTCCCCCATGATTCTTAATTACACTTTAAGACTCCTTTTTCAGAAATAATATTTACTTTGAAATAGAAATTTGACATCACCGAGTTTCAAATTCCCTAATAATGTGACTATCTCCTCAAATATGAATAACCAAGCATGTTGGAATGTCCTTTACGTGCAAGAGAGCTAGAATTCTGAAGACCAAAACTGTTGGTCTTCTGCAGTTTGAAAATCAAGCTGTTAGCTAGATGGGTTGATCTAAATAAATCTTCTAACCCGGGGCCCTCCATCCAATTTTTGTCTGAACAAGTTGCTCAAAGTCAGAATTCCTACAGTAGATCTCTCTACTTTGTTAAAAAAACAACTCAAACAACCAAGTTTTACTCTTGTCATGGAAATCCAAAGGTGATTGGTTTCATTGGCTGTTCTGTTAGTGCAAAACTTCCCAATCAGTGATCCACTGAACATTTGTCTATAGTCCAAGGGAAGTGTACTGTTCACATGGACTTAGATTAAGACAAAATGCTGCTGAACATTAAGACAAAATGTTTTTAATACTTCCTTAATATTACTCTGACTTGTGAGCAATTGCAATAGTGACTGCAGGTTATGGAACTACTAATGGAGGGGAGGGGAGATGATCTGTGCAAACAAGACTATGAGGGCAAGTGGTCTACTGAAATGTGAATTACTTTATGAATGTTTGGGAAACTCTAGTTTACCAATCTACTCTTTGTGATACGCTACGCAATAGTTAAAAATACTGAGGTTTTCAAAATTACCTAGCAGAGAGAACTAGCTAACTTTAAGTGATAGTAGCCTCTTTTGAAACCCCTCCCGTATTGCTAATTTTACAACAAATACCATGTAATTTGACATGAATAAACTGTAAAGCCACTAAAGGCAACATTGGGCTTTGGGCAGCTGAGCCATGTAGGTGTTTTTGAAAATTTTACTCCTAGGCTATGTCTAGACTGCAAGCCTCTTTCGAAAAAGAGCGTCTAGACTGCAAGCAGTACTTTCGAAAAAGCAAGCCGCTTTTTCGAAAGAAAGCAGCGAGTGAGTCTGGATGCTCTCTTTCTAAAAAGCCCTGTTGGCATTCAAGAACGCCTTTTTTCAAAAGAGCCCTTTCGAAAAAAGGCGTTCTTCCTCATGAAATGAGGTTTACTGCCGTCGAAAGAAAAGCCGCGTTCTTTCGATTTAATTTCGAAAGAACGCGGCTGCAGTCTAGACGCAGGTGATGTTTTTTCGAAAAAAGGATACTTTTTAAAAAAAAAAACCCTGAGTCTGGACACAGCCCTAGAGGAAGCCAGGCAACATGAACACAACTATGGCCCATATCTTAGTCCTTGCTCAGGCAAAGTTGCCAACAATGACAGTTTTTACTTTATGAAGAAAACTCCAGGATTTGCCATTTACATACTTTTCCAATAAGAATGATCTTTCTTTAAAACAAACACCTAATAAACCATCTTGTTAGTCTTTAAAGTGCTGCATAGTTCTGTCTTTTGTTTCAACTAGACCAGTCTAACATGGCTGCATCTCTATCACTATTCTACATGAAATGACTGTATTCTACTTTCCTTTAGTTTCTAGTTAGTACTTTGTAGTGCAAAGTACTTAAGGAAACTAGCTGTACATGAAGGAGAGACTTAGTTTAAGCCCTTTCTTCTATCTAAAGAGTTAAATGCCATTAAGTCCAGTATTTTAAGCAGTCTAAGAGAAAGGCACAATAGATTCGGATAGATATACTGTATATTAAAAGGTTCCTGATTTTTTCAAAATGATAACCTGCTGAAGGAAATGATGTACCATGCCATAGTACCTGGTTGTCTAATTGCAAACCATGCAACCTTATCCCCACAGAGATTTACAGATAAAACACCACTGTCATCACCTCCACCCTAGCTGGCTCCACTCTCTTTGTGCTGGACAGCAAGCAAGACAAGCAACAGGGCCTGGCAGCTTTAAAAAGATAGAATACACTTGAGCAACTGGACAATTACAAATGCCGACATAGACACACGTGCAGGAGGAATGTAACAAGTTAGTGACAGCAGAATTTCAACTGGATACCATTAAAATAAACAGCGATCCTGGATTGAAGAAGGGTGGTAACCTTGAAATGTTATATTTTCAGGCAGCTAATGACCAAGGAGGGATGAACCCATCTGGATACAAGAGTTTACAATTTTCACTAATTTAAGAAAAATTGATACACGGAATTAAGTATTTCAAAGGGGGTCTAAAAGAAAAGACTTTGCTTTTGACTCAGTGTGGGCCAGATCTGGTTAACACTGAAGGCAATGGGACTTTTGTCACTTGCTTATGGCACTTAATGTCAGGTTTTCAAAAGAATTAAGCCCCCACAGTTGGGGCCAGCTTTTTAAAAGAGCCCAGTATGCTAGATTGTGAACTTCTTTGAAAATCTAGCCTTGGTCATGGATACAGAGCATTAAAGATCTGTGCGAGAACTCTTTAAAATTTGGCCCTTTATAATTGAGAACAAGCAATTTGATCTATATAATCGTGCGTTCCCAATGGTAAATTGGATATAAGGAAATTGGGTGCAATAATTTGTTTTGAAAGTCCTTTTTGAACAATAGCATAAAAAATGCTATATAGGGTAGCTTTCCCTAATCCTCTGCTGCATTATGAAAGTTAGAATCCATATAACTCATAGGGTGAAAGGCCAACCCTTTATGTCTTTCCAGGTCCTCAGCATAACTTAGAGAAATTTCGGGACTGCTCTAATTTTTGATTGGCTGCGTATGGTCTCAAGGGCCCTTTTTGGCAGCTAGAAACTGCTAGGATAGAGAGATGTCCTAGTCAAACCCAGTTCCCCAACCAACATCTCATACAGCAGAAGAAGCAGTTGTGAAGTTGGGCTGTAGAGAAGCTGTGGCAGTTCTGTGTCAGCCAGTGGAAGTGGAAAGCAATAGAGGTGGACCCGAGAACTGGGTTTGCTACATGTAAATTACTATAATTACTATTACTACTCATGATCATCACAGGAAGTAATATTCCTTGCAGCAAAACTCAGGCAGAGGTAGAACTGAAATTCAGGAGCAGAGTTGTTCAGACATAGTGTATGGGTGCTTTTTTGAATTCAACCTCACATTTTCAGATTTACTCATTTCTTTTTTGTTTTGTTACAATTACAACAGCAGTAAAATTATCCATCCTGGAAGCAAAATCTTTCTGATTTGTGATTTCCTGGACAATATTTCACCGTCCTTCCACTTGCACTGAGCTGTGTAGGCATAATGACAGCAGCAGGAAATCTTCTTAACCAAGTCTGAAGCCAGGTGAAACCAGGCTGGCTTCAAGTTTCATTACACACTTTGAATCACAACCCAAATTCATCCAAAAATCTGCAAATGTAATGACAGAACCAGAGCCAGTCTATGGCTTTGCTTCACAACAACACCCCCTTCCTCCCTGCCATCCACTGCTAAACTAGTTCACTACTATTTGGTTCAGAATCTTCTGTCTGCATCCTGGATACATTTTAAATATTTTCACATTTATAGGAAAATATATAGGGTTAGAGAGTAGAGAAGGGTAAGCAATAATTGTTTAATGGCTGCATATTTTGAGATTCAAAAATGTAAAGCTTTATACTGTTAAAACACAAATTGTCATCATCACATGTCAAAATACGCAAAATAAATATCCTAAAATCAAACATTAATATATTCTCAAGCAGTAATTTCCTTACTTTGCCTTATCTGTAAAGTTTTATTATTATCCATGGAAATATTTTCCTAGTTTTTGTACGTGTGGTGAAATTGACATTTACTGACATTTACTGACACACGTCTAATCCTTCCAAGCTTTGAATTTAGCTTAAGTTTCTGATAGTGGCTCAAATCAGTACTTATTTGATCTAATCTAATTCTCATATTTCTAGCATATACAGAGCAAAAGCCATGTATTTCCATTAGTAAAAATGGCAGCATATTGTACAGAGGAATTTGCATGGCTTCCTAGATTGCTTGAGTATCACTTTATTCGTGAATAATGCCAGGCAGCATGTGAAATGAAATGCCCCTTTTGATTGATCAACAGTGCGTAGAAAATAAACACTGAAGTTCAGATACTTACATTTTTGCCTGAAGGCTACAAGTCATATATTTGATTTCCAATTAACAGAATTAATAATATTTAGCTCTTAAATAGCTCTGTTCATCAATAGCTCTCAAAGTGCGTTTACAAAAAGAAGTCAGTGTCATTATCACCATTTTACAGATGGGGAAATGGAGACACAGAATAGTGACTTGACTCAACAACCCATTGGTTCAGGAAATAGAACCTAAATAGCCTGTGTGTGCCCTCTGATTTAAATATTTTCAAATTATAATTTCAATGCAAATAATAATACTGATAACCAGATAAAAAAAATTTATACTCAAGCTGTGGGGGCAGTTACAAATGCATTTAATTTAATGGAGAACTGTGAATAACACAATGATTGATAGAATAAAAGTCTTTATTTAAATAAAACAGTAAAAGCAAGCAGGCATTACAGTAGAGCCATAGACTGCAATTATATTCACATTCCAAGATTAATAATTCATCCAGGAGTGATCAGTCCTGGATGAGAAGAATGAGTATGTAATCTTTTTAAATCCTTTAACAGTGCCATGATGGTGGATGACTGTGCTAATCTAAAAATATCATGCTGCCCTTTTTATGATCACAGTAACAGGCCTTAATTAACATTGTGCCTGCCTTTTATCATATCTGTATTGTTACTACTTCTTGTTTAGCTAGTTAGTGTTAAACATTACCTAATGAGCATCTGTGTAAATGCCATTCCAATAACTATCAAGGTAGATAGCATCCTTCAAAAGCATTCATATTTAATCTAAAACTTTTATTAAATCCTGTTTGAACCAAACATTTTCACAAAATGACCTGGGATTATGTCTTAATCTGTCTTCAGTGTGCCTCTACAATGCAGATTTACCAGGCCTCAGTATTAGCAATCCTAAATGTAACTCTAAAAACCCGTTCTATACTTATATGTCAGCACATTTCTATTTAACATAAACATCAGCTTTATAAGATACATGACTCCCAGTGGGAGATAAAATATTTTTATATGTGGCCAAAATCTTCAGTCCTTACTCATGTATGCTATTGACATCTCTGGGAGTTTGACTTGCAGAAGTGAGATACTCAAGTATTTGCTTAACATTAAGCACACTTAAACAAGTGGAAATACTAATGTGCTAAAAGTTAATAGACAAATAATATAAAATAAACAAATACACTTTAGCATTTTACTGAATTCTGACCTGAGTAATGATCTTCAAGACAACATTTTCAGTCATGGGTGCCTAAAATCAGTCACAAAAATCCAGGTTTACGCATTTTATGGAGTGGCCAAATTTCCAAAAGTAACCTCAACTACAGGTGTAGTTAAATCATGATTTAAAAAATCATGCCATTAATAGTTGCTTAAATATGGATTTAGGTGGCTAATTTCCACATTCAAGTTTAAAAAGTTTGCCCTTGATATTTGATCAAGGGTTTTTTTCACAATAAATAAGTAACAGATATTAAAATTTATAGTGAAGGATCTGAAACCACAGTACTGTTTGCATAGTACTATTACTGTTAACTGTTATTGCCTGGGAACACTAGTGAAATGTCAGGTTTTTTCTTTAAACAAATATTTTATGTTCTGCTCAGCTGGCTATGTATGCAAAATGACACCTTTGTTATTTTCCATACGCAAACAGTATAAACAAACCATAACTGAAACAAACATTTTATTCCAGGTTTAAAACATGACCCTCTACTATTGTTGTCAACTGTATCTGAGTTTAATTTGGTTAATTTGTCGTTAAATATGTAACACAATGGAAATATAACTGTAAATATGTAATAGATGCTTATTGAACTAGGATGAAAAGAAGACTGGCAATTCAAGGTTGTCTTAGTAGCAGCAGCAGGAAGAGCCACATAAAAAAGAGGGTATGACAATTTGTTCTGACTCTCTTTTCACTTTACACTAGAGGAAATTAGAAATAATTGCACTGAATTCAGTCTAATTATTCTGGAGATTCAAGAGAATCATGTATTGAGACAAAGCATTGCTAACCACAACACTCCCAAATGGAATACATTGAGATGTGCTTAAAATCCTGAACAAGGGATGGTTCAGTTGTGTGATAATAATCCTGTGGTGTAATGCCCTGATAACCCTAGTTACATTCCTCCTGCCACTGTTCCCTTCCTGCTGCAAGGCATGGCATGTAGGCGTTATAAATGACTGCTGGTCTATGCCAATAGAGTATTATGACATCTTTACACACACACACACACACACACTGGCTCAGCTGTGTGCAGATCAGGTCACTGTGAAGTGGTCCATTCTCCTTCCCACCCACCTGTTTCCAGGGATGCACAAGCAGATACGTCAGATTGTTTCTGCATGTTTCACGTGGCACTGCTGGTTGGATCCTCATCTGCAGTGAAGTTCTGTTAGTCAAGGCTATAGCAGGCTCATCAAGCAGGATGCATACATGGACCTCAAGGTCCAGGGAACTCACTTAAAGATACAAAGTAGGTTCTTACTTTTCCTGACTCCTTTGTATGGATGTATAGCCCAAAGTCTCATCTGAACTAGAAAATTAAGTTAATGTAACTATATCACTTAAGGGTGTGTAAAATCTGCATTACTGAGTTGTATAATTAAACCAACCTTAGTCCCCATGTAGATGAGACTAGGTTGATTGAAGAGTTCTTCCATTGACCTACCTACCATCTCTTAGGGAGGTGGATTACTTACACTGATGGGAGAACTCCTCCTGTTAGCCTAAATATTGTCTAAACTGAAGCACTACCAAGGTACAGATGTGCCTTCATAGCATATTAAGTGCAGAGAAGACCAAAATTAAAATGTAGCTCTTGAGTAGGAAACTGCACCTTTTCATTCCTGGCACCTATCTAGTAGAACATCCTGCACTGAATTCTGATCTCAATTACACCAGTGACAAAGTGCTACTCTAGATTTACGCTGATATAACTGATAGACAAATTGGAGACTAGGATATGCTGTGATTTCCTTAGCCAAACCATACAACTCTAGGGTACTACAGATGGACTAATTCTTCTCTCCCTTTTACAGTAATATAAGGCTGGCATAACTCCACTATTCTGTTTGCTTCTCTTTTGAAAACACAACAGAACAATGCACAAAGGATAATTACAGATTTTATATGAAGTTTGCAATGACAGGAATGAATGTTTCTGAAACAAGTAGAGAAAAATCAATGTTATCCTGACTTGAAAGCAGCCTGGTCCTTTCTGCATGCAGTAAAATTATCACAACAGAGCACATACTATTATGGATGTCTATAGGTTTTTAGTTTAACTTTCCAGAGTGGAACTAGTATTCGTCACACAAAGTGATTGCAGCCAGCATGGAGTTTCAGGGCAGGGCCTGGAGGGAAGTGCACATGCTCTGGGTTGCTCTATTGTAGCAATCAGCTGAGAGCTCTCCTAAGGTAGTCCTGGCCCTTGTCATAGGCTCTTTAAGATTTGGTAGCACAGATGGAGGTATTGTCTGAATAACAGCGAGGAGGCGATAAATATAATGAATAGTGCTCGCCTTATACCACGTATCAACAATGAACAGCCTTGAGTCATTTCACATGCAGTACATTGGA
This sequence comes from Pelodiscus sinensis, assembly GCF_052426305.1. Lineage (NCBI taxonomy): Eukaryota > Metazoa > Chordata > Testudines > Trionychidae > Pelodiscus > Pelodiscus sinensis. Next base: position 54,494,986 of record NC_143059.1, read on the forward strand.
GGATTACCTTTTTTATTACATCGTGTTTTCACATTGTCCCATTAATTGCTGCCATTCTGCCTCATCATTTGAAATAGAACATACAAAAAGGCTTTCAAACAAGGAGCGTAATAACAAAAATACTTGATGCTTTACAAATAAGAATTAATTGAGCCTCACAACCCTCCTCGGACAGCTGTAAGTTCATGTTTATTATTATATTTATTTTACAAATGGCAATCTCATTTCAAAGGGAAATTAAATGATGACACAGGAAATCAATGGCAGAAGACATTCACTGTCACTTTCCTCCTTAAATTGGACAACACAGCATCCCTCCCTGCCTTTTTACTGGGCTCTACTGTTTTTTCTCTTTGTGATACTTTCTTCGTTACTATGTTGTTTCCTATTAGTATGGTAAAATACTCATGTGCTGGAAGAGGTAAACTAGTGTAAGGATGTCAATGGTTTTTTGATACTCCTAACACCTGAATTTAGCAAAAGAGCATTAACATCCTGACATTGAAAGACAGTGATATTTTCGACCAATTTAAGACTTCAGGGTATGGCTCACTGTCATTTCAAATAAGATATTCCAAGGGATTTTGAGGCCTAATTCCCATTAATGTTGTCTACTCGACTCACTGGAGCTCGAGACATTTAGGAAGAGAACTTACAAGTCAATGGAGGGAACCTTTTGAACCCCATTTTAAGCATCTTCCCTGCAGTACTATTAGTACTATCTGGGGGCCCACCCTAAACTTCTGAGGACCAATAATATAGGAAAATTTCCTCTCCATTTCAAGAATTACTAATACGAACATCTGTCTGTATGAAGAAATGTAACCTACTGAGTGGTCTGGGCTGGCCTCCACTAAGAGCTACGTTCTTGGGTTAGCTGCTGTGAGGGTGTCCTGGACCCCTCAGGACAGTGAGCATTTGCTCTTCTTTTATCTTATTCCTCTTGGATAGAACTGGATATAAAAGGACCAACTACCACCAAGATAAACTAGAGTTCCAGGAAACTGGTGGTTTGATTCTCCTCTCACTGCAAACTCAATAAGAAATTACTTAATTAAAGTTGATGGAGTTATCCCAGTATAAAACTGGTGTACAACCAGAAACATAAAGGGTTCTTCTGTTTCCCATGCTAAATAAGAACTGTACTGAAAGCAAAAACTAGCAAGATGCAGTTGAAGTTTGGGGTGACTTATGTACCTTGGACTACTGTGTTGTCACCATCTGTGTTCCCTTTCATTTTAACTTTTTCTTAACCCTTCATTGCCTGTGTCACACACTGGAAATTGACGTTGCAAGATTTGATTCAAATCAAAGTCCTCTGTGGTCATTTACCTTTTCCATCATACTGTAGTTTGATCTCTCTCAACGTAGGTGGGTATGTTATTCCCCAACTCACCCTCCTGCAAGTGAAACAAAATACAGGACTATGTAGCACTTTAAAGACTAACAAGATGGTTTATTAGATGATGAGCTTTCGTGGGCCAGACCCACTTCCTCAAAATACATAGTCCTGTATTTTGTTTCAGCTACACCAGACTAACACGGCTACATTTCTATCACCCTCCTGCAAGTGTATGTGTATTCCTGCAAGCCCACAATATGTCTGTTTGGACATATTCTTTATAGGCTATAATATACTGTATTTTTAACTGATTTTGTGTTGATATATTGTAAGCCATTTTTGTGTAACTCTACCTCAGGGTGAGGTTCTGACTTGCCTTTCTCTGAGCACCATAGCCTTTGCTTCTTGTTTTCCTGTTATTTCCACACTGGCATATACTATATACTATTCAGGCAATAAGTTACCTTGTCTCTGGAAAATACGAAATATTAAGCTACACTATTTATATTACAAAAATATATTCATCTTAATGATGCAGTTACATTAGTTTGATTTTGCCCCCCTTAAGAGGGTTTTAAAATCTCTATTATGCAGTGAGTAAGTCTGCCTTACTCTTTCCAGGCCCGCTGTTGCTGGCTTCATATCAATGAATGTGAGATATTATTCCCTTTCTCCATATAATGGGGTATCTTACATATAGGGAGAAAATTTGGTTGTGGTGCAGTTCTTTTTATAATAAATTGTGCCACAAGCCAAAACATGTAATGTGGATTGTACCATAGAAATCATAGAACAGTAGAACTGGAAGGGAGCTTGAGAAGTGATCAAGCCCAGTCCCTTGTATTCACAGTAGGACCAAGCACCATCTAGATTGCCCCTGACAGGTATTTATTTAACCTGCTCTTAAATATCCTGAGTGATGGAGATTCCTCAACCTCCATAGGTAATTTCTTCCAGTGTTTAACCACCCTGACAGTTAGGAAGTTTTTCCTAATGTCCAACCTAAACTTCCCTTGCTGCAGTTCAAGCCCATTTCTTCTTGTCCTATCATCTATATAAATGGATTGTTTTCAAATCAAGGTGCATAGAAGCTGTAATCCCAGCAGCATAATAGATTTAGCAACCCCTCATCTGGAATACCTATGGAAGAGGGCAGAATCACTCTGAGGGGAACAGAATTTGCATGCCTCATTTTAATGCCCATGGAGCGGACAGCAGGAAATCCACTATAATAAGTATACCCCAAGATTCTCATAGATGTAAAGGGATACACAGGAACCATATTGTGCCTATCCACCGGATCTGTGAGCCCCCTGGATCTCCCAGTTCTCTGAGGGCATGTGTACATTACAAAAAAGATTGACCCTCTGGAGGGTCTAGCACTAGTTACGTAGCTGGAATTGAAGTTTCTTAAATGGCATTTTGGTGCCGTCCACACAGCAGGTGGTTGACGAGCGGAATATGCTTCTCCTTCTTTAGTGAGGAACAGAAGTACCGGCACCGACGGGAGCACCCTCTTAATTAAAATTAGTGGGTCTTCACTAGACCACTAATTCAAACCCCAGAGGATCCACTGTGGCAGCACTGATCTTCTCCATAATGTAGACAAGCTCTAAAGTGCCACAGGTCTACTCATTGTTTTTGGTCATGTAAATTAATATATGCAACCTATCGGACCTGATTTTGCTGACATTTCAAACATACTATAAAGTTTGTATGTTCTCAGGTATTTGGGGAGGAACGTAAGACAACTGATACAGGGTTTACCAGTGTTGTTGTAAATATTAAATATGTTGTTGTTGCATAGGCAGTGCATTAAATAAATAAATACATTAAATAAATTATGTGTTTCTTTTACCTATTTTAACTGTATATTTTAAGTTGGCAAAGTGTCTAACATTTGGGATAGATGCTTAATAAATTACACAGATCCAAATACCTAAATTATTTTAACAGTCCCCATTTATTTTCATACTTCTGATAAATCCTTAATGCAAGATGAAAACAACAGTGTCAACTATTTTCTGCTTGAGTACTGTGGGAGTTCAAGTCAATATTAACATCAAAGCATCCTGCATATTTATCATTCCTTATTCTGTAATAAGCAGCCTGTCTGACAGATGCACAAAAGCTCCACAGTTCCACTTGGCTCTTTCAATGGCATCCAAAATTTCAAATTGGGATTGAAGAGTCACTCAAAAAATATCAGAACATTTTCCTTACTTGAATCATTATAGTCCTCTCAACACTTTTGTTGCAATCAGTGCTAGGCTCTATCAGACAGTTCTGATAATTTGAGGCCTGATCCTACTCCCATTGAAGTTCCTGAGAGTTCAACCATTGATTTTAATGAGAACAAGAATACACCAATGATTCTTTTCTAGGGATTCAATAAGTGACATATAATCAGCTTTGAAGAGAACTTTCAGGCATCATAGGGGGAGAATGTATTTGCATGCTATCAGCAGTCATTTTGTTTCAAGGAATACATCCCTTTTCATATGCAAACAGAAAACAAATCACACATAAAGCCTATATTCAGCAACAAGCAATATTCTAGAAATACAAAAGGGACACATGCTGAGGTCAGCTATAATTCTGCAGTATCTTTGTTGATGTCAGTGGAGTAATTTCAGATTTATACTGGTAAGTTTGGTGGCCCCAAAAAACTGAGGCATGAAGTAACAAGAGAACAAACTATTATATAAATTAGATAGACAAGGTGGATGAGGTAATATCTTTTATTGGACCACCAACCTTGCCTCTCTAATAGCCTAGGACCAAGATGGTGGCAACAGTACTGCATTTATCATATAAACTGTAACAACATGCCTGCATATGACACACAAAAAATACTGTTACAAAGTCAGGCACTCAAAAGTTAGGAAATGCCAGTGTTAAGGTTACCTGTGCAACCTTAATTCAGCCCTCTTGTGCATATGCATTATGGTACAGTCTTCAGCTACATGACCACATGCTATTTTTTCCACAGGACTTTTGCCTTGTTCAATGAAAGGATAGCCAATGCTCACTTAAAAAGAAAACAATATTTTATTTTCTCCTCATTGTTCAGTATGAAGTCTCAAGCCTAATTTATTTTCTCTGATTCAAATTCTGCTGGGAAGACAAAATTATTAATGAGACTAGAGGTTGGCAGGAAGACCAGGACTGGGAGCCTGCCTGAGGATTATCTGGGCAAGGAGATTGGGAAGAGAACTCGAAGCAAATGAAGCAATTGGGATTGGATAAAAGTGTAATGCTAACTATTGTGAAAAATTAGGTCCCAGGAATCTAAACTGGGCACTGCTTCTCAAATTGGGCACACGAGATTAATGGACAGTTCTGACTAGAGCTGGCTAGAAAATGGAAATTCCTCGCCATGAAATATTTTACATTTAAAAAAATTCCATCCTAATCCAGACAATCTATCAGAAATTGTAGAAAAAGTCGCAAACAGAAATATTTACAAATGGACCCTAAGCCCAGAACGATTGAGAATCACACACTCTACTAAAACACCGGCTCTGGTGTCAAATCCAATCTCATTTATTAACCTGGGAAAATTTAGAGCTTGTTGAGATTTTCTTTTGTCAATATGGGTACATCTACAGAGCAACATTACTTTGAAATAACTAGCATTATTTTGAAATAATGTCAAAATACTATCAAGCTGGAAGACTTCTTACTCCAGTTGCTGTAACCCTCAGGCTGTGTCTACATTGGCACCCCTTTCCGGAAAAGAGATGCTAATGAGACCAGTCGGAATTGCAAATGCCGCGGGGGATTTAAATATCCCCTGCGGCATTTGCATGAACATGGCTGCCGCTTTTTTCCGGCTTGGGGTTTTGCCGGAGAAAAGTGCCAGTCTAGACGGGATCTTGCAGAAAATAAGCCCTTTTCCAGAAGATCCCTTATTCCTACCTTTTTGCCGGAAAAAAGCGGCAGCCATGTTCATGCAAATGCCGCAGGGGATATTTAAATCCCCCGCGGCATTTGCACTTCCGACTGGTCTCATTAGCATCCCTTTTCTGGAAAAGGGTGCCAGTGTAGACACAGCCTCATTGTATGAGGAGTAAGGGAAGTTGGAGGAAGAGTGCTCTATTTTGAAATAAGTGCTGTGTAGACACTCCCCATTTCAAAATAAGCCTTTTCAAAATAGGCTATTCAATTGATGTAGCTCAATTTGTATAGTTTATTTCAAGTTAACTATACAGATCTGTACAGATGCACCCTAAGAAAATTAAAATGGATTTATGCTTCCCCACCACTAATCCAGAGATTATTTCAGTAAATGAGTATTATTCAACACAAGAACAAGTGTCAGAATCAGAGCCTCATTAAGATCATCAGGATTTGGTCTCAGAACTTTAAATACTTACAGGTTTTATCTTAAACTGGTGTAAATTGACACAGAGCCTTTTAAGTCAATAAAACTGAAAATCTGGCCCTACAGTTGATTTATTCTGCATTTAATTAGGTAGCCTCACATTTCCATTTCAATCTAAACTGTTCCAACCAAATAAATTGTTGTATGCAATACAGTTGTAGCTGCATTGGTCACAGGATATTAGAGTAAGTGGGAGAGGTGATATTTTTTATTGGATGAACTTCTGTTGGTGAGAGAGACAAGCTTTTGAGTTATAAAGAAAGATATGAAGAATAGCTCTGTGTGACTCTAAAGCTTGTGTCTTTCTCACCAGCCAGAGTTGGTCCTCTAAATGTTATTATCTCACTCACCTTGTCTCTTGAATTAAATACATAAAGACAATGTCTGAAACAGGTGAAAATCTGGCCTTACTGAAGTCAATTTTAGAATTCCCATTGCTTTTAGTGGGGATGGATTTCACCCAGTTTATCTATTATGTGTTTATTTATTATCCTTCTGATTCTTCATAAATAATCCAAATAAGCATACTGTGTGATCATTTTTAGCACTTGTCCTTCCCTCCTTTTATGTCCACCCTTTGATATTATCCATCACTGTATATTATATAAAATGTTAGATTGTAGGGTCTTTAAAGAAAGAACCAGATAATTTTTAAAATTTTTATTTAAAGTACCTAACAATTTTCATTCCCAGATGAATAAATAATAGCATCTTCCCCCTAACTTCTAAGCATCAATGCTCATCTGATATTCTTTTGAAATTCTCTGGGTATGTCTACACTACAGAGTTAGTTCGAACTAACTTAGTTCGAATTAGTTAATTCGAACTAAGCTAATTCGAACTAACGCGTCTAGAACTAAAAACTAGTTCAAATTAGCATTTTGCTAGTTCGAACTAGCATGTCCACATTAAGTGGACCGTGAACAGGGCTTAAGGATGGCCGGAAGCAGTGCCGGCAGGGCATCAGAGGAGGACTTAGAGCGTGGAGATGCTGTCTCAGGCTAGCCGAGGGCTGTGCTTAAAGGGTCCCGACCCCCACCCCGGACAGACAGTTCTCAGGGGTGCCCCGCTTGAAAACCAGTCCTGGCTTGGAGTGCCCGGAGTGCCCACACTGGGCACATCACAGCACTCGGCCATCAGCCCGGCTGCACTTGCCGCAGGCTGCCATCTGGGGAGAGGGGGTAATTGGGGGGCTGCAGGAGAGCTTCCACCCCCAGAAGCCCGCAGAGCCAGCCCAGTCCTCCCCATCAGGGGCGCGTACCCCATTCCTCCCTCACCTCCTTCCACTTACCCTGTCCTAGCCCCTTTTCTTGATGTACAAAATAAAGGACAATTGTGGTCAAAAATGGAATCTGTCTTTATTGAACAAAACTGGGGGAGACTGGGAAAAGGAGGTGGGAGAGGGGAAGAGAGAGGCTGGGAGAGGGGAGGGCAACTACAATGATCAGGGGTTGGGAACAGGTCCCATATGAAGAGAGGCTAAAGAGACTGGGACTTCTCAGCTTAGAAAAGAGGAGACGGAGGGGGGACAGGATAGAGGTCTCTAAAAGCAGGAGCTGGGTGGAGAGGGTGCATACAGAAAAGTTCTTCATTAGTTCCCATAAAGAAGGACTAGAGGACACCCAAGGAAAGGAATGGGTAGCAGGCTTCAAACTAGTAACCGAAAGTTGTTCTTCACAAAGCAAAGAGTCAACCTGTGGAACTCCTTGCTGCAGGAGGCTGTGAAGGCTACAACTAGAACAGAGTTTAAAGGGAAGTGAGATCAAGTCATGGAGGTTGGGTCCATGGAGTGGTATTAGCCAGGGGGTAGGAGTGGTGTCCCTGCCCAAGGTTTGTGGAAGGCTGGAGAGGGATGGCACGAGACAAATGGCTTGGTCACTGTCTTCGGTCCATCCCCTCCAGGGTCCCTAGGGTTGGCCGCTGTCGGCAGACAGGCTACTGGGCTAGATGGACCTTTGGTCTGACCCAGGACGGCCATTGTAAGCTCAGGGCTCAGGGTCGGGGGTCTCAGTGGACCCCCTTGATTCTCTTGCACACCTGCTCCTGGGTGGCCAGGCTGGCAGCTCTCCTGCCCTAGACGGCCACTTTCCTGTGCCTAGTGTGGAGATCATGGACGAGGTCCACGATGTCCGCACTAGCCCAGGCGGGTGCCCGCCTCTTGCAGTCCCGGGCAAGCTCCCGGGAGCCGCCAGCCTGGTCCCGGGAAGAGGGGGAGGGCTGGGGGGCATCGGGTGGCTGGCTCGAGCCATGCCAGGTGCAGGGTCTGTTGGCTGGGTGCTGGCAGGCTTGCACCTGGCACGGGCACTGTAGCCAGCCCGTGCCCCTTTAAGGGGTCCGGGGCCGGGAGGGGGGCATAGAGTTTCCCTGGTGTTGGCCAGAGTGGCCACCAGGGAAACCTGGGGAGGGCTAGCCTCCCACTAGTTCAAATTAAGGGTCTACACAGCCCTTAATTCGAACTAGCTAGTTCGAACTAGGCTTAATCCTCGTAAAATGAGGTTTACCTAGTTCGAACTAAACGCTCCGCTAGTGTAGCGCCTATCAAAGTTAGTTGGAACTAACCTCCGTTAGTTCGAACCAACTCTGTAGTGTAGACATACCCTCTGTCATTAACAGAACTATAATATTCTTTTAACACAACCTGAATCCCAAGCTCATGGTTAGACCATAAATATATTTCTTGAGTTACGGTTTTTAATTTGTAGTATTTGGTCCTCACAGTCTTCGGATTTAATACATTGTTAATCAAGACTTCTCAATATCCCAGATCGGTTGCATGCCTTAGTAATGCTGCAGGATTACCATAGGCCAAAAGTAAAATGCTTGTCATCAGTTTTATGCAACTGGGAGCATGAATTCACAAATCTTCCTTTAAATAACTATAACAGTTAATGGGTAAAACACCACTCTCATATCTTAATGCAGCCTTGACAGGTTAGGGGTGGAAATGGAGCTAGCACTAACTGCAAGCTATATTAGGCTAACTAAAGTTGAACAATTTATCTGAGGATTTGTCTACACAGGAATGTTGTACTGATATAAGCTAAGGTGGCTGCACTGATATCACTCCTCACGTGAACAATATTCTGCTGAGTGCCTTTTTTAAATTTAGTTTCTCACTTCGGAAGGGGTTTAAGCTAAGCGGACAAATGTCACTTTTATTCCAAAAGGCTTACACTATATGGCTGCGTCTAGACTGGCAAGTTTTTCCACAAAAGCAGCCGCTTTTGAGGAAAAACTTGCCAGCTGTCTACACTGGCCGCTTGATTTTACGCAAAAGCACTGACATTCTACTGTCCGAAATCAGTGCTTCTTGCGCAAATGCTTTGACATTCCCATTCAGGCAAAATCCCTTTTCTGGAAATGTTTTTGAGCAAGAGGGCCAGTGTAGACAGCTAAAAACTGTTTTGCACAAAAAAGCCCTGATGGCGAAAATGGCGATCGGGGTTTTCTTGCGCAAAACCACATCTAGATTGGCATGGACGCTTTTCCGCAAAAAGTGCTTTTGTGGAAAAGCGTCCATGCCAATCTAGATGCTTTTTTCCGCAAATGCTTTTAACGGAAAAACGTTTCCATTAAAAGCATTTGTGGAAAATCATGCCAGTCTAGACGTAGCCTATTGGTTTTAATCTAGTGTAACTGGGAAAATTTTCCTGTATAGAAAAGCCCTGAATCTCAGATAGTGCATGACAAAAATAGAGTAAGGCTGCCTACCCACTCATTAGTCATCAGATCACTTGTATGACTTATGGTAAAGTTATGGTTCAGTGCATTCACCACATACCCTAGAATTAATTGCAAAGTAAATGGAGCAGTTATAGAATCCCTTAATATTATAACAGGCACTAGAGGTCTGATTCAAAATCAATGAAAATCAACGGGTTCCACTGACAGCAGCAAACTTTGGATCATGCATTCAGATGGTGTGAACATAAGTAGAGCTTAACATTTAAAAACTGTAAAATTGTAAAGTGTTGATATTATCTTTATTTTGCAGAGTCCAAAGCTGACCTATTTTTATTTTTTTTATTTGTTTAAAATACAATTATTTTATCAGAAACTACTGGATTTTTAACAAAAAAGAATTTGATAACAGTTTTGATAGTATTTTAGATAACATTTTTGATAAAAGCAGAACAAATATTTCATAAAATAATGCACATTTTAAAAAGTCAAACTTTATGCAATTTGTCATGTTTGACAATTTTTTTCCAGCTCTCTATACTCCCCCTTTTGTTTAAAAACTTCCAAGCAGCTCTGTGAGTGTTAGGTAGTACTATTAGTGTTAAGTAGCTGTTCTCTGAGGCTACAGAGTACTGTACAGCTAGATATAAATTGAATGATACTGCATGCTCTTTAAAATGGCTAATTTTGATCTTTTTAATGCATAATTTGCATTGTAGACTAGTGGCCTGCTAAATTTCATCTTCAAGTGTGACATACTAGTGGTAGTATACTCAGTGATAGGTCTTCCTCCTACAGAACTACAACAGATCTTTCTTATATATATATCCCTGTGACGGAGCGAGTAGGCCTGGCTTAGGCGGGACCGAGCTGCCCCGCACTAACCCCGTGGCAGCACTTGCACTCCTCTGGGTGGGCTTGGAGATGCCGGCCCCTTGTGTGCGCTGCTCCGTGGCAGCTGCACAGCTGAGGATTGTGGGAGCCGGTCGCTGGAGTGATGCCACGTGCCGGGGCACACCCGTGACCTCAGGGCACCCCGCCCCCAGGTCAGCGGGTGACGCCAGGAAGCCCTGCCCGGAGGTGAGCGGGTGACGTTAGGGCGCCCTGCCCGAGGGCGGGCGGGGGACGTCGGGGAGCGACGGGAGACAGGGAATAAAAGGGGACCAGGAACATACAAGGGGCAGGGTGGAGAAGGAGCAAGGTGGGGAAGGGGAGAGGGGTCCCAAAGGAAGGCAGAGAACCTGGGAAGGGTAACGAAGGGTAGAGGAGGGGCACTGAGGCCAGCGGGGTAGGAAGCAGCCCAGGGCAGGGCATTCTAGGACTTGCTGGTGGGCTGGTGAATTTCGGGACCATCCGCCACCAGCCGGACAGGACGCTGTGAGAGCCTGTCCTTAGGGCCCTGGGCTGGGGCCCATGAGAGAACACCTGCCCGGAACCCCCTACCCCGCACTCCCTAGCTGAGGGACGGATAGGGATCATCAGTTGAGACTTTTCTTCTCCCACTGGACTAGAGGGAGTTGGACGTCGAACCGGTGTGCACAGTCTATGCCACTGAACTAAGGGACCAGCACAGGGGTGGGTAAAAGGGCACCCTTGTACAATCCCTAAAGGATAAAATTGTTCTGTACTGAATGTTTACAATCATGAAATATATTGACAACTAAAACAATAGTTTGCACACTTCTTAGTACTGTCCAGGTAGCAGCCTCAACATGCTGTATGAATATTGATTACTTTAGCCTGAAAACTTCTTTATGAGGCAGATGTTATTCCCATTTTACAGATGAAGAAATCAAGGAACAGACAGACGTATTAAGGCTCCAATCCAGCACAGAACTTCAATATTTAAGAGTTCTATTAAAGTCAATAGGATTACTCAGATGCTAGAATTTAAGCATATATTTAAGTGCTTTGTTGGATCAGGACTAAGTGATTTACCCCAAGTCAGAAAAAATTGGTGACAATCCTCCAATCTTCTGACACTGACTCCTCTTCCTTAACCAAATACATGATTTCCATTCTGCAACGATGATATCTGAGACACTGATCTGCACTATTGTATTACAGTAAAACTCCAATAGTCTGGCATCCAATTGTACGGCACTCCTGATAGTCCGGCATCAAGATGGCAAGAGCCTAGTAAGTGAGCTTCGGCAAAAAACGAGTCACAAGGCAACAGCGGCAGCAGCTGAACCGAGCAAAAAGGGTAAAAAAGGGTTAAAAAACTAAAACATCACAGTAGTATACTGTATACAGTATGTACAATAAAAAGGGTTAAGAACACTTTATATACAGTATATATATATATATATATATATATATATATATATATATATATATATATATATATATATATATATATATAAAAAACCATCTTATAGTACCGCCTGATAGCCCAGCATATCCGATAATCTGGCATCACCTAGGTCTCAAAAGTTCCGGATTATCGGAAGTTTACTATAAATTGTCCACCATGATTTTTATGACAAGCATCAGGAATTTTAAAAGTAACATCGTTATACCAAGGTAAAAAAGAATGTTGAGTTTTCCCTGTACTGGGTTTCTTTTGCTTTTGTTTAAATTTGCAACTATACATCTATAAATTACATTAGAAGTGTTTCTGCAATATTGTATTTTGACATGTCTCACCAGAGCCAAATGACACCAGGTACTATTGCTAATTAATATAATAAAATACAACAATAATAAATAATAAAAGAAACTGGCGAGAGGTACCAAAAATGGTCTTTCTCTAAGTAATGTACGTTGCACCAGACCTGCCTCCCACATCTACAAACACAAAAGACAGGTCAGACTTTCTATTAGCGGATGGATTTGTTTCATTCTGTTTCACTGCAGAGTCAACCACTTTACTATAGCGACAGCAGAACACAGTTGCTTTAGACAGTTCCATGAAAAGACTGAAGCTAGTCTAGCCATTTCCAATCACACACTGGTATAACATCCAAATATGAGCATAATATGCTCCTTTTTTAACATTAAAAGCCACTGAAACAAAGGGCTTTTTTTACAGAATATTTCAAGAGAAAGAGAGATTAAGTTTGAGGAGTCACTTCCAATCAGAAAGCCACCATTTAATTACAACACACAGGAAATTACAGAGTGAATGGCCAGGACAGTGATAAGAAACTGACACTGGAGGATGACAGGTACTGAAATCCGACCACTTCATCACAAAGCTACTTATCACAAGAGCCTGTCTGGAAGGCTGACAATCTGATTGTACTGTCAACTCAATTCATAATTAATATATTTATCAAATTAATTACTGAAAAAATCTCACTGGCGCTCGCCATAAAACAGTGGCTAAATTCATTGCCTGTTGGCTTCGTTTACTGCTAATAACTGTGCTGTCAGTTTAATGAGGGCAGTGAGTGGGCCCTGTTTTAACTTCATGACAGACAAATTGCCCTCTTATATAGAATGATACAGAGAATTTAAGAGAAGAAAAGAAATATGTCATTGTTTGGTGACAGCCACAATCGCAGCCTTGTCTCGGAAACTTAGCATCAATTCTAACATACATGAAAGGGAGGTTGGGAATTCTTTTGGCAGTTAAATAAATACTTTATGAAATTCTAACTGAGCCCTTCATCTGAAATGATCTAGCAACACCATGTATGGCTTTCAATAATTCCCTGTTTATTCCAAATACCTGGCAGGAATTAGTTTTTGAGCAAAAGAGAGTAAGTTGAACTGTGCAACTATTTAAGTGTAAAAAACTAACTGAACTAAGATGAGACACTATACATTTCATTACTGTTATAAAGAAAGAAACCTGATCAATGTGAAGATGAACTTAAAATTACTTGTAGCACTGTGAATGCACAATGCTATCACTTTGTATGCTGAAAAGGGATATGAGCCAGAGCTTCTCATAGTGTAAGCAGGCATAGCTGCAGTGATTTCCGTATAGGTACCCCTATTTACAGAAACTGAGCATCTGGCTTCTTGTGTTCCATTAATTACTCGTGAGGTTTTTATGGTTCTGTATTGTGAAAGCAAATGTCGTGTCAGACTCTCAGTCACATGGTCTGGTCCAACTCATGACTTATGAGGAAAGGCTGGGGGGCTGGGCATTTTTAGTCTGCGGGGGGGGGGATTTAATCATAGCCTTCAACTACCTGAAGGGGGGGTCCCAAAGAGAATGGAGAGAGGCTGTTCTCAGTAGTGACAGATGACAGAAAAAGGAACAATGGTCTCAATTTACAGTGGGGGAGGTTCAGGTTGGATATTAGGAAAAACTGCCACTAGGAGGGTGGTGAAGCACTGGAATGGGTTACTTAGGAAGGTGGCGGAATTGCCATCCTTAGATGTTTTTAAGGTCAGGTTTGACAAAGTCCTGACTGGCTTGATTGAGTTGGGGGTGGGCTGGTGAGCAGGGGTTTGGACTAGATGACCTCCTGAGGTCTCTTCCAACCCTAATCTTCTATGATTCTATGAAGTTTAATCTTTGGGCTATGGGATTTTGGACAGTCAGAGAATAGAAACACTTTGATACTTTAAATCTCTAGGGGTATGTCTACACTACCCCGCTAGTTCGAACTAGCGGGGGTAATGTAGTCATCCACAATTGCAAATGAAGCCCGGGATTTGAATTTCCCGGGATTCATTTGAATGAAACCGGCCGGCGCCATTTTTAAATGCTGGCTAGTTCGAACCCCGTGCCGCGCGGCTACATGCGGTACGGAGTAGCTAGTTCGGATTAGGCTTCTTTCCATGAGGAGTACAGCTAGTTCAGATTAGAAGCCTAATCCGAACTAGCTACTCCATGTCGCGTGTAGCCGCGAGGCACGGGGTTCAAACTAGCCGGCATTTAAAAATGGCGCCGGCCGGCTTCATACAAATGAAGCCCGGGAAATTCAAATCCCGGGCTTCATTTGCAATTGCGGATGACTACATTACCCCCGCTAGTTTGAACTAGCGGGGTAGTGTAGACATACCCTAGGAGAGGTTAAAGAGTTCATTGCTCTTGAACACCACAAAGGGTTCTTCCAAACAGAGAAATCTCAATCTTTGATATTAGAGTCCATTCTCTGATACTAGGTGACATCACAGTGTCAGTAGGAACAATTTTATTGAGCCAGAATCTGTTTTGAGTTACAGCAGGGTCAATCCAGCATTGCTCCACTGACATCAATAGTGGCATGCAAGACTTACCCTGGCAAAAGAGCATAATGGAGCCCTTTGGTTTTAATGGAGTTTCACCCATTTACATTGGGGCTAAAATTTGTACATTCCAGTTACTGGTAAAGTCCATGGAAGATTGACTCCATGGGAGCAGATCTGTCCTAAAACTAATATTTAATTGCAGTAGAGTAGGTAAAGACTTGAATTCACACACAGGCAAATGGATATAGTGGCTAAGAATGAAGGAATCAGCTCGGTAAGAACATGTGAACCATAGGAACACATAAACCTCTGAAAGATTGTTTCATCCATGTTACAGCCCTTGAAGTCAGATGATAAGAAAGAAATCACAGTATAGATGAATCACATTAGCCAAAATGATCTCCTTAGGCATCAGCCTTGGAAGAAGAGAAGTAAAAGGCAGGTCATTGTCTTTGGTAAGGCTTGAGGCAAGCTTTAATTAATTAGAGTGTATAAATAATCAAACTGAACCCCAGATAATTTGTATACAATGTTTAACTAGGTTTTTAAAAGCCAGTTTTTCTTGTTTAGTGAATTGTTTCAATAAAATGTGGACAAGCAGCTGTACTCTTTGATTCTATTTTACAGACACTAAGCTATAAAGTTAATGCTGTGAAAAATCTGTGTAGCAAATTCACATTAAAATCTAATTTGTGGTATAAACAATATAAACAGCTGTGGTCACTAAAAATGTTTGAGGGAGGAAGAAGTCTTTGCAGGTTACAGGCCATTCTTAAATGGAATAGAATTTTCATCAGCTGTTACATCAGAAGAAATAAAAATGTTAAACGGAAGAATGGGACTACTACTTAGTGGATTATTTCAAACTTTACAACATAGTGCACTAATCACACTTATCAAAGTAATTTGATCAAGCAAAATAAAAGCAAAGAAAGAAAAATAATCAACAAATAACCCATGCCAATGATCATGCCAATGAGCATTACAAACATGTCTTCCACTTTGTTTTCATACTAAGGCGCCAGATTCAGAAATTATGTAAATGGTGATCGACATTAAATAGTATTAAGATAAAGAAGATTCACATATACACACATATACTTTTTTCTTACAGTTTATTACACCTTTATGTTGTCTGATTTTTTAGTCTAACCCCATTACTTTGTCCCTAGGTACCTCTTTCTAGTTTATAGCTACCTATATCATTGCACTTAGATGTTACAATGAGGAGTGTGCTATAAACACCTAAATAGAGAGTTCAATATATAAAACTAGCGCATTGGAGTACAATTAGATACTCAGTTGAGACAAAACTTTTCTTCCACATGGGACGTATTAGTTCACAGACTTAGGCTGTGGCACCCAAATATTCCTTGGCTGTTTTTCTTCTGGCCAGCATGCCTCCACTGCCTAAGTCTAGCCAGACATTTACTTCTTCTTATGCAGCACGTGTTTTCTGAGACATCATCTCACTCTTCTATTTCCCATTAGGCCATGTCAGGTTGTGAAAGCTACTGCAGCAACTAGAACAGACTGCTCTATTGCTACTTTGTGGCCTAGGTAACGTAAAGGGTGCACATGTGAACAAGCAAATACCGAGTTCCATGCTGGCATTCACTGCAGGGAAAGACAGGTCTACTAGGGAATTGAATGGTTATTAGCTCTCTATAGGACGGGGCAAGGAGTTATGAGATCTGGGTTCCATTTCCAGCTTGATTTTGTTGTGACCTTTGGTAACATTAATGACATATATGCCTCAGTATCCCAAATTGTAAAATGGAAATGACAATGCTTTCCTACATCAAAGGGATTATTGTCAGTTTTAATTTCATTATTGTTAGTAAAGCACATTGAGACACTCAAATGAGCTATAGACATGCAAAACTATAATTTATTTTATTATAGAAGCACTGGTGGCACCAAATCTCAGATTAATTTATTTGAGTAAACTGACCACAAAAAGGATTCATAAAGATAAAATTTCAGTTTTATAAATGTGAGGGAATACTTTCAGAAATAAAGGGAAAGGCACAGTTTGCACAATGTTTCTGCAAGAGGTAGGAACACATTTCCAGTGGATGAAATCAGCTAGAGACGGCCTTCTACAAATAATAAAAATGATCAACTCTTTAAGGTTATCGTATCCAGTCATCACCTGCAAAACACTTGGATCAGATATCCCTCTGCCTGAGATATTTTATTTGCCAAATAGCACTTTGGGCAAGATTTTTGGTAGGAAAATAGGAAATGAGAGTTGGAAAACATTAATTAAATGTAAATACAACCGCTTAATGTGTTTTATCTTCAGATGAACTGGAGATGACTCTTTGCCATTCACCTCTTAAAACCGAAACCACCGATAAAGGAAATGTAGCAAGAAAAGGAGAGCAGGGAAAAGATGAGAGATTTGGTGAACTGACAAGACCAAAGTAATTTGACTTGTATTCAGGATGGATCAGATCACCAATCTTACATATTACTGCAATAGACCTGCATATCAAAGATAGTTAAAGAATATCTGATTCTAGGAAATACAGGTATTTAAAGATAGAAATAAAGTATTTTAATGCTCCTTTAAAAGTAATTTAATTGTAAATGGTTATTTGTATTTACTCTAGCTTCTCTCCATACTTAAGATTGCTTATACTTATCAAGGCCTATTTAAGCCCCTATTAACTCTAGTTTGGAAAATTTGCTTGGCCTGAAAATTGCCAGGTGTATTCTGAAAGCAAAACAGAATATTTTGAGTAGTTTGAAGAGAAAAAATGTCAAACTAATTTTGAATTGAAGTCACTGAAAATTATATTTTTGTCTACCTCTAGCTCAAAACCAGCTCGTTTTTATCCCATCAACATGTTTACAGGTCATATCTCCTTGAAAAATAGTGTGAACTTTACAATAGTAATAATATTAATTTGCCAGAATTATTAATGGTTGGGTTATTTGTAAGATACAGACAGTTAGCACTTACTTTATCTAATTATAATAATTACTTTTTAGATTGCATGTATATATGCAGTCTTTGTAGTTTAGCTGGATCCCAAAATTTGGCTGTTAGTGTTTGAATTGGGTGGAGTAGGAAAGTGCATTGAAGACATCATTTATCCATTTTTCCCCCAAAGAAAATAAGAAAGAATTGGAAGTAATGTAAAAGGTCTGTTTGTTATTAAACTGAAATGCATATATGGCAGAAGGGCAGATAAGTCTCAGCACTTTGTTTGTATTCATAGTAGTGATAAAAACGCAGAGAGGTATGAAGTTTTCAGTATATTCTTGTTCAAATATTCCATGTTTTTCATACCATCTATCATAGCTTTCCTTTCAATTTGAAGTCTAAAAACCACAACATACTTAAAAAAAATCCCATTGATTTTTGTCTACCAGTCAAAGAATGTGTAATTGGGGATAGTTATCAATAGGTGGCAACCTCTTTCTAAGCAGATATCTAAGGGCAAAGGAAATTTGCTGAACATTAGCAGACACATTTAAAAGATAAAAAGGAAGGATTTAAGAAGCTAAATGACACCATGAAACTAAGTATAACATGATCCCATAATGGAATAGTTTAAAGCATTAAAATAAGCACCAATATGCACATAATGACATCTAACATTTTATGTTGCCAATTTAAAAAATAGGAATGTACCCAATGAAATAATTATTAAAGAACAGCATAAAATGAAGTACGTTACAGCATGTAATATCAACAGCTGCCAACATATTATTTTGTAATTCTTTAGATTTCCAAATTTCTGATCCCAGTTTTTATTCAAAACTACAGTCTTTTTAGAAGTTCTTAAGGAAAAAATAAGAACATAACCTCAAAAAGGAATCTCTAGTAAGTCCAATGGGGAGGTCACTGTGGCCAGTCTCTATTTCACTGAAAAGTACTTGGTCCTGTGGTGATGAGTAGCAATGCAAATCCTAAAAGTAGAAGATTGCCCAATTTATAGTGATATTAAGTGATATTAAGGTCATGAATCTAATCAGTAACCCCACTTCAAATCTGTCACACTACCTTTCCAGTCACAAATAGTGTGGTGCCTTGTATCTCTTAAAGGTCTTGAAGGATTCTACAGGACCTAGCACACTGGGGTCCTGGCTCCCATTTTTGGCCCTTGAGTGCAACCATGCAAATTATGAGCAATTATAACTCTGGGAGGAGTTTACGAATGTCTGCTGTGCTATTCAGAAACCCTGTTTAGCAATATTAAGTAAACTGGACAAAGTTTTGCTCTTCGTTATGTGGGAGAAGCTCCACTTGATTTCATTAGGAGTTGCAACCTTATACATTAGAGCAGAATTTTACACATTTATTTTAAATATTTTAGATTATAATATCCTTCACATTATATATTCCTTAAAATTGATATTGGTATTGTCAGTACTTAGTTTGCATACATAACTGTAAATGATATTTATGTTGTACTTGTGGGTGTGGCACAGAAATGTGAAGTTCCATCAAGGCAAACATTAGTCACATTTCAACCTGTCAATTCTGAGATGCTCCAGAAGTTATTGCAACACCTGGGATAATGGAGAGCAGACTGGTTAATTACAGATCCCTCCACAGCCTACCCCAGCTGAGAATCCCTGGCACACACCTTCATACTCCCAAACCAGCAGCCCCTCTCCGACATGGGAATTTTCTAATAACTGTAGAAAATCTCTTTCTTCCTTTACGCTTCCTCCCTACCAGCCAGCTAAGGAAATGTTTCCTGAATCAAACCCAAGGCTAACAACATTCCTAACATCATCAGAAAGGTCTAAATGTTGGTAATGGACAAAATAGGTAACTGACTTGCTTGAGTTTCTTTGTAAAACATCAGAGTCCTGTGTAAAACAAATGGTCCTTTGTCTGTGTAATGGCCAAACTAGTCTACAGGTAGTTCTCAAATGCTCTGTATGCAAAGGAATTCCCACACATGATGAGCCAAATACCACCATTCAAAAGGTGTTTATAATTGTCCTATGATAATACTGACATGCTAAGCAATCATCATGGACAATGATACTGTTTATGACTAGACATAATTCTGATACATGCCTTTGAGTACAAGGTAATTGAAGAGGGTCCACCTGACAGATGGTAGAAAATGTGGGTATGCAAAATGTAGGGTTCGGAATATAAAATACTTCACCTGACATCAGGTTTTCAGAAAAATTATGGTTTACAAGTTGGCAAAGTTGATATGCACAATCTTCAGAAAAAAAAAACCTTCCATGTCATTACATTGCATAGCATTCATAGGATCAGTTAACACCTAAAACTATAATAATTTGAGGCAACGCTGTGCCTTCTGTTTTAAAACAAGTTTCAGAGCAGCCCATTTATTTAAGAGTCACAAGCTAACACACTCATGGTCCACTTCTGATAACTTGCAAAATCTAAAACTTCTCATTAAATGTCAGATAAATTGACTAGCCTAAGGGGAAGATGGTGAATGGGATATGTGAACTTGAGCCTAGTTTCCTGTAATTAATGTGATCTGAATAAGCAGAACCCATCCAGCCTACGTGTGAATAAAATTACTGCACCTTGCAAAGTTCAGGTAAGAAATATGTGAACTTTAAAGTACTTGAACACAAATCAAGATGGTGAGTTTTTATAAAAATCTCTGCAAGCTCAAACGTGAGGCTCAGGATGACCTTTTCCCATGAGTTAGCAGCTTGTGATGTACAGAATGATATGGAACAAGCCAGTGTTGGCTACAGAATGAGACACACTGGGGAGAGATCAGGGCAATTGCCTTATAAAGAGCTTCAGGAGGCTGCAATGAAGGATGGGAGGCTGAGGAAAGTGGAGTGAGCATGGAGCAGTGGGATCCTGTGGGGAAACCTTGATGGAGTTTGGCTGTAGATGTTTGGGGGCCTAGTGGCCAGTGTCAGAAGGCTAAGCTTCAGCTTGGAAGAGCTGGAGGATGGTCTGAATTGACTATGTTGTCACTATATATACGCTACACACCATTTTATGGTGGTGTATAGAGTATGTGTAACTACATGCTCCAGACAAAAGTTGGCTGTGTACACACTGCAGTGTGTTGCTACATGTGTTGGTGAAATTCTTTGGTGTGGGGAGGCAGTGAGGAAAGATCCCAGCAGTAGGGAGGCAGTGGAAGACTATACAAGCACACTGTGTATGTGGAAGGCTCTGTTTGGGCTTGAGAGCCATTTGGGATACATAGCCATAGGATTCAGGCACGCCTTTACTTGCTTAAACAATGTCTTACCTTCGATACTGGTATTTATACCTGTATGGAGGATAGGTATTCTACCAACCACTGTGTGGGATGTGCAGTATGACCGTACCCTGTGAAGGATGACCCCAGAGCTAAATCTACAAAATTCTGTTGTGTGGAGATGGATTTTATTTTGGGAGCCTGAAGATTATTAAGAACTGTTTTTATTGATTAACCAGCCCCAGTCAGGAGCTGTAAATGCTTAGCTAAACGTGTGCAGTACTTAGGGTGCCTGAAAGGAGGTCAAAATGGAGAGGGCACCTGAGAAGTAACACATGGCCACCAGGGGGCTCTCATTAAATGGCTATCTTGCTATAGGTTCTGATTCAACAAATCACTTTCAACATATGAGTAATCCCGTCCTTCTTCAGCAAAGCACTTAAGTATACGTTTCAGTCCCAGTGTTTTCAATGGTCAGTAAGCATGCCCTTAAATTTAAACCTGTACTTGAATGATCTGCTGATAAGAAGCCTAGATCAGCAGCTGAGCTATTTGAAAATGAGATTTAGGAGACTTTGTGAAGCTGGTCATTTTTATGCAAATTCATGTTTTCCCCCCATTTTTACAAAGACCCATATACATAAAAGCGCATAAATCTAACAGTGATGTAAAGAGAATCTGATAAAGATTATTATGATGTTATACTCTTATAGTTCCAAATATTAGATGAATATGTCTGCATACTGTAGTAGTCCATGCTGTAGAATACTTCCTTTATTTTTATAAAGGGAGGGGAAGTAGAGTAATGGCTACAGAGGAGGGTACAAAAACGCTACCAGTAGTTAGAAACTTAGCATCTTAGCCTAATAAACTTAGCCAGTAAAGTGTAATTCATGCTCAGTCCTTTTTTGCAATATATAGTATATCACAAATGTGAGCTTGTGAATGTCAGAGTATATTGGAAGTGACCATTGCTTGAATGAAATCCAGACCTTATTTTAGATATTAGCTTGATAATACAGGATGCAGAGCACATGTCCAGGATCATAAGGTTGCTGCTTCTGTGGAGGGATTGTAAACTATGGTCTTGATTAAACCTTTAATTAGAGTATAATAGTTTAAATCAGAAGTAATTTCATTGAGGGCTATGGAGTTTAATTGGAGTGAGATCAAAACTGGGTCCCACTTATTCATTCATCCACAGGGAAGCATGAAAGCTTTTGTGGAAAAAATTTCTAACGCATCATCCACATTTAATGGTGTTCTAGCTTTCTCCATAGCATTTTGTTGGGTGAGAAAAGTAAATACTCAGGGCTGAGACCTGCAGATTTATTTATTCAAATCTTTATTTTTACCAGAAGAGTTTCTTGCCATTACAGTTACACTTAAAGTTAGAAATGACAGATATACATAAAGTAATGGTCAGTTACCAGCTCCTGGAACATAGGTATGTCATGGTGGGTTTCTCCCATGATGCTTCCCCCTTATAACCTCCCACATTTTATTACACATCCAAATTACGTGTTCATTAATTCTCTTCCAGTCACTGTTAAGTATCAAGAATATCAAGTATGTTATATAATGCATACATGAACTTTAGGACTTTAGCTGTCCAAGCTCTTTTCATGTTATTTTCTTTCTGATTGATTACGTAGGCGTGTGCAAATTTGGTCAGCTCATCTTGACCTTTTATGCTGCATCATTTTTTCCTGGTTTTCTCAGATTGTCTCTTGGCAATATATTTTTTAAGACCATCCTGTAATCATAAACATCACCCTTTATTATACACAGAAGCTCTGACCATCATTAAGTAAGTTTGTGTAAGGACAAGTTAGCTATGAAACATCCCTGTCAAGCAAAGGCTGAAGCCAGCCATATTAGCATAAGTTTTATCTCGGCTTGCCCAAATTTACTCATTATACATGGGCCATACTTAAGGCATTTTTAACATCCTCTGTCTTGGAACACATTGAGGACCTCATTCCCCAGGTGTACAAAGTAAGATCATCTGTTTTCTTTTGTGTTTCAGTTGTCAGTCTCCTGACAAACACATTCTGCAACATTTTATAATTATCATTATAGCCTGCACCATTGATGATTAATAGAATGATCTCCAATAGTATTTAATTGTTCCCACCATATTTTGGTGGATTTGCTTAATGACATTATGGTATTGCTCACTGAGGTCATTTCAAAAACAAATTACAAATGCTGATTCAGTTCTGCAGTAGGTATTGAAAAATTAGGGGGCAACCTAATAGCTCATTATCAAATGTTGGATGGCTTTTAATTGCCACTGGGATCACACATTTAAGTATTGCTATAATTTTATTCTGTATAACTATAATTTTGAATTCAGACGTAAAACACCAATTAGGCTGGTCAACTGGGCCCACTTTCCTTCCATATTCGTATTTTGTTTGCTATGTAGTTATGCCAGATTCTTCATTTCCCTATATAAGCAGTTCAGGTTTGCTGTCAGTTCCAGGTATTCAGCATTGGGCCAACAAAATGAGCCCTTTCTCAGTTTCCCTTCTCATTACTATGCTCCATGCCATAGAAGGTTTACATAGGCCCATGGGTATTACACTTGCATGCCCTATTTGAAGCTGCACCAGGATCTGAGGAATATGGATTCAATCTTTTAAAATGGAATTACAAAGTTTTCTAAAAACTAAAATTACACATGAGCCGCTGTGTTATAGTCATGGTCTTCTCCAGTTAATGGTAGGAAGAGTTTGAAATAAATCTGCAGGTCTTTCTAAGGAGAACAATTCAAAGGTAACATAGCCACTCCCACAAATCTGTGGATGGTGCATGATTCTTTTACCATTTATGTTTCATTTCTGTACCATTCCAATTATTTGTTTATTGATGATGACGTCTGGTTCTAATATTTTCCCTGCCTTGAAATCTTTCAAGATTTGTTTAAACTTCAAAAATATATATGTATCCATTAAGCCACACATAAGGTCCACAGTGTGCTTTTTGGCTTTACAGTTATTATTAGTTATCAACTTATTAACCCTTATTTTGGTTTCATTTAGTGTAGTTGCAATATCATGCATGTTTACTACTGTAATAACGCTTTCAATAACAGTTCATGAGTTTCAATGTGAAGGTGGAACGCATTATTCTTCAGACCTTCAATGAGTTTATTTATTTCTAAAGCTTTGTAAATAGTACCTTTATGTATTAAGCACATTTCAAATCCAAACAGAATTTCTACCTTTTCCCCCAGCATTGTCCTAAATTTAGGACTATTTCAGAGACCCTTTCAACATTTCTCTGTATAGTTTTTGTACACAAAATATATTCAAGATCCCATTGGGAGATATGACAAATGAAACCTGTGTATGATGTTATAGAATATACTATTTGTTTTTCTGAGCAGAATTTTTAATCTACTCTCTGGTCTTGGAATAACTGTGGGGCAACATTTGTGACTCAATTTCACAGACATTTTCAACACCAATTTATAGTGGTATTACATTTGAACATGTATGGGTAACTGGTTATGTTGATTTCTACCAATTCTAGAATGCTTCCAGTTTCAGTCACATGGTTATACCAATATACATCTCCACAGCCGTGATCCCAAAAATACAACACCTGGCCAGAGGCAGGCTGTCAGGTTCCTTTAGACTGAGACCAAAATGGTATCCAATTACCAATGTTATTTGCCTACGTTAAGTTATGCAATAACTTCACATTCTATACATTCCACGGAAAAAGTTACAAATAACTATTTTTCCCAATCATCCTTTTATTTCTTATAATGGTCTTTAATGATGTTTTTGTTATTCTGGGCAGGGAGAGCACCAGAAATATTGCCAGACTCATTTGGTCATTCTGCAATTCATTGTAGCCTTCACCCTTTCCTTGTAAACATAGGTTTCTACATTTGGCATGCATGGGTCCAGCAACATATAGAACTTTGCATTTGGCAAAAATGGCTTAAATTCTGAACCATTCTTTTACTAAGAGGAGGGATTGCTTGTGTTTAAAGTAGAGGATTCAAAGTTGCGGGACACGAGTTTTCTTCCTTGCTTTGTTTCAGACTCCTTACACAAATCATCTGTGGTCTGATCCTGCTAAACTTGAGTTTTTCTACTGATTTCAGCCGGAGAAGGATCAAAACTATAATATCACTGTGCCTCAGTTTTCTCATCTTTAAGATCCAGCAGTAATGTGATCTGCCTATTTACTTTCACTGTGTAGCTAAATTCATTAGCGTGTATGAATTCTGAGTTGCTTGTATGGATGTTGTTGTGCAAAGTATTCTCATCTTTTATAGAGACAGTTGTATTAAGCATGTCTTTCTCTGCTAGTGGAAAATGCATGGTGTTTATATTTTATATTCATGAATACATATTAGTCAAGAAGAATTCCATAAAAGCTATTTTTCTCTTGATTACATTAAAGTTAAAACCAGTGGAAAGCTCAGCTACAGCTCTGAAAAAGGGATGCACTGCCATAAATACCTTTAAAAGGCATTTCTTAAGAACTAACAGTTAGCTGAAATGTTGTTTGACAAAATGCCCAGGGGAAAATCCAGAAGTAATATAAATGCAAGTTTAAAAAAAATCAAATTTTCTCTTAAAAGCAGCTCCTCAAGAGACTATGGTCAACTTCAAGGCTGCCTTTATCAGACATTCCAATGGCAGAAACAGGAAGAAGAGCTGGACTCTAAAGGTAATACAATAGGAGTTTGCTACAGTCACAGGAGTATCAATTACTATAAACCAAGCTGTGCAACAAGGAGATTAAGATGTGGATTACTGACCACTTACTATGTGTCATACAGAAAAGAATAGTTTCAGACACAAGCTTTACTTAATCTGGTACCAGAGGCCTTTTCTTAAAAGGATTAATAAGGACTTTTTTCCCTTGACATTTTTAAAGGGTCTATCATAATAAAGATTGAGAGGAGCAACACATCATGAAAGAAACCTCAACATTAACTATTATAGGTTTTAGTAATAAATTATCCATTGTTGACGCAAACCAAATGACATCATTTATGTGCCCTGACTAATTAAGGTAACGTCGTATTCCAATTAAAAATAGCTGCAGTAAAGAAATGGTAGCTTGGATCAATTTCTGCAAATGTGACAGAGACTAGAATGTACATTGATTGCAAATGTGTCTGAGAGATTTCTTCAACATACAGTTATGTATTTTTTCAGGGTGACAAGCTCTGCTGGTTTCATAAACATTTGCGATGGTGCAGTTATGTGAAGCTGAAATGAGCAACACAACTCCAGAAATTGCTCATATTCTTTTTGCCATGTTTTATTATTTGTGTTTGCAGTATAAATTCCAGGTAAAAACATTGTTTGCACTATGTAGAAAAATATCCAAACCAAAATGGTTCAATAATATGAAGGAAATGTACCTGAATAATGGAATTCTCAAAGGGTATGTAGTAGAGGTATCATTTTCAAACAGGGTTCCTAAAGATAAGCATTTAAATCCATAATCAGACACCACTCCCATCAACTTCCATAGATGTATGTGCTCACCATCTCTTGAAATAAACCATTTTATTTAGGCTAGTTTATTTTTTTGGATAGATTTAAGAGCCTAATTTTAGGCACCCTATTTGAAAACATTGACCGAGGTATCTATATCTTGCACTTGTTTCTGTCTCTCTACCCCTTTATCTATCATCTCTGAGCAAAGTGTTTCCAGAAACATAATGGCATTTCTTAGTGAGAGTTGTAGCTAAGTATAACTCTACTTGAAGTGGTAGGTATTTCATACTATTAAACTATTAACTGCTAAACTACATGTGATGTATTGACAACATCCATGGCTGGGAGGAAGTTTTACCTTAGCCCTTCCTCTGACCAAATGCTTTATGTTTATTCTGTGAAGTTTCTCCCATCCCTGGCCCCTATGGTCTATATAGTTCAACCATTTTCTGCTGTCACATGTTTTTGTTTTATTCATTTTGTCTAGCAGGCTAACCTTGTAACAGTCACTGTGCTACATGACTCAATCATATGGATTGCCACAGATATGTTCTTCTGGATATTGATGGCATATTCTTATAAATGATATTTTGAACCGTATATGCCAGTGATAAACTAAACTCTGAAGGTTATGAGAGGTTTGAAGAAGTACCCAGAAGCTCAGGAATTTATCTTGAATTTTTTATTCATGTTCCCCCTCCATTCCTGAAATGTGACTTGGAATCTTGCAAAGATAGTCCTTCTGATGAGGTTTCTAATACCACCTGCTTCCTTTTGGACAATAAATGACAGCAAAACAATGTTGCTCATGATAATTCGGTATTTCCTGCTGAAATCAGAATATGCAGAGAAATGTAGATATGAAATAAATTAACAAATAGAGTTGATAGAAATGTTTCAAAACGTCACTTCCTGGGTCTGGCCCATGAAAGCTCATCACCTAATAAACCATCATGTTAGTCTTTAAAGTGCTGCATAGTCCTGTCTAAAGGAATAATATTAATTTTGTAACCATCCTGCATTGTCAATATAACTTTAATAGTTATTATTGCATTATATATTTGACTGACATCTTATTATCCACAGGTTACAATATGTTTCTAAACATTATGAAACTCTTAGATAGGTTTAGTAACAACATATGTTGGGGTTAAGTCACTCAATATTCTGGCAAATATAAAATGTAGTTTTAATGTTTTTCAAAAAAGCAAAAAAATTGAAGATTTTCATAAATTTAATAAAATAATAATTTTAATAAATTCAGCAAGATGCAGTAGTAGCTAAACCATCTTTGTTTAAACACAGGCCAGGAAGTGAACATCAAAGAGAGATGACAGAAACAAAATTCCTCTGCCTAGATCTGAGATACAGTAATAAAAAGATTTTTGAACTGTCTGAGCACTTTATGTTCATTCTAACTTGTCTGTCTTCCTCAGGTGCTTACTCAGATCTTTCATCCATTCATTGTAGTTCATTCATTCCTCATATATTTTAATGTAGTACCCCATCACTCTTGCAGCAGTCATTGGCTTCCTTTATGGCCTTTTTTCTCTTGCTTTGGAGCAGTATTTTTGTAGCACTTCCAGGTTACTGTATGGGGTTTCCAGATTCCAATTTAATATCACAAGACACCAAAGCAAAAACAATAACAAAAACAAAAAAAATAGAAAGGCTCATAATTTTAAAATAGTTCCACATAGTACAGTATTAAAACTCCTTTGTTTAAAAAAACCCAACTGTTTGTCACAGCACAATCAGTGAGACCACTTGTGTGAGTAAGAACTAATTTCATGAGTAATGGTTGCACGAGAAATCCCTATGGGCCCATCTACACTATGAAGAAGATCAACACGGCCATGGTCGATCTTCTGGGGTTCGATTTAGTGGGTGCAGTATAGACCTGCTAGATTGTACTCAAAGGGTACTTCCATCAGTGCCAGTACTCCTGTTCCTCATGAGGAATAAGGGAAACCAACGGGACTGATGGCTCCCATCAGCCTCCCACTATGTGCACGATACAGAAATGCGATGTAAGATATGTCAACTCCAGCTACGTATTTTACATAGCTGGAGTTGCATATCTTACTTTGACATTCTGGGTGTGTCTAGACTACATGGCTCCATCGACGGAGCCATGTAGATGAGGCAGGACGACAAAGGGAAATGAAGTGGCGATTTAAATAATTGCCGCTTCATTTAAATCAAAATGGCCACCGTGCTGTGCTGTTTGTCGGCACAGTACGGACGTCTAGATGGTGATCTGCTGACCCCAGAACCCTTCGTCGGCAGATCCTTTATGCCTCATGAAACAGCTCGGTGGCCATTTTTATTTAAATGAAGCAGTGATTATTTAAATCGCTGCTTCATTTCCCTTTTTTGAGTAAACTAATCTACATGGCTCCATCAATGGAGCCATGTAGTTTAGACATACCCTCTGATGTAGTGAGAGGATCTGTGCCTCTTAACCTAAGTTTTGCTGAAAGTCAATAGGATTTAGTATGTAAAGTAACTTAGGTGCTTTTGAAAATGTTACCCTGAATTATGAACTGCTATTGTAATGAGTTAGTTCAATGGACATGCTCTAAAAATCAGAAAGATTAACTCTATTTCTTTAGACTAGTCATTGAAATGTTTTGTAGGGCAAAAGATTTTAACTTTGAGGATTTTTGATTCATCTAAGGAGTGTACTTCCTTCGTAGATCCAGAACAGATATAAACATGCTTAACTTTAAATACCACGAGCAATTTAGAGCAAAGTAAAAGGGGGACTTATCAGTGAAAATACCATATTTTGTTTATTCCTAGAAAAAATGAGCTGAAACATTCAGGCTGTGTCTACACTGCCGTGATATCGTGCAAAAACGGCTGCTCTTGCACAAAAACTTGCTGCCTGTCTACACTGGCTTCTGTAGCCAGACAGGAACCCCCCTGTAACATCCATTTTTGCTTGCCTGGAGCACACAGGGCACACAGAGCAATAAGATCAGCGTAGTCTTTGAAGTCTTGACAGGAGGCCCAGATATGCGGGCTGCTGTGACCCTGGATGGCTGTAAACAGAGATACGCCAATTGTTGACCTCGAGGCTGTGAGAACTGCCTTGGCTGGCATCTATATTGATACGGACACACAGCCATCCGGGGGGGGGGGGGGAAGGAATCTCCCGCCCAGTAAAGAATGTCCAGTACTCACAATTTAGTTATCTCTCTTGCAAGTGTAAATTAAGTTGAAACTCCCTTGTAAGAACTGGCATCACAAAGACGGACCAACACAATTTGGCATCTTGGATAAGAAAGAGGATACGGGCCCCTATGGATATAAAGATGGGTCCAGCAGCACACTTACTCTGAGCGTCAATCTACCAACTATCTGCTGGTCGGGTTAGGTGATTGGCCTCCCGAGGTTCGACGGGGACGCCCACCTCGTAGTCGTCTTTCCTAGGAATTGAAGGACTGGCTCTGGCCTGATACGCTGGAGTCGAGAGGCACAAAAGGGGGTAAAAATTGTACCTGGATGTGTCCTTTGTCTTAAGTGTACACATAGACTTAGAGCTCTTTAAAGATTAAGCTGTCACTTGGTACCATTATTTCTATTTCTATCTTTATTTTCTTTGTAACCATTTTTAAGTTCTATATTTGCTAGCAGTTAAGAAATGGAGCAATAGCCATTGTAACCATATGATTTATAAGCTTCTTTAATAAACCTGTAACTGTTTAAGCTTTAACCTGACTCCTTCAGTTGCTGTAACAGAACCAAGCACAATTTAAAAGAACTCCAGCCGGTCATAGGGAGCAGACGCAGGCAGAGCTGAGCATTTGGATCGTGTTGCTTCCAGGGGACAGATCCATAGGGGCATCTCTCAGCCTTCCCTAGGCTGCCCGCTGCGAAAGGATCATGTATCCTAGCAGTCAAAATCTGAGGTGTAAATAAGCTCTTCCTATAAACTCTGGGGCGTCTGTCGGCCTGTTGGCTGCCCGCCTTGAAGGGATCCTGATCCTAGCTGTTAAAGACACGGACGTTAAATTTCTTGGGGCACCCATCATCCTTCCCTAGGCTGCCCGCTGCGACGGTACCTTGCATCCCAGCAGTTGAAGACTTGGGTGTAACACACACACACACACTGCCCTGACCATCGGCTGACAGCCGCGTGTTCTTGCGCAAGTAAACTGATGTTCTAATGTAAAAAATCAGGGCTTCTTTCACCAGCACTCTGACGTTCCCACTCAGGAATAAGACCTCTTGCGCAAGAGCTCTTCCAGAAGAAGCCAGTGTAGACAGGCAACATGAACATAAGAACATACATAAGAACGGCCGTACTGGGTCAGACCAAAGGTCAATCTAGCCCACTAGCCTGTCTGCCGACAGTGGCCAACACCAGGTGCCCCAGAGAGGGTGGACCGAAGGCTATGATCAGCGAATTGTCTCCTGCCATCCCTCTCCACCCTCTGATAAACACAGGCCAGCGATACCACTTCTATCACCTGGCTAATAGCCTTTCATGGACCTAACCTCCATGAAATTATCTAGCTTCTCTTTAAACTCTGTTATAGTCCTAGCCTTCAAAGCCTCCTCTGGCAAGGAGTTCCACAGATTGACTACATGCTGAGTGAAGAAGAACTTTCTTTTATTAATTCTAAATCTGCTACCCATTAATTTCATTTGGTGTCCTCTAGTTCTTCTATTATGGGAACTAATATATAACTTTTCTTTATCTGCCCTCTCCACACCACTCATGATTTTATAGACCTCTATCATATCCCCCCTCAGTCTCCTTTTTTCTAAACTGAAAAGTCCCAGTCGCTTTAACCTTTCTTCATATGGGACCCGTTCCAACCCCCTAATCATTTTAGTTGCCCTTTTCTGAACCCTTTCCAAGGCTGAAATATCTTTTTTGAGGTGAGGAGACCACATCTGTACACAGTATTCAAGATGTGGGCGTACCATAGTTTTATACAGGGGCTTTATACTTGAGAATTTCTTGCACAAGAAAGTCCTATGTTTAAAATGGCCACGAGAGCTTTCTTGCACAAGAGAGAGTCTACACTGGCATGGACGCTCTTGCACAAAAGCACATGCCAGTGTAGACGCTCTCTTCTGAAAGAGTTTTTGCAGAAGAACTCTTTATCAAAAGAGTTTTTGCATGAGAATGCTCCAGTGTAGACGTAACCTCAGTGTTTATCTCACTGAAATGAGCAACATGTATGAAAAGGTTTTGTATCTCTACCGAATAAAGGACAATGCGGCTGACAAAGTCACTGGAGCTATAGCAAGTTACACTATCCGAAGATCTTCCCTATGTAAAGTGGCAGTTCCTGGAAAATACATACATATTAGTAATAATAACATCATGAATGTAGATTTATTTACTCACGAGTTATTTTGGCCCTGAGTCTGCAAACACTTAAGTACATCTTTAATATCAAGCACCTAAATAATATCATTAAAAACATCGGGACTATTCACATGCTGAAGTCTAAGCATGCATGTCAGCTTTTGCAGGGTCAGGGCCTTATCTTTGATGTGTAGTATATGTCAACTTTTCCAGAGACTTGAATTTTCAGCAAAAAGGGATTTCAAAGGCCGTTTTGTAAAATGTTTTTGTAAAATTACTGTCAACTAAGTAGTGTATATACATATACTATTAGCAACTTTTTCAAGATATGCTCTTTATTTGTATTGGCAATCAGATGTGCATCCAATTCTTACATAGCCACATTTGTACAGCCAAATGTTAGCATTTGTGTACAGAAGTCTATTTGCACATTCAAATTGAATGCACATAGGCCTCTTGCACTTGCATTCCATTATTTGCATGTGGGCACTGTGGTTAAAACATACAGTGTTACACATGTACTGCAGAACTAGTCTAACAGAGCTCTTGAACACATTTGACCACAATGGGGCTACTCACATACTTAAAGTTAAGCACAAGTTTAAGTGCTTTTTACATAATTCTGAGCCATGTTTATATACTCTGCACATGTGAGCCAGTATATAAACATTAAATAATAAGCACTGTCTTTTCTCTTTTGTCAGAACGCTGGATTCTCGGTCATTTATTATCAAAAATTAAAATCCTCTTTTTGGTTAATTCATAAATATGCTCTAACACACACCCTTCGGACCTTCAGAAATACCAGTGTTAACCAGGACTCTCAGGGACATATGTAGGATATTTGTTTCCATGGGCTTGCAATAGAGGTAGTCTTCATTTTAGCGATTCTCCCAATATACACATGCAAACTAGTCCAGATCCATCACATGTAATTTAAAATGTACAGTTTTGAGCTTCCATACTAAAGTGAACAAGGAAAACAACAAGCTCCTATTCAGAACTAATTCAAAACCCAGCTCTGCAGTGTCTCACTGACTGATCTCTAACAAGCCCTTCATTCATTGCTGTTTCGTGCAGCTGAGCTGTTTCTACCTGAGCCAGTGTTACAGACCTTTAATCAAACAAATGTACAAGGAAGCTCAACTACTTAACCGCTGTGCTTGTTCTGTGGACTGAGATAGCCAAGTCTTACAAAAAGAATTTTATCCTGCTCAGGACGAGTACATTTCCTTTCTGTTGTTCTCAACAAAGGGCAGCAGGTACAAATGGTCTGCTATCTGTGTCACTGGGAAGTGGAGAGCAATTTGTTTCTATTAAACAGGATGGTTCTATTTTTGATTTTGTTGGCTTTTCTACTCAGTAACCTGTGCCAATCATAGCCTTTAATCTGAACTGCCCTTGACCGTGTCCGCCATGCCACAGAAGAATTCCTCTTCTTCTTCTTCGGCTTTTTTTTTCTTTGCACAGGTAATTGTGAGAAGGCAAGTGAAAGCCCTGGGGTATTGGATTCAAAACACAACCCTGCAGTTCTCAGAACTCTACAAAGAATAAACTTGAATGCAACATTGAGTTCTGCCAGACTGCACCTGCGGGTGATCCCTCTTCCCCTTCGGTTCATGGTGGGGTCAATGTATGTTTGACTATACTCTGGTGGCCGGGAGAGCTACTATGTTTTCAGTTCAGTGAGATTAGATCTATAATGTTTGACCTGTCTAATTTACTTTGTGTCTGATGAAGCAAAAAAAGCCCAGACAAATAGTTAAGTGTCTACCTATTTGTTCTTTAAGGAGAATATTGCTGAATTCTTTCCAGACCACTCACATGGGAATATTTTGACAGGATGTAGATTGGCATATGCATAATTTCATGTTACCTCAAAACACAAAATAAATCTAGTCATTTAGTTATACAGTGGGATAGATAGATATCTTTTCAGATTTCTTATAGACATTAGTGTCAGGGATCTGAAAAGGTTTGAAGTTCCATTACCTTCACCCAAGTCCTCATATGATGTTTTCCCTCCTTCTCATGCTTCTCCATGTTCCATCCTTCCACCTCCCCCAACACATCAGTCCCATACTTCTTTACCCAAAGTTATTCCTCCTTGACTCTTCCTTTTAGCTTGAAGAGTGAAAATGGAGGAAGAGGATCAGCTTTCAGGAGGAATCTACTTTGGTAAGGCACCCAGGGCTCAGCAATGTAAACCAGGTGCAGGCTGCTGTTTCACAAACATTAAAGCTTCTGCATATAGTACTGGCCTCTCAGCATGTTTGATTTTACTGATTCCCACAGCTCTGCTTTGAAATTCCTGCTTTTCGTCCTGCTCTCAGATGTATTCTGAACCTCCAGACCTGTGGAATTCTCCAGGGAATTCTCAAACTTAGCACTCAATCCACTATACTTTATCTACATGCTCTAATATACTACATGACCTGCCATGATCTGCATGCACTATTTCTCCAACAACTTTAGGAACCTGTTCGGGAGACAGCAGCTGGCCTAGCAGAAACTGAGACTATTTATTGATAACTCAGGGAAAATAAAATATTTTTTCAGGGAGAAAAAAGGGGACTTAAATGACCTTCGGTTCTGTTTGAGACTTCCCATGCTGTTTGCTTTGATCCGCACATACTCATTACCAGTTTGCTTCTTCCTAACCTGCATTTTGCCACCTCTATTGTATTGCTTCGCTGGTGAAAGTTAATTTTTTCATAATCTAAGTCAAAATGATCCAATTAATTTTTTATTTATCTATATTGCCACGTGAAGTACAAGGAATGTACTGCAGAGGAGAGCAACATTGCTGATTACATGCACATGCACTCCGTGTAGCCAATGGCCAAGTCCCCTCTTCATATTTTTCTGTAATTTTTTTTAAACCTTAAAAAAATTGTATAATCATGCACAGATACACAAGATTTCTGGGGACCATGGTTTTTCTTTGCTACTGCATTTGTTTGATACGTGATGATTCCAAACTCAAATTGTACAGCATCACATTGAATCTCAGTGTCTATACTGTACATATCACACCCTAGGATCACAGGGTATGTCTACACTACAATGTTAGTTCGAACTAACGGACGTTAGTTCAAACTAACATTCATAGCCACTACACTAGCGCTCCGCTAGTTTGAATTTGAATCGAACTAGCGGAGCGCTTAGTTCGAACTAGGAAAACCTCATTTTACGAGGATTAAGCCTAGTTCAAACTTACTAGTTCGAATTAAGGGGTGTGTAGCCCCTTAATTTGAACTAGTGGGAGGCTAGCCCTCCCCAGGTTTCCCTGGTGGCCACTCTGGCCAACACCAGGGAAACTCTATGCCCCCCTCCTGGCCCCGGACCCCTTAAAGGGGCATGGGCTGGCTACGGTGCCCGTGCCAGGTGCAAGCCTGCCAGCACCCAGCCAGCAGACCCTGCACCTGGCACGGCACAGAGCCACCCACCCGATGTCCCCCAGCCCTCCCCCTCTTCCCGGGACCAGGCTGGCGGCTCCCGGGAGCTTGCCCTGGACCGCAAGAGGCGGGCACCTTCCTGGGCTAGTGCGGACATCGTGGACCTCGTCCACGATCTCCGCACTAGGCACAGGAAAGTGGCCGGCTAGGGCAGGAGAGCTGCCAGCCTGGCCACCCAGGAGCAGGTGTGCATGAAAATCAAGGGGGTCCACTGAGACCCCCGACCCTGAGCCCTGAGCGTACAATGGCCGTCCTGGGTCAGACCAAAGGTCCATCTAGCCCAGTAGCCTGTCTGCCGACAGCGGCCAACCCTAGGGACACTGGAGGGGATGGACCGAAGACAGTGACCAAGCCATTTGTCTCGTGCCATCCCTCTCCAGCCTTTCACAAACTTTGGGCAGGGACACCACTCCTACCCCCTAGCTAATACCACTCCATGGACCCAACCTCCATGACTTTATCTCACTTCTCTTTAAACTCTGTTCTAGTTGTAGCCTTCACAGCCTCCTGCAGCAAGGAGTTCCACAGGTTAACTATTTGCTTTGTGAACAACAACTTTCTCTTACTAGTTTCAAGCCTGCTACCCATTCCTTTCCTTTGGTGTCCTCTAGTCCTTCTTTATGGGAACTCAGGAAGAACTTTTCTGAATGCACCCTCTCCACCCAACCCCTGCTTTTAGAGACCTCTATCCTGTCCCCGCTCCATCTCCTCTTTTCTAAGCTGAAAAGTCCCAGTCTCTTTAGCCTCTCTTCATCTGGGACCTGTTCCCAACCCCTGATCATGTTAGTTGCCCTCCCCTCTCCCACCTCCTTTTCCTAGTCTCCCCCAGTTTTGTTCAATAAAGACAGAGTCAATGTTGGAAGAAACGTTATCTTTATTTTGTACATCAATAAGAAGGGGGGCTAGGGAGGGGGTAAGTGGAAGGAGGTGAGGGAGGAATGGGGTAGGAGCCCCCGATGGGGAGGACTGGGCTGGCTCTGCGGGCTTCTGGGGGTGGAAGCTCTCCTGCAGCCCCCCGATTGCCCCCTCCCCGCAGATGGCAGCCTGCGGCAAGTGCAGCCGGGCTGATGGCCGAGTGGAGTGATGTGCCCAGTGTGGGTACTCCGGGCAATCCAAGCCAGGACTGGTTTTCAAGCAAGGCACCCCTTAGAACTGTGTGTCCGGGGTGGGGGTCGGGACCCTTTAAGCGCAGCCCTCGGCTAGCCTGAGACAGCATCTCCACGCTCTAAGTCCTCTTCTGATGACCTGCCGGCACTGCTTCCGGCCATCCTTAAGCCCTGTTCAGAGTCCACTCAATGTGGGGGATTGGGCAGGAGACGGCTCGCTGCCACTGGCTGTCTGGCTCATGGTGGGGCCACTGGGTTAGGGGCAGAGACCGCTGGCAGGGCTGGCTGTCTCAAGTGCCATCTGGCCAGAGTCTACCCCTTTAAGGGCCCGGGGCTGGGGGAGAGGAGAGGAGTTTTCCTGGTTGTGCCCAGAGAGGCCACCAGGGGGAATCTGGGAAGGGCTAGCCTCCCACTAGTTCGAATTAAGGGTCTACATAGCCCTTAATTCGAACTAGTAAGTTCGAACTAGGCTTAGTCCTCGTGGAATGAGGTTTACCTAGTTTGAACTAAGCGCTCCGTTAGTTCGAATTAAGTTCGAACTAACAGAGCGCTAGTGTAGCGCCTATCAAAGTTAATTTGAACTAACGTCCGTTAGTTTGAATTAACTTTGTAGTGTAGACATACCCTGAGTCACTCAGAAGCCTAAACTGTCTGTAGTTGCAGCTGTGTTGATCCCAGGATATTAAAGAGACCAGGTGAGAAAGTTAATATCTTTTAATAGACCAATGTCTAATGGTGAAAGGGACAAACATTTGAGGTCCTTGATTCCCAACATCTGCTCCAGCCACAAGGCTAGACTGCTTGTTGTCGCAGTCATCCAACAGCATGTCACTCTGAAGCCTAGAGTGATTTACTCCCTGGGAAGTGATGGAAACAGCATGGCTGAGGGCTCTTTTTTCAGTCCTCACTGCGAGAACCAGATAGAATGCTGGAGCCCAAAAGTTCCATAGTGATCGGAGAAGATGGGAGTAACAGCTACATGGAGTAGCAGAGGTGATTGTGCCTCCAGCCAGAGGGCAGCTTTGTGCACCAACTGAAAACAAGAGTCCCACTTCCAGCTTGTTTATACACACGACTTGATGGACTTTAGCTAATAGTGTGTACAAAATGTCTTTGTTTAGTTATATAATGTGTTCATAACAGGGGAGTCTCAAGTCTAGCGACTGTCTGCTGGGATTTGGTACTTTTCTTTTGGAGGTCAACCCTGTCTTTCAAATGAGACCTTATTGTCCATGCTTTTACTCCCTTCAGATAGCAATAGCACAATGTGTTTTTCATGACCATTCAAAATCTTGAGTTCTTTATAGAGAGTTCACTGCATCAGAGCTCCACATGGGACCTGATTATTTTCCATGTTGTGCTTATGTTGATGATTTTGCCCCCATTTAATTCCTAACTAGCTGAGGTTGTTTCACAAGTAGCCAGGTCCCATTTGCCCATGTGATACCTCTGCAACTGCAATCAGCAGAGACACTCATGCTATTGGTGGGTGGTGGCTGAGGGATCTTGAGCTATGGAACTAATTATTTCTGTGATTTAACAGCACCCAACTGCTGATCTGCAGGGCCTGCTATAAAGCATTGTTCTGAAATCAGGGAGAGAGCATGGAACAGTTCTTCTTATCTTTGGATTTTTACTTTTCAGTTTATATATGTAAAGTGTTTTTAAAATACTTTCCAGAAATATTTTAAATAGATTTGACTAATCATGTTATTTGAACCATACAGATTCAATAGGCATTTCGGATACATAAAGAATTCAGATTTGGGCTCAATTTATGTTAGTTTAACTATGAGCTACTCAGAGCAGAAAGCAAGTGCTAAATTTAAAGTCCATCTTCCCACAGTGAATTCAAGCTGAAAAAATTGATAAAATAATTTATGTTAAGAAAACAAATATTTCAGTTATAATAAGGTCAAAATATGCCTTTCTCTGTTAAAGTGGAGGGTTTGTATAATACACATTTTGAACATGGAACTAATTCCAGATCATATAACTTGTATTCTCTTACAATTTGTTAGCAGAAGTCTAATTTCAAACTCATGTCTATCACTATATATTCATTAGTACCAGCTAATTCTTGCAGGCAAATCCTAATGATTAGGGGCTTGATTTATATTTAATAAAAATAATTCATGCTGCAGTTCCATAGCTAAGTTTTATGTATGTGGGGAAAAGGTTGGGATGGAGTATTCAAAGCTATTTACATTCTTTCCTTGTTTCAGTTTTATCTGCTTGCCTTTTTTGGAATATTAGTGGTTACTCTGAATTAAACTACAATATAGGAAGGCAACATTCCAGAGTAGGGCAATTCAAGATTTCGTAGATGCAACAAGAATATTTTGCACACAAAATATATAGTATAAGATATTAATGAATGGCGTATTCATGATTTGTGAGAAAAGAGGGAGGGGAAGATTATTCTTGTCCAGGGGCAACAATGCCGTGTTTACACTGCTTCACATATTAACATATTTTTTTTAACTATTTCACATATTCACACATTTCCTTTTTTCTTAAGCTATTTTATAGCACACATGAATGTACTAGTTGCCTCAAAGAAGACTTGAAAAGACACATTTATTGCACCCAAAAGCCTATAACCTAAGGTCTCATTGCGGCAAAAATGTATGCACATGCTTAACTTTAACCATCTGAGCATTTCCATTGGGTTCAAACTAAAAGGAGCTCATGTCTAGGTGCTACTCCATGCCAAGGGCAGATAAAGAGGCTACTGTCCCTCCATGCATTTGATGGAAGGGTTTCCACTCACTGGCTTTTCATAAACTCTGATAGCCTTGCTTATACAACCTCAAGGTATGTCTACACTACAGAGTTTTGTCTGCAAAATGGCTGTTTTTCTGACAAAACTTGAGGAACGTCCACTCTGCAATCGTGTTCTTTCTATAGTAAATCAAAAGAACAGAGGGCTTTTTCCAACGCTGGTAATCCTCATTCTACGAGGAAGAAGCCTTTTTGTGAAAGAGCTCTTTTGTAAAAAAGGCATGTGTGGATGGGGAGGAGGGGAGGTTTTGAAAGAAGAGGCCTCCAGGAAAAAGCACAGGTGCCCTGGTGGCCACTCCATCCAAAGTAATCACAACTCTATGGTTCCTGTCTCCTGGCCCCTCTTAAGCTGCAGGCACCCCAGACAAGCCTTGTGGCAGGAATCTGGCCAGAGAGCAGCACTTCACTGCATGGCTCTCCCTCCACAGGCCTGCTCAGAGATGGCAGAGCCTCAAGCCCCCCGCAACTCCCCTGGCCTTCACAGGTAGCAGCCACAGGGGTTCCAGGAGCCACCCAGGGGGATGAAGAGAGGTGCCCCATCCTGGTCTGGCCCAGAGATCCAGTCCCTCCCCAAACTGTGAGGCGAGGAGGAGACATTACAGGATCCCCTGGACCAAGCACCACAACGCGGACATTTATGGACAGCTGGCAGAGTCCTACCCTGGACTTTGGAACAGGTCCAGAGTAATGTCAAGGAGCTCCGCTAGGGATATGTCCGGGCCAGAGAGTGCAGCTCACGCTCAGGAGCAGGACCCCACACCAGCCCCTACCACAAGGAGCTCCACGAGATCTTGGGGTTGGGGAAACATCTCCCCCCCCCATCCTCATGGACTTCAGCTCAAGACTCCAGTGATCACCCAGCCAGAGGTCTCTGCAGAGGAGAAGCAGGAGGGCCAGGGCCAGCAGGCTACAGCAGAGGAGGAAATGGGCACCATGACCCTCTCCCTTGAGCCGGTGCCAGTGACCCAACATGTCTCCAAGGCCTCCACAGATGCCTGGGAGGGATCTTCAGGTGAGTTCTCTCACTTTCACACACTCAGGGCTGGGGAGGCGGGCGCACAGGGGACAGGGGGTGAGTGTTGCTCAGGCTGGACATCGTGCTGCAGTCCGTGCACGTGCAACCATAGGCTGCGTTACTGTGCGGCACACGGACACAACAGGCAGCCCCTGAGCATGGGTGGGATCCTGCTGCCAGGCTCAGGGAGGTCACACACGTCCGGCCTGCTGGAAGCAGGCTAGCCACAAGGGCACAGGCATGACTCCACACAGACAGGGGCCTCACACAGCACATGGGCATGCCTGCATGTGAGAGGGAGCAGCCACTTATAGAGACAGCACTGCAAGCCACACCTGTGTGTATGGACCCAAGGAAGGCCCAGGCTAATCCCAGCTCCTCTGCCACTTATGAGGGGATCCCACTGTGGCTGGACACTTCCCTTGGCTGTTTGTCCATGGGTCGGGGAGCAGGGGTGGAAAGCGGGCAGCATGGTCCCCTGGGCACATTGGGGCCCCTTTGAGGCATGGCTCACTGTGCAGGTCACACATGGCCTTGCACCCGGAACATCCCCCTCCTCTGGGCCATAGACTGTTGGTCGTTGCTCACAGAGGAAGGCAAAGCCTCAGGAATAGTGTCTGCATGGATGACAGACCGCTTCTCCCTCTTGTGTGTTTTCCACAGCCGGACCAGCCGGGACCAAAGGCCAAGCCACACCACTGCAGACACCCGCCAGAGCCTGGGGAACCTGAAGGCATGCCAGGGTCCACGAATAACTGATGCTCCAGCACTTCAGTATCCTTCGTGACATCCACCAGACCCTGGCACACAAGATCCGCACGGACTTGGAGTGGCGGGACCGCGCCTGGGACCAGTTGATGCAGCAGTATGACAATATGTGTGCCATCATGTCCCGCATGACGGTACACCCACCTGATGCCGCTTCTGGCTATACCTCCTGCCCTCATGCTAAGCCCATTCCCCCTCCCTCTGCCCCTCCTGCTATGCCTCTGCTCCCTCCCCAAGTTATGCCCTTGCCCCCTCCCCAAGTGATGCCTAGGGCCCTGCCCCCTGCCAAACCTGACCATGCTCCAGTCCCCCCTTTCCCCCCGTCCTGTGCACTTCCCTGTGCTCCGCAGACCCACACAACCCCAACGAGGACCCTGCACCCAAGGTGGCACATCGAGCTGCCCCCTCCCCTTCCAATTATGAGCCCCCCTCCGCCTCCCAGTTATGAGCACCCTCCCCTGCCCACTTTTTCTGAATCTTTCATTAACACAGACTGCTATTTTCTGAAAACCAAACAGGTGTGTTAACTGGAAGCTCAGGGAAAGGGCAAAGGGAGGGGTTCTGGTGGGGCCACAAGGGAAGAGGCCCTGGGGAGAGTTACTGGAGTCCTTGAGAGAATCTCTCCCTCAGGGTCTGCCAGATGCACACCCCAGCCTGATGGGCCTGGTGGATGGCAGCCGTCCATGGCTGCTGGAAGACTTGCCCCTCATGGCCAGCATCTGACCCGCTCTCCAGGAGAAAATCCTCCCCCTTCCTCTCCACACTGTTGTGGAGGACACAACATGCCAACACCACCTCAGGTGCAACGGCATCAGGTGGGTGTACCGTCATGCGGTTCATGATGGCACACATGTTGTCACATCACATCAAGGTGGGTCAGTAGGCATTGGAAATGTTCCGTAAGGTGGCCAAAGGTGCACTCCACCTGGATCTGGGTCCAGTTCAGGAGGGCATTGACTTAGTCCCTGCTGGGATCAAGGTGGCCGATACAGAGTTTCATAAGCCATGGCATCAGGGGGAGGCCATGTCCCCCATGATTCACAGTGGCATCTGCACATCCCGAACGGCAAGTTCATGGCAGGGGGGAAAATGTGCCTGCCTCCTGCTTGTGGTACAGGCTAGAGTTCCTGAAGACTCAGGCATTGTGTGCCTTGCCTGATCACACAACATAAATGTCTGTAAAGTGTCCCCGGTGGTCGACCAGGGCCTGCAGCACCATGAAGAAGTAGCCCTTCCTATTAATATACTGGATCGCTTGATACTCCAGTGCTCGGATTGGGATGTGGGTCCCATTGATGGCTCTGCCACAGTTTGGGAACCCAAGGGCAGCAAATCCGGGCACGGTCACATCCAGGTCTCCCGGACAGACAACCCTCCACAGCAGGATGGAGTTGATGGTCCTCATCACCTGCAGAAGGAGACAAAAGAAACACACAAAACAGAGAATGAGGGGGGGGGGGTGCCTGAGCCCTTGGGAAGAGTCCGCCTTGCTCCACTCCCCTGCCCCTGCCCCAAACATCCCAGGAGCCACCTCCTATGAAGCTGCCCCTCCCCCCCCCCAGGAGCAAGGCTGTGTGAGGGCAGGATGGCACAAGCCCTCAGAGACAGGGCTTCTCCCTACCCCCATTCCATCCCCCACATCCTCAACCCCTCCCTTCCCGACGGTCCCCCTTATGCAACACTCTCCCCATCCCCCTGCAGGGACTTCAGCTCAAGACCTCCTTACCTTTATGAGGAGGGCCCTGACGGTGGACTTCCCCACGCCAAACTGGTTGCCCACCAACCGGTAGCTGTCGGGGTGGCGAGCTTCCAGAAAGCGATTGCAACCCACTTCTCCAGGGGGATGGCAGGCTGCAGGTGGGTGTTGTGTCTTCAGAGGGCAGGGGCGTGCAAGGCATATAGCTCCAAAAAGGTGGCCTTCTACATGCTGAAGTTTTGGAGCCTCTGCTGGTCATCCCACTGCTCCAGTGCCAGCTGGTCCCACCAGTCGGAACTGGTGTCAAGCCTCCAAAAATGCCTCCCCACAGTGGGATGCAGTTGCCAGAGTGGAGCAACGGCAGCAACAGAGAGGGTCCTCAGAATAAGCCCAGGGTCCAGGTTGTGCAGGACCAGGAAGGCAGCTGGCAGAAAATACTGCAAAAACTGCAGCATGGCCATGTGGGGCCATCACATGCCCAGGGACAGCTCCGGCTAAAAGGAAAAAGCTGTGGCATCCAAAAAAGAACAGGGCAACCACAGCAGGCACTGCTAAAGCTTTGCTGTCCCTTGAAGAGATAGCAAGCACGCAGCAGAAGCAGAGAAACGGTGGTCCATGAGGGTCCCTTTAAGTGTGTGTCTCTGCAAGTCTACGGCACCAGCACTCAGAAGCAACTGGTGACCTAAAGCCCTGCCTGAAGTAGTTCTAGGTGGCCTTTTATGCGAGAAAGAGTCCAATCAGTCTGGACGCCCTCTTTCGCAAAAGCAGATCGCTTTTTTGATATGCTTTTATGTGTGGGTGCGTTCTTTAGCAAGTAGTGTTTTCAGAAGATTTCTTCTGAAAAAAGTTTCTTGCGCAAGAAGCCTGCAGTCTAGACATAGCCACAGTGTCAGCACCTTCAGGATAGGTATGCAGCACATCTGCCAGCAAGTAAAGAATAAATGCCATACACAGAGAGCTATAGTAGCTTATCTTGGTCATCTGCTATCTTTCATATGCTGTTTGTAATTTTACACAATGTTAGAAGCTAAGATGGGATCATGTGCAGCATGCACAATTTGGTTTCATGGTGTCATTTTCTCTATTAATTCTTGGATTTAGAAATTATTAGTGTTTACATAAATACATATCCATATCCATAGACATGTACATTATGTGTGTAAGGAAAGGATATATGCTCAAGAAGCTCTGAATTTTGGTTTGGTTGAGATAACTAAAAGTTTGTATGATTAGTTGAATTTATCCCTTTTGCGTGGGTCTGGGTATCTCACAATAACAACGTTTTTCATATGGTTTCTGGTACATACTGTTTAGCTGAGCAGGAGATGAAGCACGAATTAACTGACATGCTCATTTTCAATAATGACAAACATCCTGAAAGCCCAAGAATATGGAAGGGGAAAAAACCCTATAGTTACACATCTCACTTTAGAGAAGATTTGGAAAAGTGTTGTTCCGATCTGGATTTTTACATAAAAATTCTGTTTAGTTCTAATTTTATCTAAACTTATTCACCTGTCCCTAAGGCAGGAGATAAATGAAGTAGGATAAAGCCATAGGGAGATAAGAGAACTATTCATGGTGAATAATTAATTTGACAAATTTTGCCTTTATTTTAGTTCATGAATTATCTGAGAACTGAATTGAACTTTTATGGATTTGTTCATTATTCCAAATTCTTCCACTCCAATTCATCTGATGAAGTGGGACTTACCCACGAAAACTCATGATACTATATATTTTTGTTATTCTCTAAGGGATCACAAGACTACTAAATTTTAAAACATAGCTATGAAAGCATCACTCATGTGAATGTTCAAGAAAAACACATAGAAGAACACTGTGCATGTCATTGATATACATCCATGTTTTTATTCACTCAGCTAAAATGCTTTATTCTGGAAAGGCCAAAAAATGATTTCTTAAGTCTTCCTGTAGTTTATTTCCTTCATTCTTTACTGTACTCATCTTCTGGTGATCTTACGCGATATCAGTGTAAATAGTTGTTTGTTTATGCCCATATTTGATTTTGAATAAAAAAGTCTCTAAACAATCGCCTAGATAAATCAGACACTCTTCTGAATCAAAAGTAAGAATAATTCATCCATCTTGAGTCATAAATAGCAAAATATGAAAAACATAACA
The DNA here is from genome assembly GCF_052426305.1 of Pelodiscus sinensis. Taxonomy (NCBI): domain Eukaryota; kingdom Metazoa; phylum Chordata; order Testudines; family Trionychidae; genus Pelodiscus; species Pelodiscus sinensis. The sequence goes on from NC_143059.1 coordinate 54,539,486, forward strand.
ACCGTCTTACTGTAGCTCTGACTGAGTTTTGAATGGCTCTAATGTCCTGATTTAATTTGATACAATTACAATAAAAACTGCAATCTAAGGCAAGTAAATGAATTTTGTGTCAAGAGTGAAATACAATCTGTTAAAATTGGTTTGAAAATACAATTTTAGATCTAGTACAGCAAGTCTTGACATTTCAGATTAATCTGTCGTATAACAAAATTAATGACACTCAAAGTTGTTTAAAAATGGCTGTTAACTTTACTTACACTATTCATCACTGGCTCTATCAGTCTAATCCAGGAAACCACTAGGCTATTAAATACAATAGAGCAGTTCATTTTAAGGAAACTCAGATTTATCTGAGAAACATATAAATATATATTAGTGATATAAACATTAGAAATTCAACCAAATAACAGAAATTCCTCTCAGATTTTAAATGCAATCTATATGTATATCACTACAGCACATGCGTCCCCTGAAAAAATCAGAAGTCTACTTCGGACAAGCATACAAATGAGTGGGTGCTTATTTAAACAATCCGAAACATCTGGGACTTGAAAGTGGGACAGAGCATGTCACAGGATTTCTAGTACTCGTTGCTAATTTTTTTTATATCTAAACTATAGACCTGATTCTCCACTTGCACTCCTATAAATCAGGATTAACATCACTGAAATTAATGGAGTTGATTATTCCTTAGAAAGATATAAATAGCACACTACATACATTGTACTGTATGCATTTCACAGCTTGCTCCTACATTATCTTTCTGCTTCTTTTGTCTTCATTTCACCTCTTACAAGAATTATGTTTTCACCACAGTACCTAATTCTACCTTTCTATACCTTCTCCTCTGAGTAAGAATGTGGTAGAATTGTCAATTCTCAGCTAGGAGAGGTCATAGAAAAGTGTCTCAGCTATCATTTGTTGGATTACTTGCTACTTAAGTCACCATGAAGCAGAGTTGCTGAACTGGGTGCTTTGCTTCTGTAATATAGATATCGCAAAAGTGAAATTCAGTTATTTAAATCATGAAGCAATAGAATGGAATATAAGTTACACATAAGATGTTACTATATATTTTAGGGAGTATGTCTGTTTGTCTGTCTGATCAAGAACTCCTAAACAGTAAGAGGTAGGACCACCAAATTTGGCAAACATCTTCCTCTTACTCAAAGCAGTATAAGGGTTTGGCTGTGCCAGGAAAATGGCATGTGCCTGGAATCGGACTGCTTCTCATAAAACCAAACAAAAGATACAATTACCAAATCAATTCATGTCCTCAAAATTGACATAACTGAGCAAATGTTGAAAGACACTAAACCAAGATGATCTAGAAAAATAGGATGAACTTGGAATGGGATTGCTTCTTAATAAATGTTACAGAAAAAAGAGATAAAACAGATACATTTGGAGTAATGCTCTGTTTTGGCACAGTAAATCAATGCTTAAGGTTTGAAAAGTAGAAAACAATGTTATTAGAAATCAAATGGACTATAGCCCTTTAAAAAAAACAGTGAATGATAAGAGTTTATAGGGATGAAGAAAAAATACACTTGATGGAATTCTCATTTTTTAAAAAATAATAAAATTAACTTAATGAATATAACACTATTTTAAAAAAATCATTTCAGTAATGTATATACATTTTCCTTTTATTTTCCATAAAACAAAATTAATTGAGGTAAGAACCCAAGCAACAAAAATATTATGTTCAGTGCTGGTGCAGCACAGTGTCAGAATTCCTAGTTCCTGTAGTGAACTCAACCAACAGTTTACACATACTCTTGGACATTAAAATCTGCTCTATTGACAGATGGAATTGCTCTTTTCAAAGAGTGCCATGGGATCTTAACTTCCAGCTAGACATCCACTAGGAACATACAGAAGAAATGTTGAAATCAGAAGTCTTTGTAGTGGACTGTTAACAGACCAAGGTTTATGGGTATCTGTTTAGCAGCCTCACAGTTATTCATTACCAGAACATAGCAACGTGTGTATCAGAAAAAGAAAAGAAAAAAAGTAAAGCAGCTTCTGATAAAAAAAAAATAGTGTAACTCCCATCTGTGGTGCTGGAAATATTTTATTTCTATTTACTAGGGGAAAGGACCTTTCTTCCTCTTGCCTCTCCCCAGCATGTATGTGAATAATTTGTTAAACATTCTTACTGTCTACTGCAAGATTTTTCATTAGATAGAACATGAACCTTGCTAGTTGTAAATTAAGCATAAGAGCAGCATTGCTGACAGTGGGTACTGATCTGAGGGGCGGTCATGTTCAAGGCTGCACCCTGGAATAAAGCAAGTTATAAATTATTTTCTATCAGGACACTTTTCCATTTTTTATTATTTTTACTATTATATCACATGTAAGTGTTTCCTTGCTCTTCCTTTTTAAAATTCTAAACGATGCATTCATTTGCATTTTAGCTTTACTTCAACTGAAGCAAAGCTCTTGGCACATAAATGAGTCAGATCCTCAGCTGGTGTGAACTGGGTTCAGTGAAGTTGTGACCATTTATTTAAGGTGAGGATCTTCCACAAAAAGAACATAATAAAACAATTTTCTGGGCAAATATGACAGAGATGTAATTTTCATTATTTTAAACTATGTAGTTGTCCAAATAAAAAGGAAACATTAGATCTGCTCATTCTCATTAGTTGCTATAGATTGGAAACACACCAGTTTATTCCAGCTGAGGGTTTAGCCCTTAGGGCCTGATTCATGACTTTGTTAAACCAGTTTCAGGCTGGTATTACTCCACTGATTCTACATAAAGGAATTGGCTGGCCTAACAAAATGATAAATAAGACCCACTTGTGGTTATGTTAATGGTCATGATCATTCCCAAGTAAAATGAGGTGAAGCTATACTTATGTGTGAAGATATTAAATGCTGTTATATTGTACCCTTCATATATAAAATTACTTTGCCATTGTTTATATGGTTCCAGCTGACCATGCCAAATATTGATATTTGGGCTAGAGCTGATCAAAAACAAGATGAATTCTTTGAAAAATATTCAGATATCTCATTTTTGGCAAAAAATTGCAAAATGTATCATTTGTAACTTACTGTAACTTTGGGAACAGCTGTGATAGAGTAATGCTAGAAAATGGTGTTTTACAGATAGGACACATTGCTGAATTTCAAGATGCAAAGCAATGCAAAGAAATCATTTAAACTAGACTGTTTCTGTAGCAAAAAAGCCTTCATCTGGCTTTCGAGTTAATGAAAGCCATTGTGTGGGTTTAAAAATATTTCCTTTAGTTTTATTTTACTTTTACATGGAATTACCTGGTATGAGGAGTGTGGGAAACTGTGATCTTATGTTAAAGGAAACTAATTATTCAACAACAATTTATAAATTCCACTAAGTTATATGTAAATGGAAAGACCACTGGAACACTGAATGTTAAAAAGCTAGATGGATAATATCGCTGACTACATGATTCCTAGTGTAATTAGTCAAACATATTTGCAAGAGGTTATTGTATATTCAAGAAATCATTTATTTACAGTAGTCAATTCTGAATTTTGAAGTGGTATAAGCAATGTGGCAACACACTGTAGCTATTATTAAACCAAGAACACAATGCACTTTAAGATAATCTCAAAATAGTCTCACTTTTATAGTATTCGTATTTGTATATATAGATTCATAAGAAGCTATGCTGATATATTTTGTCTTATTCAGTAATACTGGACTATGAAGAGAAAAAATTATATATGCTAAAATATTGAAATTTCATATGACATCTGGTCCTTCTGCCTTTCAGAATTCTTATTTGATGACTTACTGGACTCTTATGGTACAATTAATTAAATTAATGGCTATCTCATAAATTTAAAAAATATCTATCCCATGTCCCTAAATCTCTGAATCCCAGCTGGGAACCTAAAAAGCGTGAAATACACAGTAATCATCTCACACCAACAGAAACTGATCTTAAAGCTGTAATTACATGATAAATGTATCTCTGACACATGCCCACTATTTGGCCTTGCCCTAGAGACAAATGCTAAGAGCCAAGGGGGAGAAAAAAGAAGCTGATATCCAGCATATCCAGTCCCTTCAGTGAGGTTTGCATTTTCACTGGCTTGCTTTCAGTGATTTCTGAGATTCCTAAGACCATGATAGATATTTCCTAAATATTTTACATTCAGGTAATTACAGCAGTATATGGATTTGCTAGTGAGCTTAGAGAAGGCCAATTAATTTCTGCAAATCCTGTTATAAGAGATGCGTTTGCACCAGACACCACCGTTCAGTAATAGAAGGTTCAGATTTTAATAATATAGGCAAAGGCAGAGCTAGATATACATAGCTAAAATGTGTCTCATGCAAGTTAGCAGGGTTGATTGCAAACTGAAAACCTGGTTCTACAGCCTTCACTAAGGCAAAGCACTCATTCACTGGGAATTTTGTGTTAGTAGGGATTGCAAGTTATGTAACAATGACTACAGCAGTGATTTAAAGCAGAAGTGAAGATTATAGATCACCCATTATTTCAGTTGGACATACGTCTATCCGGGTAACATTTATTTTCATTACTGAGTTAGGGTTTCCATTGGTTGATTGTGCCTCAACACCAGCTGATGGAAATACCCTAACAGGTAGATTTGGGGACATATTCTCAACCTCTCTCTTGTCCTATTGTGCCACAGAGGTAGCACAAAGGGATCAGGATCTAACCTCTCTTCTAGGTAACCCATTGCCGGAGGGGTGTTCCCAGTAGGAGTGGAGTCAGAAGAACCTATGATACAAGGACTGATGAGGCTGCATAGTGGAGGAAAAGTGCTCCAGCAATGGCCAGTGCTGGCATCCAGTCCTTGGGGATAGTAGCCAGCTGATACAATGTCAAAGGCCACGAATCCAAAAGCTAGATCTGCCCTTCGTCTTTGAACACAGTGCAAAATCTGGTCCCTTGTGGTTATTTTTCTCTGTTGGTCTTTTATTTTTAGCCTTTTTTAAAATTCTCTTTCACTTTTCCTTCATTCCTGTTCTGTTCTGCCTGCTTCATTCATAGTCCTAGACTAGGAACACTATTTCCTGTATTTTACTGACTCTTTATTGTAATTAGCACTCATTTTCATGTAATTAAACCTTGCAGAATTGGATCCTCAAATAGTCAGTGCTCTGTTGAGCTGTGGACTTGATTGCATGTTATTATGAAAGTCTGATTCTGATGACCAAAGCCAGAATGCTGGTACATTTCCTATAAAGGAGTCCTGAGGATGAAGTTTGCCCTTGAGTTTTTCTTTATCTGCAAAAAGAAGGCTTTTAAAACACTTCACTGCACATCTGACTACATGCAGCAGCTGCTCTTTTACACAGAGCAAAGCAAACAACCTCTGATCGCATATGCCCCCTACGTCATGAATTGGCTTGCTACTGTAAGGCAGCTGCTGTTCCATTCACACCGGGCGGGCAATTATAAATGGAAACTATGGAGCAGAGCCACATAGAAGGACAGTAATCTTCAGTTAGGGAACACTTTCAAATTTTGTTTCAGAGGTAGTGGGGAAACTTCTGCTCTAACTCTAAAGTTTCTAGGTTTCACCCTGAAGAAGAATCTTTTTTCTCTATTACAATAAATGGTGCATTTCTAGCATCAGTTCCTTAGTACTGGGGCCAGACTGTTGCTCTCATCCTATGAGGACCATTGTGCATTTCCTGGGAGGAGTTGAGTGCTCTCTCACTGAATTCAAATGGGAAATGGGGCTGTTCAGCACCTGCTGGGTTTGGCTCCTAAAGAAGAACTTTGTTAATTGACCTCTAAAAAGATCTAAATATGTAAGCTCAGCTAAGACAAAAGAGGGGGCATAGATTCACAGACTTTCATGTCAGAAGAAACTATCATGACCATTTAGTCTGACCTCCTGCATAAGGCAGTCATAGAACCTTACCCACTCACTCCTGTAATAGACCCCTAACCTCTGCTGGAGTTACTGAAGTCCTCAAGTCATGGTTTAAAGATTTCAAGTTACAGATAATACATCATTGACATTAGTTTAAACATACAAGTGACCCATTTCTCATGCTGCAGAGGAAGGAGAAAAGAAAAGAAAAGAAAAGAAAAGAAAAGAAAAGAAAAGAAAAGAAAAGAAAAGAAAAGAAAAGAAAAGAAAAGAAAAGAAGGGTTCTGCCTATCTCACCCAGCACAGGGAGAAAATTTCTTCCCAGTCTCTAATGTGGTGATTAGTGAGATATGATAACCTGCAAATAACAGACAATGGAAATATGAGGCAGGCAAAGGGACTATTTTGTATGGCATACAGGGGTATAAATAATAGGATAAAATTGACAGAAAAAATAGAGGTTGAGTATCAGGACAAACTTACTGACAGTGTAAAATGTATTTGGTTGTGGAATAATCTCACAAATGAAGTTGTAAAGCCTTCCATTTCAAGAATTTAAAAACTAGACTGAACAATACTTTGTAAAATGTTTTATATGAATCATCCTGTGCTGGCAGAGAAACAGACTAGACTGTCTCTGACGTCTGAAATTCTGATATCTGTGGTTAAATGAAATAGGACAGAGATTTATTTAAAACAAAGGAAATCTTGAACTGAGTGATCACACAGTTCCCTTTGTTAAAAATGTATTATCGTGTATAATATATTGTGAGGAGATTGAAAGAAAGAAGATTTCTGCCTGTTAAAGATTAAACATGTAAGTCCTTAATGACCCAAAGACTCAAAATGCAGAATCGCTATAGCTGACAAATTTGTATTTTCTGAGTTCTTAGGTAAAAAGCCTCAAGTTATTTGATCTGCGGGTGAGTGAACATAAAAAGTTTAAGAATTTCTGTTAAAATAACCACCCAGAGTTCCAAGCTTTAGAAAACCCTTTGGATATCTGTGGTTCAGAATAAAAATCCATGCACACAAGATTTCCAATACATCCCAGTTAGACAAGAAATATGTAAGCATCTTCTCCTGACGACCTTATAAGCAATTCCGAAAAAAAAATCTGAAATGCCTCAACTTGGGAACCTAAGTTTTAGTACAAAGCACGGCAGTATGTTTGTTTTCAGTATTTTCTCTTCTCTCTCTCTCTCTCTCTCTCTTATATATATATATATATATATATATATATATATATATATATATATATATATATATATATATATAACTAGCCTACATGTAGAACATGGAGCTCTTCAGTGCTATCTGTACCAAGCACAGAATTAATATCCATCCAACATAATTGCAGCTTCACGTAATTTATTTCAAATATATCTTGAAAACTCTTTTGGAAGCAGTTGCTTCTGTAAAACTATGAGGTCCTACACACTGCCAATAATCAGTGATGTGCCTCCTGGTTAATGATAAAGAGGCAGATTCTTGCATTTTGACATACAGATGTGGCTCCAATTGACTTGAAAGGGAACCTCTCCCTTTTTATAGGCAAGGGCAGAAATTGGCTCATGAAAGGGATAATAAAGAGTCAGATTAATAATTAATCAACATAAGAAATTAGAATTATTTTGATGTTTAGGTGCTTGTCATCACAAAATCCCACTGGTAACTGGCTTCTGCATACCTGGAATAATTTTCTTTATAACTTGGCTCACTCATTATAAAATAACTTCAGCTATTACTATAAAACAATCAGCAACTTGTATAGCTTTTTAATATTCGTAGCATTTCAGAGTAGATAACATTTTTATTTGTACTAGATAGAAACAACAACAATAATAATAATAATATATGACAAATCAACTTTAGCATGGGTATCTTCACACTTCATAGCTGTGAGGTGTGTTGAATGCAACCGAGAAATAAAAATACACATAAATAAAATATTTGTGTATAATTTGACTGGCATTGGGGCTTTTAATTTGGTATTGTCCCTCTTATCTTTTTAAATATATTGGGGGGAATATAAAAATGAAAATAGCAGATGTGCCACCATCTGATGGCAAAGATATAAAAGAGAACAGTCCTGAAGTCAGATTAAATACCACCCATACATATTTTATACAGGTGGATTCATATCTTGTTTCTTTTAGGAGGCTCTTTAGGGTTAGAATTCATATAATTGCCATGAATTATTTTTGAGGATTATTTCCCCCAGTATCCTGCCATTTCTAAAAGTAAAACATTGCTATAGATCGCCTAGATTTCAATAGAAAACCATAATAATACAATGTAACATGCCTTACAAAAGTGAATACATTTGTGAATGATGACAAAATTAAATGACAGACTATGAGCAGGGTAAATTTTAGAGACTAATGCAAAGAGGCTATGGAAAGACTGGGGAACTAAGCTAATTAAATACTAAATAGGTGTACTCATTGTGTTAAAGCAAATATATCTTTGTGTTTCAATTTCAACTGTCCTAATAAACTTTTTAATGCCACCATGTAGTAGTTATTTCATGGAAAGTTTAGGAATGAGGGTTTGGTCCCTAAACTAACTCACAGTGAAAGTCACTGATGGTCTGTTGTAGTTGGCTCAGACCCTTGGAAAGGAATACAAAAAAAACATCCAATCAAAAACAAACAAAAGCTTCAGAGGGGTAGCAGAGTTAGTCTGTAACAGGAAAAACTTAAAAAACAGCAAAATAGTTTAGTAGCACCTTAAAGACTAACAAAACCTGTAGATGGTATCATGAGCTTTTGTAGGCATAACCCACTTCTTCAGATGACAGGCATCTGAAGACGTTGGATGTGCCCACAAAAGCTCATGATACCAAAAACAAACAAAAAAGTGTTAATCATTCATTTAATAGCTTGCAGCGACACTACACAAGTTAGTTTCGTTATGACCTAGAGGAATATAGGTAGGCTCAGAGGTCCTGATCCAGCCATGCACTTTTAACTTTAAGCCTGTCAACACTCCATTTATTTCAAATGAACTATCTGTCTGCTTAAAGTTAAACACATGAACAAGCACTTTGTTGTCTTGGGGTAGAATTCTAATCAGACACTTAATGTAGTTGCTGAGGCTAAAAAAACTGGTTATGAAAAATAAACAGATTAAACAAAATACAAATTCAGTACAAGACCTTTTATGATCTATATTGTTCATCTCATTTGGTTTTATATTCTTTGTAGACAGAAGAGTACCCAAGAAGTGAAACCGATATGCTATCAATCTGAGAGAGCTTTACCAATATTGAATGAGTAAATGAGCATTTTCTCACTAACAGTCTTTGGAAATGCTGCAGTTTTAATGCAAATAAGTTCCAAATAGACAAAGGAAATTATTTTTCATTCAATGATCCTGTTATGTTTTATCTGCCATGACCCATCTCTTATCTTACAATCTGATACACATGCAAACAATGTTATTAGAAAAGAACAGCTTTCTTTAAAAATAAATATAAATTTGCCTGAAATTTTCTTTACACCTTTTTAGATTTCCATTTTGAACAATACACACGCATTATTGCCATCTTCACTAGTAAAATTGGAAAGGTTATTAATAAAAGTTTATTCAAGTATAAAGAATGTTAATGGTTTATGTGGCTAAAGAGAGGACTTGTTTAGCAAAATTTCTTCCTTTGACCTTCTGTTATGAACAGAAAACCTTGATCCAGTGAATATATTTTCCTCTTACAAAGAAGTACCTGCAAAAGCTAAAGGAAACATGCTATATGGAGCATAAGATATATTATTTTAACTGTTCCATAAGATGCTTTTTGTATGTAAAATGTGTGTGCATAAAGAGTTTGATAAGTAGTGTTTCCCATGAGCATTACTCATGAATGGTAAAATGTGTGTGCTTATTTCTGTCTTTGTTGATTTGGGTAATATGTCCAAATACAAAAATGGCTGGAGCCTACCGTGCTGTAAATCCACTTTGTACCATTCCAGTGCTTAAAATTAGGCAGGTGCATAAGGGTGTGTCTAGACTACTGAGTTTTGTCGACAAAAGTGGACTTTTGTCGACAAAACTATACCTGCATCTGCACTACCGCTGAGTTCTGTCGACATAACGTCGACAGAACTCAGCAGTTTTGTCGACGCTGGTAAACCTCATTTTACGAGGCATAACACCTTCTGTCGACAGAGTTCTGTCGACAGAAGGTGTTATTGCCTGTTGGGTTGCGTCTAGACTACAGGGTTTTGTCGACAAAGCAGCTTGTTTTGTCGACAAAGCAGCTTGCTTTGTCGACAGAACTGAATGTGTCTAGACGCTCTATGTCGACAGAAGTTTTGTCGACAGTATCTGTTGACAAAGCTTCCATCGACAAAACCCTGTAGTCTAGACGTACCCTAAGCGTTTGCAGAATCAGAATGAACAAGCCCCCATCTTAATGTAGTTTTTGTCTGACTTAACATAAAGTTAAAATGGAGTAACAGTTGAAAGTACATATTAGTAATACAGGTTAATATGCCTCTCAGGATTAATGTAAGTATACAAATTAAAGCCATTACAAATCCAGAAAATTGAGAGTTACAATTAATTTAAAAGAAATCCTAAATATAAGAAGGCATGGAAATGCACAAACAACCTTAACTCTACCCTGTAGTGACATCAGGTAATGACCATGTGATGGTTTCATGTATTTTAATTTCAGATTAGATTAAACTAATTTGAAAGACATGTTAGATTTTTTTTCCTCTTGGTATCACTAAAGGGTTGCCATTTTAAAAGAGGTAAATTTTCATGGAATTAGCTGAAGAAACATTTTTTTTCTTTAGTCTCTAATTTTATGAAGAACTAGAAGATTTACCTGGCTTTGAGTGGGTCCTTGTGGACAGGAGGACAGGACAGGACAGGAGGTAGGGATGTGGAGGGGGTGAAGTAGTCCAGTTAGGGGTTTGAGAGGCATTAGCGGGGGCTCAAGGTTGGGTGTGGGAGTCAGGGCAGGAGGCGGGAGGTGCAGAGTGGGAGCTCGGGGTGGGAAGATGTGAAGGTATAGGAATCAGGGAAGGGGTTGAGAAGTGTGGGGAGCTCAGGGCAGGTGGGGGGGCAAAGGACAGGGAGTAGAAAGGTGGGGGGGTGCTCAAAGCAACTCTAAGATCAGCAGCGGTTACACTGTCCTTCCCTGGCTGGCAGCTACTCCTCAGACCTGGTAGGCCTGCATTGTCTGGTTGGTAGCTGGTGTCCTTGGGGACCACGGTGGTGAGAGCTGCACTGGGGTCAAGAGAGGGAATGGTTTGGGCTCTGACTTTGGGGCAGAGAGGCCACTTTACCCATGGCCAGTGGCCAGCAACACAGCCTATGTACAAAAGAGTTTTAATTATATGGACATTTGAAGAGTGCGGGTTCTTTCATCACTGGGATCATTAGGAACAAACAGAAGTTTGACAAAGGCTTCTAAATTATTTACAGGAGCCATTTTTTATTTAACTTTAATTCACAAACTAATTAATAGATTTATACTTACAGTCTCAGAAAATTCATTCTATTATCAAAGATAAAGGCGGCCATTTTGAGAAGAGTACATTCATACAGCAATCAGGTGACTTTATGTGAAAATTCAACCAAATGTTATCTATAAAGCTTCAACTGGCCCCTCTAAAATTTACAAAAATACTCTCATGTCATGCACTTACAGATACAGAAATACACACTTAGTACACTGACGTTCTTTTGCTTTGAAAGACTTTGCTTCTATGAGAGATTTCTTGTATATCTAGGGCCTGATACAAATCAGTGAAAAGACTCCCATTCATTTTAATTGGCTCTGGACCAAGACCATAATGTGGAACCAAGAAGTGGGTATAATTTTTCAAACCAGTAACAACTTTTAAATGATCTAATCTGTGTATGGCGCAAATATTTGTATGAAGGCTGCAAGTCTTGAGCCTTTGTGGTGTAGAGCACTTTATCTTGGTTCAGAAAAGCCAATCGGCCAATCCTCACGGGTTAGCATTGGAGCAGGACAGAGTGCTAATTACCTTTTAGGATTTAGCCCTTAATAAAGAAAATGTCATTTGGTCCTCATCTTCCTCTCATAGAAGCCAATGGCAGAGCTTGCTGACTTCCCTGGCAATGTATTCAAATAATGAATCAGGTGATTTTGGTTGAAATTTGCAATTCAAAGGCTGCTATTTGAAAAAGTAGCATTTGAAACTGTTACTGTGTTGTGACTCATGTAGATCAGTATCAAATAAATTTCCCTATTGTACCTCTTATAATGTTAACACAATACAGGGAGTGTTGTTTGCTTCATCTCCATTCTCCTAAATGCAACATCCTTTTCAGTTTAAATGATACAAAAGTGAATAATTATTGAGGCCTTCTATTTACCATCTTTGGAAGATTTAATTTAGCCCAATAAACATTGTGAAGCAGACCTTTCTGGATTTGCAATGACATATAATTTACTTGGAACAAATGCTTTGGGTTCAGTATAAAGACCATTCATCAGGCAAATCTGAATCAGATGCAGTTTAGAGAAAGAATCCTTTGTCTAATTGTTTTCCATCACAAATAACATGTGGGAAAGAGATTTAGACAATATTTTCAAACATTGTAAGATGCATAATTATTGTCCTCTGCAAACCCAGGAATAGTTTTGCAATCAAAACTGAGCTTTATCTGTCTAATCACCTATTCACTGTGACCAATTGCAAGCTCAGCATTGACAAGGAGGCAGTTAGTAATATTAAGTACAAAACACGAGATTTAAATAATGTAGAGTTTATGACACAAACCAACAAAAGCCAGGAAATTCAAAGGCAAGGCTCACACTCTATCCTTAATTCATGGCATTCTGCCTAGGTAGCACACATGAGAGCTGAAAAGACCCACACTATAGAGATACCTTTGTCATGCTAAATCACAAAGGAAGGATTTAGGAATGAAGCATCAGGCCTAATTTTTAATCTGCATACCTGCTACAATTTATGGAGCAACATTAACATTATTCTTTGTCTTGTTTTTAAGTTCCCCATCAAATCAAAACAAATCAACCTTTTCTGAAAAGATATAAAAACAATGGGCCAGTTCCTGCCTCCCCACCCCCATCTCCATTTTGTGCTGCTCTAGTGGTGATTTTACTAGGATAGCTAGAATTCCCTCTGTGTTGATGTAGCCAGCCAGTTCTGACACCCCTTAAAGTGCAGTAAGTGTTCTGGTAAGGGAAGGGATGGACCCTGGACACAAAAAGCCATTCCAGCTGGTGCATGCTAAAGCTGTCTCAAACTTACACCTGGGGTGTTCCTTGCCCCTGGCTTTCTCCAGGATTGGTGGAAAGGTCAGTACTCCACTGATCCTAGTCTTCATCATACTCGGGCACACTTGAAAATCCATCCCAATATTAATGCAAGAGGCTATCCCAGTTTATTTGCTAATAAAATAATACATCCGCATAAGAATATTTTGTCCTTTTAAAGTCCATGTACATTACTTTTTTATAAATACATAGTCTGATGCATAAATTGTCTTGGATTATTTTGGGTCTATCCAAAGGTCTAGCAAGTAAATATTCATTGTGATTCCATTATTAATTTTGAGAACATATATTGTTTACCCAATAGAGTGAAACGACATCTTCCCAGCTCTTCGGGCTGACAGTGTAAATCTGTGTATTGCCACTTTTAAAAAGTTGTATTTTGACTTGATAAAATATAACAGCTTTGACACAGCTATTACGGTCTATCATGGAAATCCTTTTGGGTTCGTGGATCATTGACCCAATGGACTATAACAGGAGCTACTCAGTGCTGTTGTGTCTATCCAGCTGCATCTGATGTGCCTGCTCTGTGCCCTTTGCAGCATTACAGTCTGTCATGTCACTCCAGGTGCTGTGTGTACATGCTAGAGAGTCTCATAGGCTGTAGTGTATATAGGGGAACACTAATCATTCATTCTCATTAATTCCTATAGATGTGGTAATATACCTCCTTCTTCTACCTCAAAATTACCATTTTGGTCACACAAGTTTTTAGGAAAGAGAAAAAATGCAAGTGCAGGTCATGACTTAAAGAACTCATCAGTATATGAGAAGCATGAAGCAAAGAAGTGGTGGAAAGAAGCAAGAAAAAGCAAATACTTGTGCATCTTTTTGCACATGTGTTAAGCATGACAAAGAGTGTCACACACGTTGTTCAGTAACATCAGTGGAATCAGCTGGAGTAGATATGCCTAGGTAGGTATTAGGGAAGCGTGTGACAGCAATTTAGATGCTAGGATTGAAAGTTGCCCTCCAGAAGAAACCAGAACCAGATCTTTGAGCCACCTAAGATCTACTTAAGTCCTCAAAACAGGAGGAAAGGCAGGTTTTAAATGGTAAATGGGTGTTTTCTGGCCAGCTGCACAGGAATGAATTTCATCCTTGAATATCATGATGAGGAGCAAAGTAAAAACCAGATGCAGGTTGGATTGCCAAACCTGGGATTCCAAGGATGTTCCTGGACCAGGGAGTCCTGGCTGGGAGCCCCAGTGGCAAGAGGACTGGTGGCTCAGAGCCTAGTGGCACTGGGGCTAGGACAGCCAGAGCCGTGGCAGCCCCAGTAATGGGGTCAGGGATGCAGCAGCTGTGGCAGCCCCAGTAGTGGGGGCAGGGCTGGGGAGCTGGCAGTCTGGGGTGCATGGGCCGCAACAGCCTGGCAGCCCGGCAGTGGGGGCGGCTAGAGCTGGCAGCGGGGAGAGGAGACAGGCTGAGGGTCCAGTTGCAGGGGACCTCCCCAGCACCAGCAAATTCGCCCATTTGGGACCGGTCAGTTCCAGCTTGTAGATAATTCTCCAACCAGCAGTGTGGTGGGTTAGAATTTAAACTTCAGACCCACCTTACGTGTATAAAATAATTTCTTTCACATCTGCATAAACAATAACTGTAAACAACTCTTGTTAAACTATCCATTATTTGTTCATATTCCAAAATGAAGTTATTCTATTTTTAAGGCAACATAGATTCCAAATATCAGAGTGTGTTTTTAGATATCCACAATCATGCATAGACTGTCTTGGCTTTTATTTATGCCAAAATATGTTAGAGAGTCCTTTATTTTCTTCTGAATATTGTGCTCAATTTAATGACAGGCCAAAAAACCCCTAGAGAAATCGCAGATTACTTCCTATTCATGAGACATGATTTACCATAGTTGTAATTCTTGACCTACAATTTCTGCAGACATTTTAGAGCTATCAAACAGCAGAAAAAGCAGACCTGCACCTTTGGTGAATCAGGAGCTTGAGTAGCTTAGGGGGAAAATTTAATTTAGCCTAGTCCAGGTAGAGAGATCAAAACAGAAGTCATCTTATTGTATAAGGAATACAATTAATAAATATAATCTACACAAGAATACATTCAAACATTTAATTTGCATAGGAACAGGCAGTGCTATTCATTTTGATGCAACGAAATCAAGAGTCATAGCTTGCAGCCACTCTTTTAAACCAGATTTTGAGCGCAATCCCCCAAGGGCTGTTTCTACCAATTTTCCTATAAATCATGTAATGACTTTTAGAAAGGACAGATATTTAATTTTTAAATTAGAACTATACGATCATAACCAAAGACTCAGAGCCCTGTTATTTTACCATACCTTCATACAATTTCTTTAAACTGATAGGGTATGAAATGATACTTTAATTATGCAATTAGGTATTTTGGAGATTATTGGATGAAATACTGAGGGCTGACCTGTAGTACAGAGCTCAAAGTTCATTGGGAGAAGGGCGCAGTCTATTTTGCTTAGAACCCTGTTTTTTTCAGTCTATACAAATGTATAATTTGGGCTTTTTTTCAATATATAGATTTGCAGTTGATGTTAAATATGCTGGTGAAAAGTCAGAATTCATGCATATAGAAAAAAACAGTTCTTAATTACTCATATTTTACTAAGTTGCATATATTGAAAAACAATTTGATTTATGCTTTCAGTGCATATTGAATAGAAATTAGTTAAACATCATTAGTAAAACGTTCCCAAATAATTTCACAACTACCAATAGCTACTTCCTCTGAAGGAGAGGGAAGAAATAATGAAAACACATAAAAACATAAGAACAACCATACTGGATCAGATCTAAGATCAGTCTAATTCAGGGGTCAGCAACGTACGGCACCTGTACCATAAGTGGTACGCAAGATGATTTTTTGTGGCACACCCAACATGGTGGAGGGGCCGGGTAGCCCTGCAAGTGGAGGAGGCGACATGACCCTGTTCTGGGCTCCGCATCCTTGGATCATGCAGCTCCCAGGAGCTAAGTAGTTAACACCCTCTGTCCCCCCTCTCCCACTATAGGCTTTGCCTCCTGCTCCGGGAGGGGATGGGGCTGGGGCTGCTCCACAGATTGGGGTGGCGGGGCTGGTCACACGCTGCTGCCACCTTGCTGGGGCCTGGGCTAAGCTGTGGCTGCTCCCTACAGGCAGAGACACCCTTCCCCAGCATCCTGCTGTGCCCTGCTCGGGGCTGGAGACAGCCCTGGGAAGTCCTGGGCTCTGCCTGTCCCAGCCCAGAGTTGCAGCCTGCAGGTGAGGGGCAAGCCCCAAGCAAAGGGCTGGGCTAGGCAGGGAAGTGACTCTGTCCCCCAGGCTCCTCCTCACCCCAGCACTGCTCCCGGGGGACTGAGAGTCCCAGCTGCCCTTCCAGTGTGTGTGCTAGGGGCACAGGAGCGTGGGGGCAGGAGGGGTGGGTAAAGGAGGATGCACCAGGGCAGGATGGGAGGGGGCAGGGCTTGCACTGAGGGGGATGGGGAAAGTTAAATCTTGGCATGCCACTTTTGAAAGGTTGCCAGACCCTGATGTAACCCAATATCCTGTCTTCTGACAGTGGCTAACACTAGATGTCCCCAGAGGAAATCAACAGAACAGGTAATCATCAAGTGATCATTAAAATCAAAATTAACTACCACCTGCCCCCAAAGTCTTAAACCAACAGTAGACAGATTTATCTTAGCAGCCTATGAAGGATGCCCAGAATTTACTTATCTAATGGTGGAAAATATTAATATTACACTGGGCCATTGGGCCAGATTCTGACCTCAGATACCCCATTGAAAATCCTGAATAATTTAAATGAAAAACATCACAGAAACAAGACAATGTTCCCAGGGAAAGGGTAGCTTTAGAGGAAAACACCACGAAATGCAGATAGGAACTAGATTCCCCTATGTTTTCACTTAATTTCTGGATGCTAACATTTAGTGTCTGCAATAGATCTCTATTTTTTTGCTCTTTCACTTCTTGGCTGGGGATTTTCTTATTTGTATGTGACATGTAATTTATTGGCTAAAAACCATTGTTTCTCAAACCAGTCTTAGGTTTGTGTAATCCAAGCTGTGCTCTCTCCCAGGACTCAAATTTATGAAGGCAAAGTGAGACATTCTGTGTGGGGACCACCACAGAATCACATTTGTCTGTTGAAGTTAGTTTTGAATGGAGAAGGCAGGGGTCAGTTGCCGGACCCATACCCTGACTGGCACCCTGCTGCTTGCCCCTTTTCAGGGGAAAAGCTACTGGTAAATACAAGCACTTCTGACAAGCACTGGGACTGGCCAGCGGATGGCAGGGGGAGCTACATATATAAAGTGACACCAAGATGAGGCAGAGCTGTTCTTGCTGTGTCCCTCCCCCCCACACCCTTGATACTGTGGAGACTGGACGAAGGAGAATGTTTCCTAATGGTGAGGGACAGTGCGGGTGAGCTATGTTGGCAGTGGCGACTATTTTCCAAGCAGCATAGCAGCTCTGAATTGAGGGGAAACAGGCAAAGAAGGAAGAGGAAGAATCCAGTGGGGTCTAGGCAGGTATTTGGCCCCAGAAATCCAATAGTGTCCAGATGCCTTTGAGCATTATTATGGTGGGGCCTGGTGAGCACAGGTACAGCAACAGATGGCCCATTAAGAATATTCCCTTTCCAGAGTCCTTTCCTAGGGTGTACATTTATAGTACGGGGCTTAGGGTTGTGGGACAGGGTGGATAAATGTTTGGACAGATGATTATGCTGTAATCTATGTTGGCATCAGTCGACCTTCAGTTCAAAGAAGGGCTGGCATTTGCAGTGAGGCATGAACTCTTGTGGGAGGTTGCCTGATGCAATAATCTAACTGAGGGTATGTCTACACTACAATGTTAGTTCGAACTAACGGACGTTAGTTCGAACTAACATTCATAGGCGCTACACTAGCGCTCCGTTAGTTCGAATTTGAATCGAACTAGCGGAGTGCTTAGTTCGAACTAGGAAAACCTCATTTTAGGAGGACTAACGCCTAGTTCGAACTAGCTAGTTCGAACTAAGGGCTGTGTAGCCCTTTAGTTCGAACTAGTGGGAGGCTAGCCCTCCCCAGGTTTCCCTGGTGGCCACTCTGGCCAACACCAGGGAAACTCGTCTGCCCCCCTCCCGGCCCCGGACCCCTTAAAGGGGCACGGGCTGGCTACGGTGCCCGTGCCAGGTGCAAGCCTGCCAGCACCCAGCCAGCAGACCCTGCAGCTGACACGGCACAGAGCCACCCACCCGATGTCCCCCAGCCCTCCCCCTCTTCCCGGGACCAGGCTGGCAGCTCCCGGGAGCTTACCTGGGACCGCAAGAGGCAGGCACCTTCCTGGGCTAGTGCAGACATCGTGGACCTCGTCCACGATCTCCGCACTAGGCACAGGAAAGTGGCCGGCTAGGGCAGGAGAGCTGCCAGCCTGTCCACCCAGGAGCAGGTGTGCAAGAGAATCAAGGGGGTCCACTGAGACCCCCGACCCTGAGCTTACAATGGCCGTACTGGGTCAGACCAAAGGTCCATCTAGCCCAGTAGCCTGTCTGCCGACAGCGGCGAACACTAGGGACCCTGGAGGGGATGGACCAAAGACAGTGACCAAGCCATTTGTCTAGTGCCATCCCTCTCCTGCCTTCCACAAACTTTGGGCAGTGACACCACTCCTACCCCCTGGCTAAGACTACTCCATGGACCCAACCTCCATGACTTGATCTCACTTCCCTTTAAACTCTGTTCCAGTTCTAGCCTTCACAGCCTCCTGCAGCAAGGAGTTACACCGGTTAACTATTTGCTTTGTGAACAACAACTTTCTCTTACTAGTTTGAAGCCTGCTACCCATTCCTTTCCTTTGGTGTCCTCTAGTCCTTCTTTAGGGGAACTCAGGAAGAACTTTTCTGAATGCACCCTCTCCACCCAACCCCTGCTTTTAGAGACCTCTATCCTGTCCCCGCTCCATCTCCTCTTTTCTAAGCTGAACAGTCCCAGTCTCTGTAGCCTCTCTTCATCTGGGGCCCGTTCCCAACCCCTGATCATTGTAGTTGCCCTCCCCTCTCCCAGCCTTTCTCTTCCCCTCTCCCACCTCCTTTTCCCAGTCTCCCCCAGTTTTGTTCAATAAAGACAGAGTCAATGTTGGAAGAAACATTATCTTTATTTTGTACATCAGGAAGGGGGGCTAGGGAAGGGTAAGTGGAAGGAGGTGAGGGAGGAATGGGGCATGAGCCCCCGATGGGGAGGACTGGGCTGGCTCTGCAGGCTTCTGGGGGTGGAAGCTCTCCTGCAACCCCCCAATTGCCTCCTCTCCCCAGATGGCAGCCTGCGGCAAGTGCAGCCGGTCTGATGGCCGAGTGGTGTGATGTGCCCAGTGTGGGCACTCCAGGCACTCCAAGCCAGAACTTCTTTGCAAGCGGGGCACCCCTGAGAACTGTGTGTCCGGGGTGGGGGTCGGGTCCCTTTAAGCGCAGCCCTCGGCTAGCCTGAGACAGCATCTCCACGCTCTAAGTCCTCCTCTGATGCCCTGCCGGCACTGTTTCCGGCCATCCTTAAGCCCTGTTCAGGGTCCACTCAATGTGGACATGCTAGTTCGAATTAGCAAAACGCTAATTCGAACTAGTTTTTAGTTCTAGACGCGTTAGTTCGAATTAGCTTAGTTCGAATTAACTAATTCGAACTAAGTTAGTTCGAACTGACTCTGTAGTGTAGACATACCCTGAGAGAGTTGCCTTTCCTATGCTTTGGAATGGCTAAGCAAATGGTCTCCAACCTTTTTAACCACAAGATCACTTTTTCAATTTAAATGCAATGTAAGATCTACCTCAAACCCAAATAGCCTTGCCCCACTTCCTTCCCACCCCGATCCACCCTTTCTCCAAGGCCTCAACCTGCTCACTCCATCCTCTTCCTCCCCCATCCTCACTCACTTTCACCAGACTGGAGTAGGGGTTGGGGTGAAGGCTCTCGTCTTGGGCCAAGGGGTTTGGAGTGTGGTAGGGGCTTGGGGTTTAGCCCAGGGTGGAGGATTGGGGTCCAGGAGGGTCTTCAGGGTGCAAGCTCTGGGAAGGAGTTTGGGTTCAGGGGGACTCACATCTGGGACAGAAGGTTGAGTGCAGGAGGAGGTTCAGAGTTGGGACAGGGGTTCAGGAAGCAGGCTCTGGCTGGGCACCACTTAACTGAGATGGCTTCTAAGTGGTGGAGCAGAGGAATTAAAGCAGGCTTACTCCTGCCCTGGGTCTGCACCACTCCTGAAAACAGCTGGCATGTACAGCCATGGCTCCATGGCATCACATGCTGCCTGCCCCTCATCTACAGGCACTGAGTCCACAGCTTCTACTGGACATGGTTCCCCACTACTGATCAATGGGAGCTGCAGGAGTAGTGTCTGCGTAACCACCACCAGGCGGATTTGAACCTGGGACCTTCGTATAGGAGCCTCTACCCTTTGAACTAAAAGCCATCTGGTTCTCAGCCCATGGTCTTTAGTTCTTATCTGTTGCTGTGGTCCAGGTGCTACACTGTAGCCTTCTTGCGGAAAAGCTTATGCAAATGAAGCTCAGTGTGGAATATTGCTGCACTTCATTTGCATAATTAATGAGCAGCTGCTTTTGCACAAGAGGCTGTTGCGCAGAAAGGTGCTGTGTAGCTCTTGCTCAAGAGGGGGATTTTGTGCAAAAGCGGCTGCTCATTAATTATGCAAATGAAGTGTGGCGATATTCCACGCTGAGCTTCATTTGCATAAGCTTTTCCACAAGAAGGCTACAGTGTAGACGTAGTCTAGGTGTGTAGATTACATCTGCAGGCAAGGACAGCATGTGGAGACCCCCTGCTCTGTTTTTCTCAGGGGCTGCAGGGATATGCCAGCCACTTCCAGGAGCAGCAATTACCACAGGGATAATTACTCCAGCCACACCACGTCAGGAATTTTAGAACTCACTACTCAATTAATTAAACTGAAGTGTAACAGAGAGATGAAAATTATGAGATGCACAGACCAGTCAAAAACCAAGTATAACCCCTTTTGCCAGCAGTAAAAGAAATAACAACAATAAACCAAGTGTGTTTTGGGTCAGGAAATGAGAGTGAAGGACAGTTGGTGTTTGTGAGAATGACAGAGACACATACACTGTGAGAGAGTGACAGAAATTTACATTGCCATGCTCCCTCCATGTCCTTCTTTCTGGGTATGTCTAAACTGCATCCCTCTGTCAAAAGAGGGCTGTAAATTAGGCAAATTGAAAGTACAAATGAAGCAGGGATTTAAATATCCCACACTTCATTTGCATAATTACGTCACAGCAGTCTTTTGAAAAAGGGTATTTCGAAAGTGAAAGCGCCATCTAGATGCGGTTCTTAAAAAACCCCCACCCTTTTTTAAAAGATCCTGTACTCCTCATCAAAAGGAGAAAGCATTCTCCCATTATATTGTTGTTGGGGCATATGTCATTACGAGTTATCTTGTCAGAAATCTGTAACTTTTGGCCAAGAGTCCAAAAGTTTATTATATCTTTAATTTCAAACATTGTCTACATTGGTTCCCATACACTCGCCACATGTTTGTCATCAAGGCCAGAGCTAGAACAGGAAGGCAGGGGAATCTGCTGTTTTGTGGAAGCTCATTTGTATAGACCTAAGACCCCATACACCTGAGAAATAGTTCAAAAATTATTTACCAGTCTGTAAAGTTTACCTCTGCAATACTTCTACAATTTGTGAAAATGCAGTCTGCAGTGTACAAAAGAGGCACAGGAAATAAAGCCATGCAGGGTGAGAGTTACTCTTTTCTCCCACTGTATTTTTAACTATGCAAAGTTTTCAATTTTCAAATTCATAAAATTTGTTAGTTTTAGATTGGATAGTCCTCCTTTTTGGATGTGAAATAAAATTCTGGCACTAAAAGCAGGAAATATGGACGAGGATTAGTTACTTAGCCATCTAAAATAGGCAGGGAGACCATAGACAACTGGTATAATTTAAAATATAGTTCTTTGACATAAAAATCAAGTGGCTGCAATGGCTCATAGCCCATTGTTTCCCCCCGATATGATAAATATATATTTATATCAGCAAATAAAATATAATGCCATTTCTTGCTCAGATAATGCAGAATCACCATGATACTTTACTAATTGATATTCATTGGTTTGACGTCATTTCATAAGGTTGATTGCACAATGTATTTCTATTATAAGTTGCCAATATTCTGTGTTACCTAGTACTGAATTTTGTAACATTTAGTACGTTAACATCTGTTTTCTAGCAACATAAATGCACAGTGCTTAATTCCATTCATATGTCTTTTGTGTTGATGCTAGCTCTGCACTTTAGGGGGTGCTCCAGTCTTTTTCTAGCTAAACTTTAAGTTAGTGGTTAAGCTAACTAGCATTTGCTGTTATGGAGCAGGTAATGTTTGAAGCTGAAAAAGAAAAATATGAAAATAAACAAAGCTCACAAAGCATATAGACATGGTAAATTAAGTCTGTACATTTTATTTAATATCCAAAACCAAATATTTCTCACATGCACACAGATTAGTACAGAATCTGTTTATTTATCAATATTCCATAGTCAGCAGTCCTGTCCCTTCAGGAAATTCTCAAGTATATTTTACACAATAAATGAGACAGAGTTCTAACTTAAAGAAAATTAAACACCATTTATTAGGGTCGACTTCCACTCGCACATACCAGTTCCAGAAACCTAAAGATTCAATAAATTGTAAAAAGCAACATTTCATTTTAACATTAAAAAATTGTTTTAATATATTTGTATTATTAGTGTACCATTTCCTGTATTCAAGAAGTAGACTGAAACGATTCCAATGGTTAAAATCAACGCTATATGATGAATTATAATAATACCTACATACTTTACTATAATTAAAGGTTTGTAGGTATTTAGCAATATCAGAGTCTACAATTGATCCATACAATTTTTCTTTATCTAAAAGTTCACACCCAAGGTGGGATTAGGTGAGAAGAACTTTATTTTTAAAAAATTAAGAAAAACTAAAAAGAAATGTGTTTAGCCTTTTGAGGCCTGATTCCAAGCCCTCTAAAGCTAATAGAAACATTCTGTCACCATTGGGCTTTAGATCAGACATTTAC
Organism: Pelodiscus sinensis; assembly: GCF_052426305.1. Classification (NCBI taxonomy): domain Eukaryota; kingdom Metazoa; phylum Chordata; order Testudines; family Trionychidae; genus Pelodiscus; species Pelodiscus sinensis. The sequence continues at coordinate 54,562,702 of NC_143059.1, forward strand.
ATATAAGGAGTGAAAAAAATTAAAGGAGTGAACTTTTCCATGTAATCATAATTTAAAATGGCTACATTATTTGCTTGAGTCATAAGAACATAAGAACGGCCGTACTGTGTCAGACCAAAGGTCCATCTAGCCCAGTAGCCTGTCTGCTGACAGTGGCCAGCACCAAGTGCTCCAGAGAAGGTGGACCGAAGACAATGATCAGGTGATTTGTCTACTGCCATCCTTCTCCAGCCTCTGACAAATAGAGGCCAGAGACACCATTTCTGTTCCTTGGCTAATAGCCTTTTATGAACCTAACCTCCATGAAATTATCTAGCTTCTCTTTAAACTCTGTTATACTCCAAGCCTTCACAGCCTCCTCTGGCAAGGAGTTCCACAGGTTGACTACATGCTGTGTGAAGAACTTTCTTGTATTAGTTTTAAACCTGCTACCCAGTAACTTCATTTGGTGTCCTCTAGTTCTTCTATTATGGGAACTAATAAATAACTTTTCTTTCTTCACCCTCTCCACACCACTCATGATTTTATATATCTCTATCATATCCCCCCTCAGCCTCCTCTTTTCTAAACTGAAAAGTCCCAGTCGTTTTAACCTCTCTTCATATGGGACCTGTTCCAAACCCCTAATCATTTTAGTTGCCCTTTTCTGAACTCTTTCCAAGGCCAAAATATCTTTTTTGAGGTGAGGAGACCACATCTGTACACAGTATTCAAGATGTGGGCATACCATAATTTTATACTGTGGCTCTAAGATATTCTGTGTCTTATTTTCTCTCCCTTTCTTAATAATTCCTAGCATCCTATTTGCCTTTTTGACCACTGCTGCACACTGTGTGGAAGTTTTCAAGAAACTATCCACGATAACTCGAATAAATCTTTCCTGATTTGTCATAGCCAAATTAGCCTCCATCATACTGTACGTATAGTTGGGGTTATTTTTCCCGATGTGCATTACTTTACACTTATCCACATTCAATTTCATTTGCCATTTTGTTGCCCAGTCACTCAGTTTGGTGAGATCTTTTTGGAGTCCCTCACAGTCTGCTTCTGTCTTGACTATCCTAAACAGTTTGGTATTATCCGCAAACTTTACCACCTCACTGCTTACCCCTTTCTCCAGATCATTTATGTTTAAATTGAACAGGATTGGTCCCAGGACTGACCCTTGGGGGACACCACTAGTTACCCCTCTCCATTCTGAAAATTTGCCATTTATTCCTATCCTTTGTTTCCTGTCTTTTAACCAGTTCTCAATCCATGAAAGGACCTTCCCTCTTATCCCATGGCCATGTAATTTACACAAGAGCCTTTGGTGAGGGACCTTGTCTGAACATCTAAGTATACTATATCTACTAGTTCCCCCTTGTCTGCATGTTTTTTAACCCCTTCAAAGAACTCTAATAGATTAGTAAACATTGATTTCCCTTTACAGAAACCATGTTGACTTTTGTCCAAGAAATTATGTTCTTCTACATGCCTCACAATTTTATTCTTTACTATTGTTTCGACTAATTTGCCTGGTACTGAAGTTAGACTTTCCGGTCTATAATTGCCAGGATCGCCTGTAGAGCCCTTTTTAAATATTGTTGTCTCATTAGCTACCTTCCAGTCATTAGACACGGAAGCCGATTTAAAGGATAGGTTATAAACCACAGGTAATAGTTCAGCAATTTCCCCTTTGAGTTCTTTTAGAAACCTTGGATGGATGCCCCTGGTCCCAGAGATTTGTTAACATTAAGTTTTTCTATTTGTTCCAAAACCTCTTCTAATGACACTTCCTCAGATTCATCACCCACAAAGGACGGTACAGATTTGGGAATCTCCCTAACGTCCTTAGACGTGAAGACTGAAGCAAAGAAATCATTTAGTTTCTCCGCAATGGCTTTATCGTCCTTGATTGATCCTTTTATATCTCGATTGTCTAGGGGACCCACAGGTTTTTTAGCAGGCTTCCTGCTTTTAATGTACGTAAAAAAGATTTTGTTATTTCTTTTTGAGTTTTTGACTAGCTGTTCTTCAAAAAGTCGGAATCATATCATGTGTCTTTTAAGTGCACATAACTCTTGAAGCCAAAAGGAATTCTGCATACCCACAGACTATGGAATTATGCCCATACCATGAGCTAGCCCTTTAAAAATTATATATATACAAGTGTACTATGGATTTATACAGTGGCATTGTAATTGTTTTTATTTTACTAACTATTCTTTTTCTAATGATTACGAACATTCTGTTATCTTTTTGGCTGCCATTTCAAACTGAACAGATGTTTTCAGATAACTATCCAAAATGACTCGAAGGTCTCGTTCTTGAATGGTAACTGCTAATTTAGATCCCATCGTTTGTATCTGTGGTAGGGATCATGTTTTCCATGCATTACTTTGCATTTATCAGCATTAAATTGAATCTTCCATTGCCCATCCAGTTTTGTGAGATCCCTTTGTAAATCTTCCCAGTCTTCTTGATACTTAACTATCTTGAGTTATTTTAGATTTTGCCATTTCACTATTTACCCCCTTTTTCATATTTAACACTAGTCCCAGTATAGGTCTCTATTATTTACCTCTCTCCATTCTGAAAACTGATAATTTATTCCTATCATTTTTTCTTGTCTTTTAACCAGATACTGATTCAGGAGAAGATCTTCCCTCTTATCCCATGACTGCTTACTTTGCTTAAGAGCCTTTGGTGAAGAACCCTGTCAAAAGCTTTCTGAAAGTCTATATCTATAGAGTCACCCTTGTCTACATGTTTGCTGACCTCCTCAAATAATTCTAATAAATTTGTGAGGTATGATTTCCCTTTACAAAAGCCATGCTGATTCTTTCCCAACAAATTGTGTTCATCTGTGTGTCTGATAATCCTGTTCCTTACTATAGTTTCAACCAGTTTTCCTGGTACCAAAGTTAGTCTTACCATCGTATTATTGCTAGTATTGCCTCTGGGAGAATTTGGTTTTTAAATAGCTGTAACACTAGCAATCCTCCAGTCATCTGGTACAGAGTCTGATTTACACAGTAGGTTACACACCATAGTTACTATTTGTGCAATTCATATTTGAGTTCCTTCAGAACTCTTGGGTGAATGCCATCTTATTATTGTTTATTTGATCAATTTCTTCCAAAACCTCCTCTATTGAGAGAGTTTCTCAGATTTGTCACCTAAAATAAATGGCACAAGTGTGGGAATCAACTTGAAATTCTCTCCAGTGAAGATTGGTGTAACAAATTAGTTTAACTTCTCCACAACAGCCTTATCCTCCTCCAGTGCTCCTTTAGTACCTTGATTGTCCAATGGCAAATATAGATTTTTGACAAAGTTCCTGCTTTCTCATGCACTTAATTTGCTAGTAGTTCCAGTCTTTGGCTAGTTACTCTTCAAACCCTTCCCCCCCTTTCCTAAACATACTGTTACACTTGACTTAATAGAGTTTACGCTCCATTCTATTTTCCTTGGTAGGATTTAGCTTCCTATTTTTAAAGGATGCCTGTTTACTTTTAACAGCTTCTTTTAGTTTGCTTAGTTATAGGGGCAACCTTTTGGTCCTCTTATTATATTTTTTTTTAATTTTGGGGTATATGTTTAATTTGAGCCACTATTATGGTATTAATAGCTCCTATTCAGCTTACAGGCATTTCCATTTTGTTACAGTACCTTTTAATTACTGTTTAACTAGCAATTTTATTTTTGTGTAGTTTCCCTTTCTGAAGATAAATACTATCATGGTGCACTTTTTTAACAAGGCCATTAAATCTATTGTATTATGTTTACTATTAAGACTGAATTTGAACTTCACTACAGCAGTATAATATAATCTTACATTATATCCTCTTAGCAAAACCATGGTTCCAAAGTTTGGATCTGGATCTGAACTGTGAGGTTCCAAGCCAATTCTGCTTGTATACACCTATTGCAACAGCTTCATGCTTTTGAATGGTAGGTGACAGCACAACTCCTGGGATCTTTGTAACAATTCCAAAAGATCTACTGAGATAAAATAGGCTTGTTTTTTAAAAGCACCTGACTGGTAGTACTCACACGAGGCCAATATATAAGTAGTATGTTCTGGTAAATAATATGCATTGTTTTAATTCTCTAGATCGTTCTCTACACACACAGTGGCTCACACATTTTTTACAAGATTTGTGTACACCTTATAACTTGCAAAATAAGAGCCAGATTGTAAACGCCTTACTCCCAGTGGTGAGCATTTGCACATGGGAGTAGTCCATTGATTTCAGTGGCTTCTGAAAATCCATCTTTAACTTGCTCCATTATCTTTCAGTACTGTATGGTGCCCTTTACACACATGAAGAGTCCCACTGAAGTCAATGGCACTATTTGCACGCCAAAAACTAATCATGTGTTTAAGTACCTTCCTAGTTTAGGGCCTTGGACTCAAACAGTGGGTGTAATTCCAGCTGTATTCAACTAAAGCATGCAAGTTGAAAAAAGGGGTTCTTCTCCCTATATTGTACTGTGGATGTCCCATTAACACCATCAGGAGTTACATATGTACTTTGATGGGAGACGTTTACTCAGGACTTCAACTATAAATCTGAATGTGTGGGTGGAAGTAAAATTTTACAGTAGACACTTCAAAATGTGTGTTAAGAAATTAAAACAACATTTCTCTCTAATAGTTTTAGATAAAGGTTACACTACCAAAATACCCTCTTCTTTAATCTCTGTTAGAATTAAGATTACAGTATTATAAAGTAAATCAAACAAACAACCTAGGCGAATGTATTCCTAGTTTAACCCAAACCTGCCATAAAAGCCTTCTCCAGTATAGTATAAACAACAAAATTATTGATTAACTTGTATTACTTCACAAGAAGAACAAATTATTGCTGATTAAAGCCATGCAGGTGATAAAGTAACTTAACCAACAAAAGCTGCCAGCTTTAGGTTAGGAAACAGCTGTGTCCCTAATTATGCAGCCTGATTTATACTCTATTAAATCAGTATATAAGTAACCCATTTCTCTGAAAGCATTTAAACCTCTTATATTCCACCAAACACAGCAATTTTATTTGAAATAAATGTATCCAGCTCTTTTGGGAACATATGGTATATTTCTCTCTTATTAATAATTCAGTTCAAATGAGCAAAAATTAGTTGGTGCAGTTACAGCTGATTTTGTCCTGAAAAGATCTGCATTAATTTTAGACGTTTTGTAAATTGGGCTATTAAATAAAAGCATTATATGTGAATTACCCTTTAAATTTTAAGCAAGTTGGAGTTTAATGGTATTTTCTAGTCAGATTCATTTTAGATCTTTAAAAAATTACAGTCATTATGGTAAGACAAATTTTTGAAACTTGCTACTTCCATCCAATTACATTTTGTACTAATAAGTAAACTGGAAAACTTTTATACTTTAATTTCTATATTTTGTCTTGCATACCATAAGCCAAATTGTGTTTTTATATTCACCTGTATAAATGCGCTCAGAAACTGGCCTCATATCTTTTTATTGTTATTGTTCATATCAAGATGTCCTTGTGACTTCTGCTATTCATGAGTATAACTTCTACTAGTTGTTGTCACATATCATGTTGTGATGTGTGTGCGTGGGCAGAGTTGCACTGCTATGCAGTAAGAAGGTAGAAAAGAGAGTGAGTACATAATTTGTAAGAGAGAAATTTCAATATGCTGCTGTTAGTCTAAAATGATCATCAACCGTATGTGATCTATTCTCTTCTCAGTGCAAGTGCATAACTTCTATTAGCATTAATGGTAGTTATGTTCATGAATCAAGAGAAGACTATGCCCCTGTAATTTTAAGCTCTTTTACTACTGTAATGGCCAAGTTTGCTTTAAAATTGTGGACAAAGTGGAATAGGTTATGCCTAGTATATGATGTAATAATATTCTTAATTAACCAGTTCTTAAACAGTAAGCATTTGACTTCTCTGAAGCTCTACAGATGTATGTATGTAGAGTAAAATATATCCAGAATGGCAAAATCCTCTTTGGATCTATTAACTATATTTTGTGCAACATATTATGTAAGATGGGAAATTTTGTGATACTTAACTACATATGTGTGCTGGCACTTAAGTTAAATTTTTGAACATTTCCAGTGTACATATAAATCTAAAAAATAACTTTATAATGATGTTTTGTGACTTGGATCATTGAATCTGACTGAGTTTACAATTTGAGAGGGTGAGCCATGTTAGTCTGTAACTTTAAAAAAAATGAGTGATCCTGTGGCACCTTAGGCTATGTCTACACTATAATGATCTATTGGAAAAAGGTAGACACAAATTGCGTCTACACTGGGTCAAATTTCGGAAAAGCCTCCTCTTTCAGAAGAGCCCTTCTTCCTCCTGGGAGGAGGAAGACAGGACTTCTGAAAGAGCGCATCTGCTCTTCCACAAAAAAAAAAAAAAAAAAAAAAGCGGAAGAGCAGACGCGTTCCCTGGATGTGGTAGAGGTCGGGATACAATTGGTATCCCGGAAAAACCCAGTAGTGTAGACATAGCCTTAGAGACTAACAAAAATTCTTCAATATACCACGCAATATTTCAAAAGTAGTGTCTGTTTCTTGTTATACCAGGTTTGTTTTTGTCACAAAGCTTTGTTTTCCTAATGAGCTTCTAACAAGTTATCAATTACTTATGCAAATTAATGGATCATCCACTAAATTTTAAAGGATAGACTAACTCAAAATATTTTAACAAAAATCATTCTAATTCTAATAACTGTTTTGTTTACATCTTCCTTCATGTTCTGTACCCTTCTGTTATATTATCTACCATTTTAAAAAGCCATCTAGCTTACATACAGAGTTAAATTTAGATAGTCTAAAGGTTAACGTGAAATACTGGCAAGATATTATGAGGACTAGCAGTATATTTTAAAGGGACTCTGTGGCTGGAATGTCTTCGAGTATATATTCATAGTACTGCATCACTTAGTTCTACCACATCCAGGAAGCTAACATCTGCAGGCAAAATAGGTTCTGTATGCCCCATATCGATGGAATTATGGCTGGGAGACACAATGCTGATCAGCCTAATACATTAATATATTTAACTTCTGGTTTCTTATGACCCCAATTTAAATTAGTTTCTGATATTTGGCTTCATACTGACACATCAGAAACTGATTTAAACCGGGATCATAAGAAACAAAGAGTTAGAGATATTTATGGCTATGTCTACACTACAAGGTTTTTGCGCAAAAACCTGGGGAGCATCCACACCTCAAACGAGCTCTTACTTAATTAAATGAGCAGTTAAATGGCAGAACAGAGGGCTTTTTCCTCCATAGGTAAACCTCCTTTTCTGAGGCATAACTGCTTTTAGTGCTACAGCTATTGCGCAAAAAGGCCAGTGTGGATACTTGCACAAGAAACCCCTATGGAAAAAAGCACTGGTGCTCTGATGGCCATTCTGTGAATGACCATCAGAGCTTTCTTGTGCAAGAGTGTCCAGTAGTGTGGACGCTCTCTTGCACAAAAGCACATCGCTTTTGCGATGTGCTTTGAGGTGTGGACGTGCTCTTGTGCAAGATGTTTTTGCACATAAACTCTAGCACAAAAGGCTTCTTGCACAAGAAGTCTGTAGTGTAGATGGAGCCCAGGTGTAATGACTCAGTAAATATTAGGGTAAACAGATCCTAAATCATCCTACTTGAATGCAGACCTGGTGCACAGATAATGGCAAAAGAGTAGACTCTAAACCTTCTAATCAGCTAGTGTGTGAAAGAAGCCAATGACATGTGCATCACCTGCATGGATGTGGTGCCATAAGTGACAAATTATAAGGCTCTTAAAATATAAAACTGTGTTTTCTCAGGAGGAATCCAATCAACTGGCTTTGCAATATCACATACCCCCCTCCTTGAGTTTGATAGCTAGTTTATTTTATTCATGGTGAGGAAACATTCTTAAAAGCAGGTTCTAGAATAAAAACCCAATAGAATCTGTTGCTCAAGGCAAAAGACACAGATGTTCCCTACTTGGGGCTCAACTAGGGGAAGAGGTGCTGGGTGCTTAGGGGAAGAGGTCTTTAGCTGGGCTTTTTGTGGAATACTAGGTCTAGTGGAAGGAGGTGCATACCCATACTCTTCCAAATCCAGTTAATGCACCTTCTTTTTATGAACACTCAGATCTCCAGTGCCTTATGTGCACTTTCCTATTGCCCCCCATTCATTTTTATTCACCCTCCCCCAGTGCATGCAGCCTTCAAAATATAATTCATACAGCTCCCAGAACCCTCATCCTCAGAAAGAGTGTCATTATCACTTCTCTCCACAGTACAGTGCTACTTCCTTCTCCTTGTCTTTTCCTTCTGCTCTCTCTTCCCCCCTTGCCCCTCAGATACTGCTGACTGGACCATCACTTCTGCCTGCTTGGGACATGGAGACCCCAGCTCTTCTTGACTCTGCAGTATGGGCCTCATGTCAACTGGCAGACCTTTCAGAGACAGGAGCACATCTGGGAGCCCTGCCCAGCTGGCATCAGGGGACGCAGTGTCGAGGAGCCCTGCCATGCCAACAGCAGTGGGGCTTTCATCCCTACTGGGTGTAGGAGTCCCACCTTGCTGGCATCAGGGGAGGACTGGCTGGGTGGCTGGCAGCTGGGCCATATTGGAACCAGGCTGGGGGGCTGGTAGCAGGGCTCCCAGAATTGACTTCACCTAGTATGGCAAAACTTCTTCATTCGAGAAGTTGCCAGACCAGGGAGGAAAAATGAGGAGTCCTAAGGCACCTTAATGACTAACAAATTTATTTGGGCATAAGCTTTTGTGGACTATTATTCAACTAGGTCAGATGGATGAAGTGGAAACTTCAGTTTGGCAGGGATATATACATATATATATATAAATGGGAATAATCCTGTAGCCTTTTAGAGATTAACAAAAATATATGTAGGGTATCATGAGCTTTTGTGGGGAAAAGATGATCTTCAGATGAGATGATCTCGAGCTCAAGATCATCTCAAGATCAAGAAGTGGATTGTGCCCACAAAAGCTCGTGATACTATACATATATTGTTGTTAATCTCTGAGGGTGCGTCTACACAGCACCCTTAGCTCAAAATAAGCTATGCAATCTGCACTACGCAAACTGCGTAGCTTATTTTGGGTGTATTTTGAAACAGCTTATTTCATAATTTGGTTCTGTCTACACAGCGCCAAATTTCATAATAATTCACTATTCCAAAATAACCCTTGAGGGCTAAATCTATTTTGAAATAACAGGATGCTTTAATAGACACAGAATAGTTATTTCAGGATATTTCCAGTACCACAAAATAGCTCCGCAGTGTAGACATACCCTAAGGTGCCATAGGACTACTTGCTTTTTTAAAAGTTGTTTTTAAAGTTACAGATTAATGGGAGTGTTGTATTATTATGAGGAGAATCAATGCTAACGGGCCAATTGAAACAGGGTGCATGTGGCCCACTCCCAATAGTTGTTAAGGTGAGAATACCAAAAAGGGGGGGAAATTACTTTCTAGGGGCTCTATTCAGGCCCAGTCTCATAGGCTTTGTCTACACTGGCACCCTTTTCCGTAAAAGGGATGCTAATGAGACCAGTCGGAACTGCAAATTCCGCGGGGGATTTAAATATCCCCCGTGGCATTTGCATGAACATGGCTGCCACTTTTTTCCGGCTTGGGGTTTTGCCGGAGAAAAGCACCAGTCTAGACGGGATATTTTAATCCCGGGCTTCATTTGCAAGTTTGAATGACTACTTTAGCCACCCTAGTCTGAACTAGGGTGGCTAGTGTAGACATACCCTTAGGCTGTGTCTAGACTGCAGGGTTTTTTCGAAAAAA